>NC_047090.1:190268209-190571542 GCF_902459505.1 Geotrypetes seraphini | reverse complement strand
CTTTTGGGATTGTTGGACTGTCCAAGTTTATTGGCAGTCTATAGTCCGTTACTTACGGGGCTTATTTCTGAGTCCCATTGCGGGTACTGTAGCGCAATTGGTTTTAGACCTGCCGGGGACCTTCCGGGGCCTTCCTAAGGGGGGGGGGACCCCTCTGGTGTCGTAAGGTGTATTTTCTTGCTCACAAATGCATTCTGCAAAGCTGGACTGCTTCTGAGCCTCCCTCTTTCTGGACCTGGAGATCTTTGGTGCATACTTTGGCCTCCTGGGAGGCTCGAGAGGCAGTTGGTCGCCCTCATCGCAGACGTAGTTTTCTGCTGGTCTGGGGAGTCTATTTGGCTTCCCTATCTCCTAGAGGACATAGTCTCCTTTTGAACCCTCTTGCCTAGCTTTGTTGCTATGCACCATGCTCGCTGCTCGGATCAGTCACTGCAGGCACCCTTTTCCTTTTTTTTCTCTCTCTCTCTTTTCTCTTTTATTTTGGGGACTTCTTACAGCAGCTACAAAGGACCACAAGAGTACAAGTCTTTGGGATCTTAATGACCTTTTGGTCATCTTCTGTGTGTTTGTCTAGGGGGGGAGAGGGGCTTGTGTTTGGGGTCTTTGCTGGTTGGGTAGGGTTGGGGGAGTTGGGGGTGTGGGGATTGCTGCTTTTGTTTTATCTCCTAACCATAAATGTTGTATTATTGGATGCTGGTTCTTTTGGATTTTGTTCTATTCCTTGGTGTCTGTTGTTTGGCATTTGCAATAAAAAAGATTTGAACATAAAATAGCACAGACCTTTGGGTGAAAAACATAGTGAAAGGGAGAAAGTTCACACATTGGTTAAAAAAAAATTTCTCAAAGGTTTTTTTTTTAATCTTAACATAATGGTAGCAGAGGATGGTTTTGATCCATCGACCTCTGGGTTATGGACCCAGATCCAAAGTTTAGCTTTTGTCCATAGGTAAAGTCACAAGCATCTGTAAATACAGCTCAAAGACAAAGTGCATACAAGAATCTTAGCAACTGATGTTCGAAGCTCAAATTTCGAAAGTAGTTCAATCAGCTTACATTACATGCGGAAATTGTTCCATTTGAAGAATGTAATATCAAACTGTGATTTGAGGCAAGTGCTTCAAGCTTTAGTCTTGTCATAGGTAGACTACTGTAATGGTATCTATTTAGGTCTACCACAGATACGTATCAAAGTGCTGGATATGATACAAAATTCTGCTGCACGATTGCTTATGGGAGTAGCCTGATATGAGCATATCTCTCCCACTGTGAAGAGATTGCATTGGTTGTCCATAGCATTTCGCATTAAGTTCAAGGTATTGAAACTCATACATCAGGGTGTTTATGATTCTCTGTCATATTATTTGGAAAAATGTTTAATGCCCTATATTCCACCGAGGAAGCTGAAATCTGAGAATCATCTATTGCTAGACACAAAAAAAGAGAATAATATTCGATATGTTGTGGAATGCATTGTGAGGAATGTTACGTTATTGTAGAAATCTCCTGCTATTCAGGAAGTTGCTTAAAACCTACTTGTTTATTCAAGATTTTTTTTTAAAAGTGAATAAATAACAGTAGTTTGAATTAGGTTTGAACAGGTAAATGGTTTATTAAAGTGAAGAACGATGGTACTCAAGAACAGTTTGAATGCATTCATATTGTGACTATGCAAATAGACTACTGTAACTCTGTATTTTCCTCTACTTAATGTATGTATTTTTATTTTGTGATTTTATTATGTATGGAAACTTTTTATTTTGTGATTTTATTCTGTATGGAAACTTGTAAGCCGCCTTTGGATAAAGGCAGATTAAAAATGTTTTAAATAAAAAAAATCAAGAGTAATCATTAAACGTCCCTTCTACCATTATGTTAAGATTAAAAAAATCTTTGACTAATTTTTTTTTTTACCAATGTGCGAACTTTCTCTCTTTCACTATGTTTTTCACACAAAGGTCTGTGTTATTTTTAAACTATTGTCAGGAAACTAATCCCAGATTCCCACATCTCACTTCACAAGCAATGTTCCCAAAAATATGATAACGAAAACCAGAAATGAACTTAAATTTAGTGCACATAGAAACCTATTAACGGTATATTATATATGTTTAACCTGGAACCCATTCTGAGCTCTTTGGGGAAAACGGAAGAGAAAATGAATTAAATAAATGAATTAGTTTATTGCAATAATTAATTTAATAATTACAAGAACGAATTGAACTAGTGCTGCTGGTTAATATATAAACTGAAGGCAAACAAATGAATTTCAAAGTCTGATCCCATTTAGGACTTCACCAAAATCAGCTGGCTCTTACTCTGTGTATTCCTAATCAAAAAACAAACTAGTTCCTCAATAATTATAACTGTGGTCTTTAAATTGGATCAAAGAAATATACATACTATCCCAAAGTGTCTCTCTCTGGTAAAGCCAAGTGCCCTGTAGAGGAAGGGAACCACAAAGCAGCAGCCCCCAATTCCTCTTGGAATAGTCTTATATCCATAAAATTTGCACCATGTGACCATAGGGAAAGTCCCCAAATTTCATGCATACATGGCATTGGGCACAACTTCTCTAAGGAGGGGACAAATACACACCAGCTACTCTCCATTGGCTAGTTTATGCTATACCCCTTCTCCTTAGCATATGATTGGAGAGTGACTGATGTTGTGAGAAATTGGACCCCTGCTGCAGGTATAGTTTACTGAAACATGGTCAGATTGGATCAATTTAATACTGCAATAAAGTTTTTCCAGTGTTCTCCGTCTATTTCCCAGATGAACTTCATTTTACTTGGAAATCTCAAGAATACAGAGGCAGAATCACTTCACTTCCTCGTATGTACCATTGCCAGAGGTGATTTTGTAATGAGAAAAGCACAAGGTTAGCAAGTGACCTACTGATAGGGGTGAATGAGGTACTAGCTCTACCTCTGCTGATATTCTCTACTGGGCTCCCCCTTCCTCCTTGTAGCAAGACTTGCTTTTCCCTCCTCCTCTCCTACCTTCTCAATGGAATCCTCAGCAGAATGAGCTCCACCAACTCCCAGAATCTGAGCTGGCCAGTGGCCTTCTCTCTTTGGTGACTGGAAGAATGAACTCTATTGGCCTCCACAGCACACCTCAACAGTCCTGGGTTCTAGTTGTATCTGGGATTCCTTCATCAGACATAACTCAGCAATTTTCTCTTCTTTGAATAGATACGGGTTATTCCATGTCAAGTGATCAAGGGCTCCCTGCATGACCATCACGGATTTTGATAAAACTTTATGCACAAAGTCCCACATGTATCAAACGAACTTTGGTAAAGTTTTAGTTTCGCCTGTGGAATATTCGTGGAGATATAGCCATTTGTTTGACCCCATACTGCAATGACATACAGTACGACAGTGACATTCTGACAACTTTGAGACACAATATCTCACGAGCTATGTTTCCAAGAAAACTGAAACTTAGCTACCCTGCACAACTTTTGGAGCTCTATTCAGTGCTACCAATAATAATTTTTTGTCGAGCACTGAGTGAATGGCTGAATTACAGTAAACTTGGCCGAAAAAATTAGTGCTCCAAAAAAAGTCAAAGTTTGACATTACTTAGCTCCCACAATAATTGAGTAATAAATGCAAAATTTGGTGCATGTCTCAGTACAACGTTGTTTTCAAAAGTACAATTTCAACCTCCAAGCTCTTTCCATTAGTTTACAAATTAAGTGTAAAGTTGCTAATTTGTGTAAAAAGGCCAAAAATAGGGTATTTTCAGCCTGCTTTTACAGAAAAATACCTTTCAGAAACTCTTTCAAATCAGTCTCATTAGAAAGAGCATATTTCAAACCCTCTAGAAAAGTGGGCTTCATTTTTCAACGCAGGTTAACAATGGCTGAAAAAGGGGGACAAAGTTGGGAGATGTCACCATGGCAACGGCCTACGTTTCAACTTACAAAGGCCTGTACGAGAAATCAGGTATTTTGGAGAACCTCTAGGTTTTGATTTGTCTATGAAATCTCACAGTCATAAAATAGTATAGACTTTTTTTTTTTAATTTTTATTAAAAGCCATTAAACCTTTACGCATTTTTGTGTCATTTGCTAGGACAGTTGTACAAAGCTTAGATACACACCATTTTGATTACCATAAAGCACAGTTACTTACCGTAACATGTGTTATCCAGGGACAGCAGGCATATATTCTCACATGTGGGTGGTGACGTCATCTACGGAGCCCTGATGCGGCATCGGGGCTCCGTAGATGACGTCACCCACATGTGAGAATATCATGCCTGCTTGTCCTGGGATAATGGATTACAATTTGGTTCACTGGGTTATATGCCACATGCTTTACAAGCCACACAAAATGCTTGTGTTCAAATAATTGAAGGCTGTTCCAGGTATGTTTTTCTCAGATTTTGTTGGTAATAAATAGAAATAAAACAAAACAAAGATAAGATGATACCTTTTTATTGAATCAATTTAATACATTTTTTGATGAGCTTTCGAAGGTAACTCTTCTTCAGATCAGAAATGTGTTTAAAGTGCCTACAGGATGGAGCATAAAATATAAAAGTCTGTCTTTGATTTTTAAGGCATTGAATAATAATATTCCCGCTAATGTGTAGGTTTACTAGCCTTCTGGGTCCTTGGGATCTGGTTCCAAAAACCTTCTGCCTGTACCTTCCTTTCATATTGTGACGCCAAAGAAGCATCAGTGGCCAATATTGAAAGGCTTTGCAATGCTCCTTAAGGTCTTAAGATACATTGAAAAACACGTCTGTTTAGAGAAGCAAATGGTGCATGGAACACTGAGCAGTTTGAGAATTTGCTTTTCATTCATGATTTTATCTATTTTTAGTCTGTGTTTTATGGTAATTTTGTTTCATTATATTTTTATTGTTGTTTTGTAATGTAAGCCGCCAAGGATGGTAGATTGAGCAGCCTATTCATTTGTAACTAAGTAAATAGAAACCTTCCCTGCCAGACACTCGCCCAATACACTTCCCATTCTGTCTACTTCTTCTGCCACAGAAAAATACATCCCTTCATCTCAACCACCATCATAGAAATCACTACATTTACAGTTTATGGCTTAATTATAAGTTAAGCCACACATGGTTTGGTCTCTTTTTTTCAAAGCACATTTATTTACATACTGTCTCTACAAGGTGACTCATTCCCCCTTCGTTCCAACCCTCTCTCTCTCATTCTGCACGGTTCAGTTTCTCTCTCTCTCCTCTTTCTTCCCTTGCAGCCCACTTTCTCCCTCTTTCACGTGCTCTAGGACAAATCTGTTATTCTCCCTCCTTGCCCTCTTGCCAGCCACGGCTCATCATTTTCACCACCACAGAGTACAGTTTGGTCCAGGCCTCCCGGGCGGGGGTGCTGAAAGCTGGTCCCAGGCCTTTCTCCAGTGCATACAGGAGCGATTCTCCTACCGTCTACAAATGAAAAGAGGACACAGGACACGAATGAACAGGACACAAGACAGCAGACTGTGAGGCCCCATCAGGTCACTCAGTGCTGCCATTACTACAGCTCGTGAATGCATGTGGTCAGTAGAAGTAGTGCATTCCTGACAACAGAGACACGGCTAATGGTGAGCTTACATTAAAGGACTCTGTCTTCACCCCGATAGCCTGATGTTTCTTCCCCAGACCAATGAGATATTCCTGCAGAGAAGAAAGGTTCTCTAGACTGCTTACAGCTGCGTCAATAACCAGCATCACCTGAAGAGGAGATAAAGGGGTTAGGGGTGGGAGGAAGAGGCAGGTAATAGCCACAAGAAAAGAGGGCAGGTTAACAAAACAGCAGACGTCAAGGTATGAGCATCGTATTCCAATGGAGAGGCATTTCTAGTATTCTAATCTAATCTGTGATTTTTTTTATACCGATTCGTCCGAACAGGAGGGCTCGACTCGGTTAACAAAATATTATTAAATTATACAGGAGACTAGAACAGAAACTATATCTTTTAGGCCAGAATTTTATTTTTTATGATTGATTAAAAGCAGACGCCATCGCCACTAGGCAGTGCAGATATCATCACGTACATATGTACGCAGAGTTGACAAGAGAAAACCCCCATGCTCTGCCCCATTCCACCCCCAGCAAATGACCACAGCAATGGCAGTCATGCAGGCTTCAGGTCCTGCAGGCCACACCGAGGTCTGGAGGCAACGGGGAAAGGACAAGAGGTTGCAATCTTCAGCCCCAACACACATAGACTTCCCCATGTGGTGTTAAAGCTAAACAAAAGCCTCCCAGCAAAACTAGGACATTTCCCCTTAAAATTCAACATATAGAACAAAGAAATTCCTGATTCTAGTGTAATTTCACTAACGGTGACCTGAACCCTCTCTGTACCAGGCATAAGTGAAGTAAACCAACTCTATAAACAAAGTCCCTCCGGACTTAGAGCCATTGGCAACAGGTGGCAAGCTAGTCCCCCTTGTACAATGTCCTGATGGGCTTCAGTGCGTTGACTGTGGCTCTGCGTGGTAATCAAGTTGGTGAGAAAGAGAGGTGCAAACCACCGCAACACCACACCCCTCTTTTCAATTCGCAATTTAAGATATCCCCACCCCCCTCATGCCAGTCTTGGATTCTCCAAGACTTCTAACCACTGCGCCACACACTCCTCCTCCTCTGTATCTGTCTCCTACGGTTTTCCTTCTATGTTTCCCCCTCCCCCCCCCCCTTTTTCTTTTCTCTGCATGTGTATCCCCTCATTTGATTTTACATTCATTCTCTTTTTCTCTCACCCTCTTCTTAGAAGAGAGGTGAAAAGAAGGGGGTCGATATCCAGCTGGCCACCCTCAACGTTTTGCTGACCACCACTGGCATTAAGGCCAGAAATTCAATGCTGATACATGTCTGGGCTCCAGCACTGAACTTCTGGGGCAGGCTAAACCATAGCCGGTTAAGTGCAATATTCATCACTTTAATGCAGTGACCTCAGCTAATTAAGTGCTGAACAATGCCACTTAACCTACCATGTGCCAACACTATCCCCCAGAATGCCCCTAAAATAGCTAGTTTTGCTTTAGGTGCTAACCAGTCATTTTCAGCAGCATTAACCAGTTAGACCAGAACAAACAATTTAAGCAGCCAGGAGACATTTTTAACTGGTTAAACTGCTTTGAATGTTGACCTTGAGGAGACTATCTCCTGGCTTTCCCCTTTCCAGTACTCCTTTCGCCCCCCTCTGTCTCTATCCTTTCCCAATCCCCTATTCCCTAGTCTTCCATTTCCATCCTCTGTACTCATTTTCTCATCTTCACCTACTCCATTGCATCGCGTTCCCTCACCAGCCCTGCCTCCCCCTTCCTTTGCCTCCAAGCCATTCCGCTATCTCTTATCCTCTACCCCATCTTCTATTGTCTCGTTTTCATCATCTTTTAATCCCACTTTCACCCACTCTCAACCCCTTCAGAGGCCCATCCCTTTCCTCTCATACCCCTCTCATACCAGTTGTACAGCGTTTCAGAGCTCAGCATTGATCTTCACTTCGGACTCTTCAAGACTGCTTATCAATTCTGTATACCACCTACTTGTCTTTTGACCGGACCATTGAAAAAGGCTTGTTAGCCAAAACACAGGCCATGTCAGGTCACAGTAGTTTTTTACATGATTGACATGATCTTATTTTATCACTGTTCAGAGATATCTTAAAGAAATAAAGGAAAGTTTATCCATAGTTTGTTTTCTTTCGGATTGCTCCTTTTTCTGTGGAACATTTGGGTCTTCTTGTTTTGTGCTTTACAGCTTAACTTTATACCCCATTTTCAACCTTAGAAATGTCCAAGTTGAAAACATCCAAATCCAGATTATTTTAACATGGGAGTGACCATATTGTAATGGACTGGCCATACAGACATGCCTACAGAATGGTGGGACACCTTAGAGGACAGTATTGTCAATGTCACATAAAAAGTGCCAGAAGTACATCTTACCCATATAAGCTAAGCTTAACCCTCCAAAACTCCCCCAAAACCTACTAGACCTCCTGTCTACCACCCAATAGCCCTCGTGGCTACAAGTGGCACCTTTATGGCAGTAGAGTAGGGTTTTGGTGGGCTCAAACTTTCCACCAGTAATGTAGTGGTTAGAGTGGCTTATGGGCCTGGGTCCTTCTCTCTATGGTTCACTGTCCCACCCATCAGGTTACTTAAAACACCAGTGTGACGCTCTACTAGAGATAGGTATGTACTCTTTCATTCAGATTTTTTTTGGGAGCGGGAGGGTATCAGTGAGCTGTGGGGGGGGGGGGGGTCATACCTTAAGGTATTCAGTGGTCATCTGGTCAGTTTGGGTACCTTTGTGGCACTCAGGTGCTTCTAAAATAGGTCTAGTTCCGAATGTCTAAGTTCCATCCAAGATATCTTGGAAAAGGTTCTATTATCGCCACAAGACATTCAGAAGCACGCCCAAACCTGTCCAAAACACACCTCTCAGCACGCCCCCTGGAACCCTGGATACACAGCAGGAGATGCGTCTCACTAGATGTCCAGGAAAGGGGTTTTCATTATTGGCACTTGAATATTGATTAAGATATCCAAGTGATTATGAGCCCCCAAGTAGCTTAATAGTATTTTTTAATGAACTGGAAGATTGCAAAGAAGTGGAGGACATGGAAAAGAAGATGACCCAACCAGAGGAAAAAAGAGAAACAGTAGTATTTGAAACATTTCACACCCTCACTCATTCTCCAATCCATCAACACACCCCACCTACCAATTTTCAGGTCTTCACTATCTCTTCAAAATTCCTTCTCCACAGCAGTGCCTTGTACAGTGCCCCACTGCTCTTTTGCCATGTCTGGGTGGCCAGTCCATTACAATGCTGGCCCCTCCCAGGTCCAAAAGGTCTTGTTCTGGACGTTTGGGACTTGGATGAATTTTTGATCGACAATACGGTATAAAGATAGATATAGTGGCAGTCTGGACAATCAAACACCTGGATGTACAAATTGACAATTTTCGGGGAAAAAAAATTTGGGGCATACTTTTCGAGAATGGAGATTTTGCCGCTGCCGACTTTGAGCGACTAGTGCCCTATGTCCAAATTGGACTTAGACATATTTTTTGATCATGGCCCTCCATGAATCTAGGCATTTAAATTAGAAGATGGGGTGGCATATTTATGAAGGACAATTATGGAGGCCACTCCCAGCAAAAGACAATATTAACAACTCACTTCTTAGCAATGTAACAGAAAGTGAAACTAAACATAAACCTATACAAAAAACAAGTTTACCACTGAAAGATAGCTGGAAAGCGATGACCAAAAATTTTTTTACATAGTTCCCCCCCCCGACGTCCGATTCACCCCCCCCCACAGGACCGCTCGCACGCACCCCCACTCCCACCCCGAAGGACCGCTCGCACGCACTCCCACCCGCACCCGCACCCCCACCCTGAAGGACCGCTCGCACCCCCACAGCCTCCCGACCCCCCCCCATCATGTAGAAGCTCCTACCGGTGTCCTGCTGCTTCCTCTTGGCGGTCCTGACACCCGACACGATTGGGGCAAGAGGGAGCGTAAGCCCTCTTGCCCCAGCCAATCGCGGCACCCCCGACACGATCGGGGCAAGAGGGAGCTCAAGCCCTCTTGCCCCCCACGACTCCCCGACACGATCGGGGCAAAAGGGAGCCAAAGCCCTCTTGCCCCCCCCCGACTCCCCGACACGATTGGGGCAAAAGGGAGCCCTAGCCCTCTTGCCCCGCCGACTCCCCAACTCCCCGACAATATCGGGCCAGGAGGGAGCCCAAGTCCTCCTGGCCCTGTCGACCCCCCCCGCTAGTTGTTTGGGCCAGGAGGGAGCCAAACCCTCCTGGCCACGGCGACCCCCTACCCCCACCCCACACTACATTTCGGGCAGGAGGGATCCCAGGCCCTCCTGCCCTCGACGCAAACCCCCCTCCCCCCAACGACCGCCCCCCCAAGAACCTCCGACCGCCCCCCCAGCCAACCTGCGACCCCCCTGGCCGACCCCACCCCCCTTCCCCTTACCTTTGTGTAGTTGGCCGGACAGACGGAAGCCAAACACGCCTGTCCGGCAGGCAGCCAATGACGGAATGAGGCCGGATTGGCCCATCCGTCCCAAAGCTCCGCCTACTGGTGAGGCCTAAGGTGCCTGGGCCAATCAGAATAGGCCTGGGAGCCTTAGGTCCCTCCTAGGGGCGGGGCCTTGGGCACATGGTTGGGTTGGGCCCATGTGCCTCAGGCCCAGCCCCCAGGTGGGACCTAAGGCTCCCGGGCCTATTCTGATTGGCCCAGGCGCCTTAAGCCCCACCAGTAGGCGGAGCTTTGGGACGGATGGGCCAATCCGGCCTCATTCCGTCGTTGGCTGCCTGCCGGACAGGCGAGTTTGACTCCCGTCTGTCCGGCCAACTACACAAAGGTACGGGGAAGGGGGGTGGGGGTGTTGTGGGGGTCGGCCAGGGGGGTTGCGGGTCAGCTGGGGGGGCGGTCAGAGGTTCTTGGGGGGGCGGTCGTTGGGGGGAGGGGGGTTTGCGTCGAGGGCAGGAGGGTCTGGGATCCCTCCTGCCCGTAATGTAGTGTGGGGTGGGGGTAGGGGGTCGCCGTGGCCAGGAGGGTTTGGGCTCCCTCCTGGCCCGAACAACTAGCGGGGGGGGGTCACCAGGGCCAGGAGGACTTGGGCTCCCTCCTGGCCCGATATTGTTGGGGAGTTGGGGAGTCGGCGGGGCAAGAGGGCTTGGGCTCCCTCTTGCCCCGATCGTGTCGGGGAGTCGGGACCGCCAAGAGGAAGCAGCAGGGACACCGGTAGGAGCTTCTACATGATGGGGGGGGGTCGGGAGGCTGTGGGGGTGAGAGCGATCCTTCAGGGTGGGGGTGCGGGTGGGAGTGCGTGCGAGCGGTCCTTTGGGGTGGGGGTGCGGGTGTGTGCGAGCGGTCCTTCGGGGTGGGGGTGCGAGCGGTCCTGCGGGGGGGGTGAATCGGACGTCGGGGGGGGGGGGCATTAGGCTTTCAGGGTGGGGACAGGACTTCAAGGGGAAGAGGAAGTCGGGGCAGGCGAAAGGAGAGTCGGGGTGGCCAGAGGAGAGTCGGGGCGGGCGAAAGGAGAGTCGGGGTGGCCAGAGGAGAATGGGGCGGGCGAAAGGAGAGTCGGGCAGCATGCGTGGTATACGGGTGTGTGCGGTATATAAAAATTTCTGTACATAAATTTGTGGTTTTCGCGCGCTATACCCGTGTGCGCGTTTTACATGGGTGCGCGTTATCTACGTGAAAATACGGTAATTAAAGATAATATCAATTTATGGAGGAAAATTGAAATGCTTGAGAATAACTCACGTAGTAACAATTTAAGGTTAATTAATTTTCCTAGACTTGATTTGGTAACACCTAGAGATATGCTTAAGAGATATCTAGTGGAAATTTTGGAGATATCTGAAGAACAGTTACCACCATTCCCACGGGTTTACTACCTCCCTGAAAAGGACAAAATCAACAACAAAAAGAAAAACCTTCAGATCAAAAAGCCTTAAACAATTTCAGAAATCTTAGAGACATCTGAGAAGGACTTAGCATCATCAGCCACTACGATCATGGTTGTTAAAGCTTTACTTTAAAAATAGACAAAAAAAATTTTCTTGGTCATAAAATACAAATGTTCCCAGATTTGGCACAGGAGACGCAAAAACACCGCCGTAAATTTCTTCTTTTAAAACCTGGGGTTATATCTTTGGGGGCAACTTTTTATTTGAGACATCCGTGTACATGTATTGTGCATTATCGTACTGTTAAGTATATGTTCTTTGAACCATCTCAATTGACAACTTTTGTGGCAATGTCTCGACTGGAAGGAAGAAATCTTTGAGTCCTATAATTTTTGATGACCTCTTCAGAGCCACAGCTTTCAGTTTCTTGTTTCTTAGTATTTTCCTTTATGTTTCGCTCTTTTTGAGTCTTGGATCCTAAGTTGAGGACTTGAGCATGAATAGTAAAAAATTGTTAACTTTATGAGCTATAATTATATTGTACTTAATGTGTTTTCTATTACAGTGGTGCCTCGCATAACGAACGCCTCGCACAGCGAACGCTGCGCACAACGAACTTCATGTCTTGCTTCCTACAACGAACTTCGTTTCACACAATGAAGTCGCCCGAGCTGCATCCTTCCGCGCAGGCACTGCGCTTAACTGCCCTCTCTCCGCCTGGCTCCCTGTGCAGTGGCGGACCGTCGGCTCGCAGGGGCCCGGCGCCTACTGCTGATGCGTTGGGGGGGCGGAGCTACTCTCGCCGCTTCCCCGATGCTAGAAAAAAAAAAAAATTAACAGTTAAGTCCCAGTTTTTGCCGCTGAGACTCTGCCCTCTCTCACTGTAAAATTAGACTCTACTTAGTCTGTCTTTAAATTTAAAAAATGTGTGTTGTTTTAAAAAACAATTATGTTTTTAGATGTATCTAAATAAAAATAATAACAAAAAATTTATCTTTTTTTATGTCATCTTAGCATATTTTATGCTACAGAACGAATTATTTTTTTTAACATGTATTGTTATGGGAAAACGCGTTTCACATAACGAACTTTTCGCATAACAAACTTGCTCCTGGAACCAATTAAGTTCGTTGTGTGAGGCACCACTGTATTTCTTTCTGTACAAGTGTAATGCTTGAAATTTAAAATGAAAATCAATAAAGATTTAATGGGAAAAAAAAAAGAAAAGATGAAACTTCTATCTACGTGGATTTAGTTTATAGACCTCTGACTCAAGCACAGCAAATTGATAAAGATCTGATTGCAGATATCCAAAAGTTTGGAAAGAAAGAGGACTTGAGTGACTTCAATCTGCTAGATGCGGACTGAAAAGCTCCATCTGCAGAATTGAAAAGAAGTAGGGAGATTGTGGATGCCTTTCAAGAGGTTCTGCTCAGACAAATGATGATGGAACCCACGAGGGAAAAAGCCATACTAGATCTGGTCCTCCCAAATGGGAAGAGTATCTCTAATGTTCGAGTGGGAGCCTACCTAGGAAATAGTGATAATCAAATGGTTTGGTTTGATATAAGAGCTAAAGTCCTAGATTTCAAACGTACGGATTTTAGTAAAATGGGAGAGTACCTGAAGGAAGAGCTTTTAGAATGGGAGGACATAAGAGAAGTGGAAAGACGGTGGTCTAAGCTGAAAGGAGCTATAAAAATGGCTACGGACCTTTATGTGAAGAAAATAAATAAAAACAAGAGAAAAAGGACACGGTATGGTTCTCCAAACTAGTGGCAGAGAAAATAAAGGCGAAAGAGTTGGCGTTTGTGAAATATAAAAAAAATTCAAGAAGAGGTGTACAGAAAGGTCTACCAGGTGAAACTGAAAGAAGCCAAGAGAGATTTGTCTGGTGAAAGCGTAAGCAGAAGAGCACATGGCTAAAAATGCTGCTGGCAACACCTGGGGAAGGAGGGAAAGATGCTGGATAACAGGGTGGGGGGAGGGGGGAGGGGAGAGATGCCGAGCCACAGGAAAAGCAAGATAGACTGGGAAGACATCAGTGGCTGACAGGAAACTGACTCTTATACTGTCCAGTTTTCTGTCCTGCCTTTAAAAAAACTGGCCAGGCCAGCCAAAATCCAGCCAGTTGGCAACAGAGGTGCACACAACACATGTGCATACAAAAATAGTTGTAAGTGCATTTGTGCATATGAAAGCAATTCTCACCTTGCGGACATGCTGCAGGAAGTCTGGAGAGGCAAGGCATTCCCGAGCACTGGAAAACTGAGTTGAGTTGTACGGGAAAAGCTTCACGAGATCAGGCTCCAGATCAAACAACCTGTCAGGAGCAAAAGAAGATATTTTAGAAAACAGTGAAGTCGGAACGGCATCTTTAAAGTGGCCACAAAACAGAAAGTGCTCTGAAACAAAGACAGACCCCAGCAAGAGAGAGCTTTAAAACAGGGAGAGGCCCCCAAAACAAGGAGATCATTAGCCTCAGGTATGAGTGAGGGGAACTCAGGCCTAAGTAAAAGCAGAAGCAAAGCAGGAATACTAACTTTATACATACATATATGCAGGACCCTGTAATGAGGCCAACTGAGGCAGCATCTTGCTGCTGGCACTTTCCGCCACTCCCCTTCCCAGCATCTAATGCTTTCACCCTTCTCCCCACAATCTGCATTTTTCCCCTTTCTACCCCTCACACTGCCACCGCATCTACCTTTAGTTTTCTGTAAAAGTTGCCAGGTGGCAGTAGCGATTCTCTGCCACCATTCCCTGTGTCTTCTCTCCATTGTAGCCCACCCCAGTGGAAACAGGAAGCTGTCAAAGAGGGCTGCCCTTTGGCGGGGCCTGCCAGCAGACAGGGCCTGACTGGACTTCTGTCCTTTAAAGGATGAAGAGACCACTGGTCCAGCATCGGGTGGGCAGGGCTTCAGGCTAGCTTCATGCCAACATTGCAGTTCCTGCCATAGGGTAAGGAGGGACCAGATGGGAAGCTTCATCCTTACACAGCTGTGCTGAAAAGAGGAAGGGCCTGCCTGGACATCTGCCCATTAAAGGGCAAATAGACTGCTAGTCCAGCGTCGGGTAGGCAGGGATTTGGGCCATTGTTGCAGTTCCTAACAGTAATGGGAAGCTTCCTCTTTACGTGCACAAAGTCTCAGCAGCCATCTTGAAAATCTTCAGAGCGGCAGTGGCAGCTGTATCAGCAGCAGGGTCAGGAAGAGTTGGGTTTTTTCCTGCCCCATAAGAGGCCACTAGACCACTAGGGATGTTAATGTAGGGCATGGAGGGGGTCAGGTATGCCTGCCAGTCAGCCTGCCAGAGCATAGAGGATGAGAGGAGAGAAATGCCATAGGGAGGGAAGGGAAGAAGACAGAGATACCGGAGTGGGGGAGAGAAAGGAAGAAAGGAGATGCTACAGCATGGGGGAGGGGGTGTAGACAGAGAGAAGAGAGAGAAAAATGGTGAGGGGTTGATGCTGAAATGAATTATGTATAAAGGAGAGAAGGGGCACAGGCTGGATGGAAGGGGGAGAGGGTTTATGGAAGGGGCATAGAAAGAGGAAAGAGGCCATATGGGAGGATAGTGGATGAAAGGGGCAGAGAAAGAGAGGACAAACAATGCATGGAAGGAAGAGAGAGGGCAAACACTGGATAGAAAGAAGAGAGTGAAGAAAAGAGGAAAGCAGAAACCAGCGATGACAAAAGGTAGAAAAAATAATTTTTTGTTGCTTTAGAATAAAGTAGTATTGTAGCTATATCAAAAAACATTTATAAACAGAAAATGGAAATAACGTGATCTTTTTATTAGACTAATTTTAATACATTTTTTTACTTTTCATGCTGAGCATCACCTGTTAAAGAAAAATTGCTGTCAACCAGGTATTTTTTTACTGGGCTGCTGGAGTTTTGTGCGTCTGGCCCTGAGTCCCCAGGTCCCACATAGTCAGAGATGGAGGAGAGCCCTAAAGATTCCTTCAGAATCACAGCCCTTCCTGTATTTCGGCATTTGAAAGCATAAAAGCAAAAATGTGATCCTTCTATTAGGGGTCTATGTTGGGGCCTCCATCTTCAAAACAAGTATGAGAAAAGGCAGATTGAAAGGCCTCTCTGCTGATAAAGACTTGGGGGAGAGGTTTTCACTTCCTGAAACACTTTTTAGCATCAGCAGATCTAATTACTGTCCAATTGATTAAAGCAGCATCAAAACTGAACAAGGTGAAGTGCAATAAGTATCAGCATCTCCAAAGAAGCAAATTCTTTCCTTATTCCTCAAATTTAGGAACATGTCCCTGAGACACACAAAAATCAACCCATAATCAATTTTCTGAGGAAAAAGATATTTCAGGATCTCCTCATGCTTATCCAAAAGGAGTGACATGGTGTGGTGGCCGTGTTAGAATCGGAGAAACATGATGACAGATAAAGGCCAAATGGCCCATCCACAATATCCACTATCTCCTCCACAGACTAGGAGATCCTACGGTTCCTTGAATTCAGACACAATCTTTGCCTCCACCACCTCTGCTGGGAGACTATTCCACACATCTTGAGCAAAAAATTTTCTCTCCATGGCCGACGCAGCCAATCTGGGGCAACCAGGATGACCAGCCCCAGGTGAGCCACTATTCATTGAATGACCCGGCCTAGTATAGGCCATGGGGGAAACACATTCAACAGCCCCTTCTCTGGCCATAGTTGTACTAGTGTCCAGTGCTTCCTGGCTCGAATCCGTGGCTAAAGGAACGAGTGACTTTCTTGTTGGCTGCCAATGCCATCAGATCAAACATCAGAAACCCCCAACGATTCACAATGCTATCAAAGTCCTTCCAAAAGAGACCACGCCCCTGGATCCAGGGTCTGCCGGCTGAGATAGTTGGTCTGCACACTGTTCACTCCCACTACATTGGCTGCTGATAGAGTTTGTGAAACAACAGCTGGATCTCCTTTGTCAATGAGACACTATTGATGGTCTATTTCCTCTGAGAAGACGGCCATCGATCCTGAACTGGGTGACCCTCACAATGACCGTCCCCCGTCCCCCAGTGTATATAAGGAAAACATGAAAGCATGTTGAGGATAGGAAGAGGGAGGGGTGAGTGGTCAGGAGATAGAGAGGTGGCACAACAGTTTTAAATGTCTTTATAGTGGGAAAGAAAACCCAGATCTCTGTTAAGTCCTGTCTGGTAGGTGTCAAAATACATTACATTAGTGACTTTTATTCCGCCATTAACTTGCGGTTCAAGGCAGATTACATAAGAGGTTATCTGGACATTTCCAGAAGAGTTACAGAGTTGAATGGGATACTTTGGTGCTTCCTGCGGTGTTAATTTGTTTGATGGATTACATTAAAGCATCTAAATTGAATTAATTTGCATTTAAAATGCATTCTTTAAAAACAGGGCCCACCGACAATGAGGTTTGCATTAAACCGCATTGAAGAATCATGTAAGTGCATTCATTTGCAATAATTCACATTAACATGTTGACCTGGGTCTAGGAAATCTAGCTTTCTGGACCAAATACCGTATCATTTTGATTTCAAAGGTTTTATGTTCTTGGATTGTTTTAAATTCCCTTTTAGTATTCTCACCAGAAAATCGTTGGTGCAGAGGTCAGTTTTTCCAAAGTGTTGTCCTGCTTGGTATTGCAATTCTTAATGTGAAATCTATGTAGGTTGATTCTGGTCTTTAGCATCCCTCTTTGCACTTTTTGCCCACATAGGCGGAATAGAAATCACTAATGTAATGTAATGTAATGTAATGTAATTAGAAGATGAACATGTGAAGGATCCCTTATGCCGAATGTTTTTCCCATACGAGTGACCGTGGGATCCTCTGAGATGTGCTGGCACAGTTTGCAGTTTGTCACACCACAAGGATGTGTGTCATTCTCTTCTTCGTGGGTTTGGGTGGGGAGCTTGCTTTTTACCTATTTTTGTTTCAAATTAGGTGGCTGATGGAAGGCCAGCACAGGTAGAACTGGGAATATTTCTTTCAGTAATTCATCTTCCTGGAGTAGTGGCTGTAGATCTCTTATAATTTTTCTTAGTTTTTCCAGCGCTGGATTGGTCCTGTCAGTGGTTTTCTTGTTCTTGTAATCTAGTAAGTTTTCTCTGGGTGTTTTAAGGTATAAGGCATTATTCTTGGAGACTCTTTTAGGGTTGTATCCTTTTTGTTTGAAGGATTCAGTCAGGGTCCAGATAACCTCTTATGTAATCTGCCTTGAACCGCAAGTTAATGGCGGAATAAAAGTCACTAATGTAATGTATTTTGACACCTACCAGACAGGACTTAACAGAGATCTGGTTTTCTTTCCCACTATAAAGACATTTAAAACTGCTTCGACACCCCTCTTGTCTCCTGACCACCCACCCCTCCCTCTTCCTATCCCCCAAATGCTTTCACGCTTTCCTTATATATACTGATATCAGTCAATATTTGCTTTTTTTTCCTGGTCTGAAGAAGGGTGACCTTCGAAAGCTCATCATAAAATGCATTGAGTTAGTCCAATAAAAAAGGTGTCACCTCATTCCCTTTGTTATTTGTTTTATTTCTTTCTATTGCCATATCCAAAAGGAGAAAGAGTTCATGGGAGGTGAGGCGTGGCCTAGGGATAGAGGTACTGTCTCAGCTCCCTGAGGTTGTGGGATCAAATTCCACCACTGTTGCTTATGAACCCGGGCAAGTCATTTACTGGGGTCCAAAATACGGGGAAAGGGATTTGTATACCACCACATTCAAAGCAATTTACATGCAGGTACTTCAACCATTTCCCCTGTCTGTCCCGGTGGGCTCACGATCTATCTAATGTACCTGGGGGAGAGGAAGATGAAGTGGGTCACAGGGAACAGTGCAGGGTTTGAACTCACAAGCTCAGGATGCTGAGACTTTAGCACTCTCCTCACATAAATCGCTTTGAATGTGTAACCACAAAAAGGCAGTATACAGGCCCATTCCCTTCCCTTAATCCGATGTTTGCAAGCTAATTCTAAGATTTGGAAAACAAGTGTGTGTGTGTGGGGGGGGGAGGAGTTGGCTTCCTGAATTACCAGAACAACCTAAGAACATAAGAATTGCCATAGTGGGACAGAACGAAGGTCCATCAAGCCCACTATCCTGTTTCCAGCAGTGGCCAACCCAGATCCCAAGTTCCTAGCTAGATCCCAAGAAGTAAAACAGATTTTCTGCTGCTTAACCTAGGAATAAGCAGTGGATTTCCCCAAGCCATCTCAAGAATGGCCTAAGGACATCCCTTCTAGGAATTTATCCAAGCCTTTTTTAAACCCCGCTAAGCTGACTGATGTCACTCACCTGATAACCAGATCAATTTATCCAACACTCACCCCCATGGTAAAAAGCAGCACTTCCATCCATCATTCGGTCATCTGGTGACTAGAACCAATTACCCATCGCCCACCCTGACGGCGGAGGTCAGAGTCTTTCTCCCATCTTAGCCGGCTGAAAGCAATAGTCACACTTGCTCACCTGGTGAAGAGCACGGTGCCATGATGCTGTGGGTCCTGGTTCACCGTAGCCCAGCTCTGACGGATCAGCTCCTTTTCTGCTTGGGATAAGTCTCCGCTCTCCATCCTCCAGTTCTCTTGGTTCTTCCCAGCTGTTCCCTGACTCAGCAAACCCCCTCCTGTAATCCCCCTCCTTGAGACTGTCTAGAGACAGGGCAGGAAGAGGACTTGTGTGCCAGCTCAGGGATCCTCAGGAGCAGGGAAGCTCCATGCCAGGTGGCTGTTTCAGCTAGCCTGCATTGCCCCTTTGCTCCGGCTGCTTAGAGAAAACTGACCTCAGCCCTTCTCTGGATAAATATCTGCTTCATGTCTGTCTCTCACCCTCTCCTTGCATTCACTGCTTGCATCGCACTGTGAGTGGTACAAAGCAGCTGCCACTACCTCTGTGTGTCTCGCTCTGTCTTACACACACACACACTCTTAAAGTAACAGTGGCCCAGTCCACTTTGTTTTGCTCTTGTTCAGAAGATCAGGGTTTCATATCTATCTATACATGCACACACTCATATATGTACACACATATATATATTTATATATATATATGTATGCATACTATACATGATTACATTGCTTGATATCTCTAGTCCTGTATCCTCAGGATCTCTACAGATGAGGAATACAATAAACGTGAGCTGTAGCACTGTCCACACCTGGCTGAGCGTGTCATTCCCTCGTGGATACATAACCAAGTCCGACTTCCAGCAGGGAGCTTGCACACAATTCCAGTCAGAGCTGAAACGGACCTCAGTACTGGTGTGACTGGGGGTGCTGTATTGGCAGTGGGGTGGGGGTTATCTCAGGAGCTGGGGAAGCTCTTCCCTCCAAGTGTAAGAAAGTCTACAGACAGGGAAGTGGCCTGCAAAGTAGCTTCAAGCAGAACTGCAAGACAATGAGTGTCTTGTGCATGAGCCAGAGTATGCTCTATGGGGCAGGGACTCAGTACACCAAGGAGCATGGAGGAATATCAAAGGACCAGGGAAAACAGGAAGAAATTTCCCTCCCAGCCAGTTTCAGCACGGTGTAAAAGTGCCAGTATAATTAATAACTTTATTCAGCAAATTCTTTTATGTGGGACTGATGTTTGGACAGACTCCCACTAATTTTCCCCTCTCTTTGAGAAGGGCTTCTCATATTTTTTTTCACACATTCATTGGTTCCTCTTGTTACAGAAAATCTGAATAAAGCAAAGGAAACATGCTCTTTGTATCAGCTCCAAAATCATTTGCAAACGATCTGAGCTTTCCTTGAAGACGGCTCAAATGATCCTTAAAAGCTTCTTTTCTCTTCCCTCTATCAAGCCAGAGAATTAAGATGCCCTGGCGCTGGGGACTCCTTCCAGCCACTTCGCAACTAATGGCCTCTTTTACAAAACAGCACCGAAGCCTTTAAATCGAGGCCATTAGCGCGGCTTTGTAAAAGAGACCGTAACTGTTACCTCCCTTCCTTTTGGCATTTTAGGAATTGCCTTTTCTCTTTTTAATAGGATGTAGCAGTTCAGCCTGGAAAATTTACTACGTATTTATTTTTGAAATTTCTATACCGTTGTTATTCCAAAACGGTTTACAATAAAGTTACATACATAAAATATTGAAACAGGTCAAAACAGATAAAAGCAAAAGCAGAACGATTCAATCCTTGCAATAGGTCAAATGCTCAAAGAAATGCGTTTTCAGCAGTTTCCTGAATGAACTCCTATCCCCACATTTCCAAGTCTGGCCAACAAGGCCTTGCCAAAAGGTCACAGCATTCGTTTCCACATACTTGGGATTGGCCTTTGTCTTCAACAGTGCTGAGTTTTCAGAGCGCATTGATCTTGATGGTTGGTAAAAAATTCGGGACTCGTGCCATAAAGAAATTGATATGTTAAACAGAAACCAGTACCATAAAATCATTTTTTTTTTTCTTTTTTTATCTTCTTCTAAGGTCTTCAGAAGTGCCAGTAAAATCCTTGTGTGGCATTGGCCTCCTCATTAGACCTGTTAATTTTAGTTTACTCAATTTTCCAAAAGTGCTCACTGCTCTATTTTAAACCAACTTCATTAAATAGCTATAGTAAAAAGTTAAAAGCTTATCTTTTTTGTTTTGTTGTTCATATCGGGAAGGGACTTCTCATTTCGACATGTTTCGCCCGAAGACTGTTTCAAGAAAAGTCCCCCCTTCTATATTTTCCCTTGGGATGGTGCAGAGAAAATATAGGGTTTTTTTTGGGGGGGTGGACATTTTTCACGATGAATGCAGTGATTAGAGTGGCTTATGGGCCTGGGTCCTCCTCTCCATGGTTCACTAACCCACCCCCAAGACCCCGGAAGCCACCTCTGTGCAGCTCTACTAGGTTTTCCTATGCCAGGCTGCCAGGTGCTGATATATAAAGTTATTATGATTTGTATGGGGGTAGGGGGGGCAGTGGTGACTGGGGCAGTATGTGGGGGTCTGTATTTTGTGTCTGCAATGTTTATCTGGTCACTTTGGATACCTTCTTGTGACTTAGACCTGGTTTTAGATGGTCTATGTCACAACGTCCAAGTTCCATCTAGGCAGTGTTGTAAAACTTTTGGTTATACATGCAGCACGACCAGGGCCGGACTAAAGGATAGGCCCAGTAGGCACGAGCCTAGGGCCCAAAATGGTCAGGGGGGCCCGCTGGTGCTGTGCTGGATTTGCCGGCAGCAGCAGCATCATCATCGTCCTGGGCCCCCCAACCCAACCCTCCTATCTCTACCTCCCTCCCTCCCATCACAAGACTCTAAACAGCGCCGCAGCACTCTAAGCAGGCTGCTTCGCGGCTTTCTCCTGCCAGTGATTCCCTCTGGCGCGTCACATATGTCGTTATCAATGACACATCAGAGGAAATCACTGGCAGGAGAAAGCCACGAAGCAGCCTGCTTAGAGTGCTGCGGTGCTGTTTAGAGTCTCGCGATGGGAGGGAGGCAGGGAGAGATAGGAGGGTCAAGTCGGGGGGAGGGGAGAGTCTGTCCCAGGTGCAGTCTGCCCCGGGTGCTCGACCTAGTGTCATGAACTTCTTCAGCTGCTGTTGCTGACTTCAGGCCTTCCTCTCTGCCGGGTCCTGCCTATTTCCTGTTTCCATGAAGGCAGGACCCGACAGAGAAGAAGGCCCAAAGCTGACAACAGCATCGAATTTTGAATGCTATTTCTGCTGCTGCCCGAAGAAGTTCATGACGCCAGGCTTTGGGTGACAGAAGGAAGAAAGGGAGCAGAGGGGGAGAGACTTGCTGCACCCAACTGGAGGGAGAAGGAAGATGAGGGAGAGAATGAAAGGAGATGCCGGAGCTTGGAAGGAAGGGAGGGAGGAAGAGATGCCAGGGCATGGAGGGAAGGAGGAAGGTATGCCAGACCAAGGGAAAAGGAAAGGAAGGAGGAGATGTCAGAGCTTGGAGGGGGAGGGAGAGATGGAAAAAAATGAAAGGAGAGAGATGCCAGAGAATCAGGGAAGATACCAGACCCTGGTGTGGGAAGGAAAGAAAGGAGAAGAGAGAGATGCCAGAGCATAGGGGACGGGGTGGTGACAGAGAGAGAAAAAATGGGGAGGTGGCAGAGCTGAAATCAATCAGGTACAAAGGAGAGAAGAGGCACAGGATAGACAGTTTATGGAAGGAGTATAGAAAGAGGGAAGATGCCATATGGAACGGGGAGAGGGCGGACAGTGAATGGAAGGGGCTGATGCTGCATGGAAGACAGAGAGAGGACAGATGCTGATTAGAAAGAAGAATGAAGACAAGATGAGTAAAGCAGAAACGACAAAAGATAGAAAAAATATTTTTTGTTCTTTTAGAATAAAATAGAATTGTAGTTATATTGATAAAACTTTTATAAACAGAAAATAAGGTAACCTTTTTATTGAACTAATTTTAATACATTTTTTTACTAACTTTTAGAGACCAAAACCCCCTTTCGCAAGTCAGGACAGTATAATGTAAGAGCAGTATACTCTATTGACCTGAAGGAGGAGGCTATGGCCTCTGAAAGTTAATTGAAAAATGGATTAGTCCAATGAAATGGTATATTCTTATTTTCAATTGTTAATTTGTAAAGTGGCGACTGTCAGTTTTTTAAAATTTACATCTGCTATATTTATATTTTGCAGAGTATTAGGGGGTTGTGTGTCATTGTTTCTGTGGTGTTTCACTATTTGCAGTTTGGCTTCTTGGTGGTTCGGTTTAACCTTTATCTACATATTTCTATTTTTAGTTTGTGATTACTTATTCCATACTGGGTGAGGCTGTATCTGTGCTCTGTGTGTATGAAAGACATGGTTTTCTGTTAGCGTTGACTAGCCTTGTTTGGTGAAATGCATCGGGCATGGTTCTTGGGAGCATCTTGAATTAACCTGATTTGAATCTCCTTATTTTCTGCCAATCTTCTTTTGTTTCATGGTTGGATTCTTTAGTGGACTGCTTGCCTTGTTGTTTCGTTGCAAATTAACATACATGGAGTAGAATGTACTAGAGGAGTTAAATACATATGGGTTACAGTTGGTTGATGTAGAGTGAGGCAGTTGAGAGGCGTTGTAAACTTGGTTATTAATATAGACCAGGGGGGCCCCAGTATACTGGTGTGCCTATGGGCCCTCGAAGAATTAATCCTGTCCTGCCTGTCTCCGGGCCTCCTCCTGCCTTCTTCCTTATTCAGTGCAGCCAAACTCATGGTCTTCAAAAGGCTGTGGGCAGTAGTTTCTACACGCTGCTCGCAGCTGACCCAGAAGCCTTTCCTTTGATGCTGGGAGTTTGCATCCGAGAGAAGGCTTCCGGGTCAGCCGTGGGAACCACTGCCCGTGGCCTTTTGAAGACTGCGAGTTCAGCTACTACTCCTATAGCGTTAGTAGACATATGCAACGCTGTACATCAGAACACAGAAGAGAGTCCCTGATCAAAAGAGCTGACAGACAAACTGGACAAGAAGGTGCATCTCAGGTGGGGGAATTACAGAGGGAATGATAAGACAGATATTGGGGCTTAGCAGGTGGGTTGGAGTTTGGAAATGAAAGAAGTGGGCTTTGAATCTAGATTTGAAGACTGAGTCAGGATTCCGGAATGTTATTGTTCTTTGAGATTCTGGAATGTTGCTATTGTTTGGAATCCCCAAAGAGTAGAGTAAAGTCCATGAGGGTAAAGTCTGATGTCTGGTGCCACAGTATGATCGGAACTGGCAGACCTTTAATTTAGACCATGTCAGTACCAGCTTCGTCATCTTCCCCCTTACTGCTCCACTGGCTTCCTAGGCCTTTTCTTTGAATATTTCTTCTTATCTTCCAACTCACAGTATTCTTGGTTTCTAACCCTACAATTGTAGATCAACTCGACCCCCCTTGATATACCACCTTTCTGTAGTTACAATCAAAGTGGTTTATGTATTACATACAGCAGGGGTGTAGCCAGACACCCAATAGTGTGTGGGCCTGGACCCCAATTGGGTGGGCAGAGGATCACATCTCTCCCTCTCCTAAAAAGACGAGGCCATCTAGTCCACCCCAACCTGCTCCCCGCCTACCTTTTGAAGAACCAATAAGCAGTGAGCAGAGTGACTGATAAGTGCTGCTTATGCCAGCCCACAGCCTTCTGATGCACTCTGCCTCTGTGGAAACAGGAAATTGCATCAGAAGGAGGGCTGTGGAGCCGGCCTGAGGAGTGTCCATCAGTCACGCTGCTCTCTGCCGGCAAAGAGCAGCCTTTAAAGGTATGCAGAGGAGAGGTTTTGGGGATTTTTTTTAGCTAGGGGGACTTGGGGATCCCTACCAGCTACTTCACAGATGTACTGGTACTGGGTGAGCCTGGTCTTACTCGTGGTTGTGCCACTGATTTAGTACCTGGGGCAACAGAGAGGTTAATTGACTTGCCCAGAGTCACAAGATGCTGCAGTGGGGAATTGAACCCAGCCCAGCTCCAGCAGACGGCTGCACTAGGCCACTCCATAGTCAGGCAGAGAAATCCTTTTCCAGTTGAAGGTTCTTCTAAAGACTCACTCGCCTGAGTTCATTTCTGGCCCTGTACGTGCTGCCACATTTTCATATTAGGTTTATTTGATTTATTTAAAAGATTTATAGCCCACGGCATCCACAGCGTAATGCAGGTTACATACAATCAAATTGTTACCATTAAGAAACTAATTAAAGCTACTTGTCTTTGTGGCATTAAGGCACCTAGAACTTCCCTAAAGATATTCAATCAAAAAAATCACGTTATCAGAGATTATTGAGAGCAGGAA
Organism: Geotrypetes seraphini; assembly: GCF_902459505.1. NCBI lineage: Eukaryota > Metazoa > Chordata > Amphibia > Gymnophiona > Dermophiidae > Geotrypetes > Geotrypetes seraphini. Next base: position 190,546,363 of record NC_047090.1, on the reverse strand, counting down.
CCTTCCACGGAGAAAAGACCTCAGTGTTCCCCGAGAATAAACCTGGGAATTTGATTAATATCTTTAGGTGGTGATTTAATATTTTAACTATACTGGTTGTCATTAACTGTATAATAAACATAGGAGAATAAAACAATATCCGAGGCTAAAGAAAAAGAGGCATAATTCAATCCAGTCTGTAAGAGATCATGGCATCGATGCAATCAAAGGAGCCACCGCCGTGAAGAATCAGCTCATTGCAAAACAAAGTTGAGTACCTGGCTATTGTGCCTCCTTCCTCAGGGGAGTTCAATCCGTCAGATCAATGGTCCATCAAGCCCGTTCTCACGGTGGCCAATCCAGGTCCCTAGTACCTGGCCAAAACCCAAGGAGTAGCAACATTCCATTCAGAATCCCAAGAAATAGCAAGATTCCGGAATTCCAGAGAGTAGCAACATTCCATTCAGAATCCCAAGAAATAGCAAGATTCCGGAATCCCAGAGAGTAGCAACATTCCATTCAGAATCCCAAGAAATAGCAAGATTCCGGAATCCCAGAGAGTAGCAACATTCCATGTCTTTCCCAATATCAGACTACGGACTTTTCGGCCATATTTGTGGTTTGGACTGACTGTGTTTCCTTCTCAATAACAGGACGACAATGACAATGAACCTGGGCTTACTGATGATCTGGGAGGTATTAGCCTCTTTAGTGAAAAGCTGCTTGTTTTCATGAATGCTCAGACATTTCTTTGGCTGGAGATTTAAATCAGTCGCTTGGCTCACAGTGTAACCTGGAATGAGTTATGGAGACAGAATTATTAGCTCAAGGTGTAGGAAACATTTGTCTCCCTGCTCAGATGACACTTTTCTTCCAAGGCAGGCAGTTCACTAAAACCCAGCTTCTCTCAAGATTTGCAAAGAAAAATAGAGCATTGTCAAGATATGGAGAAATATGTATTTATTCAATATATTTAAATAGATTTTGCTCACAATAACACTTACACTAATGCAACACATAAATCACATTGAAAAGGTGGGAACCTGGGATTATACTTACAGAAGAGTCTTCCAGAGTTTATACAATTGCTCTCATATTAAAGAAAGTTTCCACAATACTCGGTATTCTGTATATTTTCTAAAGCCCTTGCTTATGAGGTTCTTGCTGACTTTGGATTTTTCTCTTCCTTGTCTTGGCTTCTCCCTTTACCTTCAAGTTACAAGTTGCCTTGGCTAGCTCTTCTTTCTCTGTGTTTTTGCTATCATGACGACCTTCCCAAATTCTCTCTGCTTTTCAATGTATTTTTCCCTAACGTCCCTTTCCTAAGGTCTCTCTACTCGAAAGATCTTACAATCTGGTTGAGACAAAAAGGGTGACTCTAAACACGCTGCTCAGGTAGGGCATTACAGAGGGAATGAAAAGACAGCTACGGGTGCTTTGCTTGGTGTTAGGACTTAAAAGCAGCTTCGAAAACGTGGGCTTTCAGCATGGATTTGAACCCTGCCAGAGACGGAGCTTAACATACCGAGTCAGGCAGTTTGTTCCAGGGATGGAGTCGGGAGTTAGCAATTTAAAATGTTTTGTGGTTATTTCAGCGCATCTTTGGTAACTGTTTCATCGCTTCTTGATGTCATACTGTTGGACAGGGCAGGATTAAAGGGTGGGCCAAGTAGGCACATGCCTTGGGCCCAAAGAGTTCAGCGGGGCCCAGAACACTGCCTGCCAGCCAGCTCCAGCCGTCCAAGTACTGCCTCCTTCTGCCGTCTTCATTATTCATATACAGCTGCATTATGATGTCATCAAGAATTCTGGGTATGACTCAGATGCATTGTGATGTCACTGAGCGTTCAGACGGCTTCTACTACTATTAATCATACGCAGCGCTGTACATCAAAACACAGTCCCTGCTCAAAAGAGCTTACAGTCTAGTCAAGAAGGTGCATCTCAGGTGGGGGGATTACAGAGGGAATGAGAAGACAGGTATTGGGGTTTAGCAGGTGGGTTGGAGTTAGCTTCAAAGAAGTGGCCTTTGAGTCTTCATTTGAAGACCTCCAGAGACGGAGCCTGATGTATCGAGTCAGGCAGTTTGTTCCAGGCATATGGTTGCAATGAATTTTTTTATAGCATTCAGGCACTCAAGCATTTTTTCCCTATTTGCCCCGATGGGCTCATACTCTATCTAATGTACCTGGGGCAATGGGGGGATTAAGTGACTTTTCCATTGCAAATGCAAGCAGTGTCTCACTTCCAGCTCACCACACAATTGTTTCCCACGTACTCACCTTTATAGGACCCCCAGGGACCCCTGAAGAAGACTTTTTGTCGAAACGTGGACCATGTTGGGTCCTGTATCCCTAGCGGACTAGGTCCTTTAAGGCTCTTATGTGGATGATTTACTTTGATGTGGATGGAATTATTTTATGTGGATGATTTCAGTGGCCTTTGGAACTTTGACACTTTCAAATAAAGTCCATTTAGGAACATCGTCATTCCACAGAGTTTTTTTTTTGTTTTCTCTGGATTAAGTGACTTGCCCAGGGTCTCAAGGAGCAGCGTGGGATTTGAACCCACAACCTCAAGGTACTGAGGCTGTAGTTCTAACCACTGTGCCACAGGAAGGAATTCTTTAGCTGAGTCTGGAGGTATACTCTCACATGAGGGGGGGGGAAGCAGGGGTGGGGAGGGGGTAGAGCCATGGAGGGGCAGATCCAGGGGGCCCAGTGTACTTGTGTGTCTAAGGCTCACCAAAAAATGTAATCCTGCCCTGCTGTTGTAAATTACCATGAGAAAACATGTTAAAAAATATATATATACATAAAGCAGCCCCCTCCCCACCAGACTAGCTTATATTCCCTGGGGGGGGGTCTAGTGTCCAATGCCCTAGTTGCTGCAGCCATTTGAAGAGCAGAGTCAGGATGGGCAGAAGTAATTGGGAATCATACCCCTAGACCACCAGGGATTGTACAAAAGGCCCAGAAGGCCATATACATGGGGAGTGGGAGAGGCAGTCAGGGGACTCCGAGAGGAAGGACAAGCCCTGTATGTGGGGAAAGGAGAGTAACAAGACGAAGCACAAACATTCGACTTCCACCGACAATGCAGTCAGTCAAAACCACAAATATGGCCGAAAATTCATAGAACCCTTTGACCAAATCTGAAACCAGACTGTGGGCCAGTTTCAGATCTGTAAGCAAAACTTAGTTGGCCTCTTCATTTGAAGTAATGTGTTCAGTTTTGGAGGCAAATCTTGCCAAGGACATAAGAAGACAATTGGTGCATTGAACAGAACAGTGGTCTCAAACTCAAACCCTTTGCAGGGCCACATTGTGGATTTGTAGGTAGAAAAAAAAGAGTTCATGTCTTATTAAAGAAACTAGTTGTTTAGCCCGTTACATTAACGGGTGCTAGCAGCCCTTCTCCCTTACTTTTACCTCCTCCCTGTCCAGCAGCACCCCCACCCATTCCCTGCTCCCCCTATATAGCAGTAGCCCTTCTCCTTTTATCTCCCCCTGTTCAGCATCACCCCATTTCCAGCTCCCCATATCCAGCAGTAGCTATTCTCCTTTGCAGGAGCCCTTCTCCCTTCCTTTTATCCCCCCCCCCTCCCGGTCTAGCAGTACCTCTTCCCTGCTTCCCCTATCCAGCAGTAGGCCTCCCTTCCTGTTACCTCCCCCCCTGTCCAGAATCACCTCTTCCCCGCTCCTCCTGTACTGCAGCACCCCCTTACCTGCTCCCCTTGTCCAGTCCGGTGATCTCCAGCCAACAGGATGGCTCCTGCAGGGAGTCTAGTTCCTGTCCGGTCCGCGCCAGGCGTGCGAGCCTGCTCCGCCCCCTCCCGACCTGCTGGGAGTATTTGAATTAGACCCGACGGTTCCTGTTGAGGGAAGCACTCCTCACCGGACTCAGCGGTGAACTCCAGCCATCGGGCCGACATCCGCCTTGGTTTTTTGTTTTTTTTTTAGTTGAAAGATGCGGCGGTGGCTCCTCTCATGATCCCCGCCTGCGTCGGAAGTCCAACGCAGGCGGGGATCGTGAGATTAGCCACCGCCGCGTCTTTCAAAGAATCGTAAGCCGCGCATGCACACTTCCTATGTGTCAAATGCAGGGCTCACGTGACAGTGGATCGCAGGCGCTCCTCTTGCTCTCTGGCTGGTGTTAACGTCTGGGGCATTTTTTATTGTTATGTGTAATCAAGGCAGAGATGAGAAGTGGCTCGAGCCGACGCGCTTCTGCTGGGGACTCGTACAGTCCAGTCCTTCTGGAGAGTGTAGGGCAGTGGGGCCGTAGTAAGAGCGGGGCATGCTGCACTCTTGGTGGCCACGGACATACGGATCATGGAAGCACGCCGATAAGACTGCGCATGCGCCGCCTACGGTTTTATTATATAGATTACATTTTTGTATGAGGTAAAACTCTTTCCTTTTGGCCAAGTCTTAATAATAATATTGTCATTTATAGCCAAAGAGACATATGATCAAGAAACGGTTTTATTTTACTTTTGTGATTATGATAAACATACCGAGGGCCTCAAAATAGAACCTGGTGGGCTGCGAGTTTCAGACCACTGGAACAGAACAACTGAGATGGACCCCCCATAACCCCATTACTCCCAAGGAAATGGAAACAGAACTGGAGGATGGACATTTCCTAAAGCTATAAATCATAACTAAATCAATGGAGGGACTGGAGTGAATTAACCATGCACAAAATATCAATTAACCTCCAGTAATAAATGATAGGTAAAGTGCCGTAAATCTTGATTCTTGACTTAGAGCAATCAAAACAACATTTAACAACAGGAGAAGAAAAGACTCAAAAGCCAGGAGGGAAATTCCCTCTATGGAGCTATGAAGAACATAAGAAGTGCCGCTGCTGAGTCAGACCAGTGGTCCATCATGCCCAGCAGTCCGCTCACGCGGCGGCCCTCTGGTCTAAGACCAGCACCCTAACTGAGACTAGCCCTACCAGTGCACGTTCTTGTTCAACAGAAACTTGTCTAACTTTGTCTTGAATCCTTGGAGGGTGTTTCCCCCTATAACAGCCTCTGGAAGGGCATTCCAGCTTTCTACCACTCTCTGGGTGAAGAAGAACTTCCTTACATTTGTAAGGAATCTATCCCCTTATAACTTTAGAGAGTGCCCTCTTGTTCTCCCTAACTTGGAGAGGGTGAACAACCTGTCCTTATCTACTAAGTCTATCCCCTTCAGTACCTTGAATGTTTCGATCATGTCCCCTCTCAATCTCCTCTGTTCGAGGAAGAGGCCCAGTTTCTCTAATCTTTCGCTGTACGGCAGCTCCTCCAGCCCCTTAACCATCTTAGTCGCTCTTCTCTGGACCCTTTCGAGTAGTACCGTGTCCTTCTTCAGGTATGGCAACCAGTACTGGACGCAGTACTCCAGGTAAGGGCGTACCATGGCCCGATACAGCGGCATGATAACCTTCTCTGATCTGTTCATGATCCCCTTCTTTATCATTCCTAGCATTCTGTTTGCCCTTTTTTGCTGCCGCCGCACATTGTGTGGACAGCTTCATCGACTTGTCGATCAGAACTCCCAAGTCCGATTCCTGGGAGGTCTCTCCAAGTACCGCCCCGGACATCCTGTATTCATGCATGAGATTTTTGTTACCTACATGCATCACTTTACACTTATCCACGTTGAACCTCATCTGCCATGTCGATGCCCATTCCTCGAGCTTGATTATGTCACGTTGCAGATCTTCGCAATCCCCCTGTGTCTTTACTACTCTGAATAACTTCGTATCATCCGCAAATTTAATCACCTCGCTCGTCGTACCTGTGTCCAGATCATTTATAAAGATGTTAAAGAGCACGGGTCCAAGCACCGAGCCCTGCGGCACCCCACTGGTGACGCTCTTCCAGTCCGAGTATTGTCCATTTACTCCCACTCTCTGTTTCTTATGCTCCAGCCAGTTTTTAATCCACATGAGTATTTCGCCCTCAATTCCATGGCTTGCAATTTTCCGAAGTAGTCGTTCATGCGGAACATTGTCTAATGCCTTCTGAAAATCCAGATATACAATGTCGACTGAATCGCCCTTGTCTATCTGTCTGTTTACTCCCTCAAAGAAGTGCGGCAAGTTCGTCAAACACGATCTGCCTTTGCTAAAACCGTGCTAACTGGTCCTCATCAGCCCGTTTCCGTCAAGGTGATCAATGATGCTGTCCTTTATCAGTGACTCTACCATCTTTCCTGGTACAGAGGTCAGACTCACCGGTCTGTAGTTCCCCGGATCTCCCCTCGAACCTTTCTTGAAGATAGGTGTAACATTCGCTACCTTCCAGTCTTCCGGAATCTTTCCCAATTTGATCGACAGATTGTCTATTAGTTGAAGCAGTTCAGCTATGATCCCTTTCAGTTCCTTGATGACCCTTGGATGGATGCCATCCGGTCCTGGGGATTTATCGCTCTTAAGCCTATCAATCTGCCTACATACCTCCTCTAGACTGACCGTCAATCCTGTCAGCTTTCCGTCTTCATTTCCAGCATATAGCCTGATGGGTTCCGGTGTGCTGTGTACATCTTCTTCGGTAAATACAGATGCAAAAAATGTGTTCAGTTTGTCAGCGATTGCTTTGTCCTCCTTTAGTGCTCCCTTTATTCCATGGTCATCCAACGGTCCCACCACTTCCTTTGCAGGTCGTTTCCCCTTAATATATCGAAAGAACGGCTTGAAGTTCTTCGCCTCCTTGGCTATTTTTTCCTCGTAGTCTCTTTTGGCCCCTTTTACCGCCTTATGGCCTGCATTGATGTTGTTTGTGCTTGTTCCAGTTTTCATCCGTTTATGACCTTTTCCATTCCTTAAATGAAGTTTTCTTGTCTCTGATCGCTTCCTTCACCTCTACAGTGAGCCATGCCGGTTCTTTGTTCTTTTTCCTCTTGGATCCCTTGTTGGCTCTCTGGGTTATATTGGGCCTCTCCTCACTAGCCAGCTTGGCTCTCTGGGTTATATTGGGCCTCTCCAATCTAGCCAGCTTGGCTCTCTGGGTTATATTGGGCCTCTCCTCACTATCCAGCTTGGCTCTCTAGGTTATTTTGGGCCTCTCCTCACTAGCCAGCTTGGCTCTCTGGGTAATTTTGGGCTTCTCCTCACTAGACAGCTTGGCTCTTTGGGTTATATTGGGCCTCTCCAATCTAGCCAGCTTGGCTCTCTGGGTTATACTGGGCCTCTCCTTACTAGCCAGCTTGGCTCTCTAGGTAATTTTGGACTTCTCTTAACTAGCCAGATTGGCTCTCTGTGTAATTTTGGGCCTCTCCAAACTAGCCAGCTTGGCTCTCTGGATTATTTTGGGCCTCTCCAAACTAGCCAGTTTGGCTCTCTGGGTAATTTTGTGCCTCTCCAAACTAGCCAGCTTGGCTCTCTGGGTAATTTTGGGCCTCTCCAAACTAGCGGCTCTCTGGGTAATAGTGGGCTTCTCCTCACTAGACAGCTTGGCTCTCTGGATTATATTGGGCCTCTCCTCACTAGCCAGCTTTGCTCTCTAGGTAATTTTGGGCTTCTCCTCACTAGCCAGCTTGGCTCTCTGTGTAATTTTGGGCCTCTCCAAACTAGCCAGCTTGGCTCTCTGGATTATTTAGGGCTTCTCCAAACTAGCCAGCTTGGCTCTCTGGATTATTTAGGGCTTCTCCAAACTTAACATAGTAACATAGTAACATAGTAGATGACGGCAGATAAAGACCCGAATGGTCCATCCAGTCTGCCCAACCTGATTCAATTTAAATTTTTTTTTATTTTTTTTCTTCTTAGCTATTTCTGGGCTAGAATCCAAAGCTTTACCCGGTACTATGCTTGGGTTCCAACTGCCGAAATCTCTTTTAAGACTTACTCCAGCCCATCTACACCCTCCCAGCCATTGAAGCCCTCCCCTGCCCATCCTCCACCAAACGGCCATACACAGACACAGACCGTACAAGTCTGCCCAGTAACTGGCCTAGTTCAATCTTTAATATTATTTTCTGATTCTAAATCTTCTGTGTTCATCCCACGCTTCTTTGAACTCAGTCACAGTTTTACTCTCCACCACCTCTCTCGGGAGCGCATTCCAGGCATCCACCACCCTCTCCGTAAAGTAGAATTTCCTAACATTGCCCCTGAATCTTCCACCCCTCAACCTCAAATTATGTCCTCTGGTTTTACCATTTTCCTTTCTCTGGAAAAGATTTTGTTCTACATTAATACCCTTTAAATATTTGAACGTCTGAATCATATCTCCCCTGTCTCTCCTTTCCTCTAGGGTATACATATTCAGGGCTTCCAGTCTCTCCTCATACGTCTTCTGGCGCAAGCCTCCTATCATTTTCGTCGCCCTCCTCTGGACCGCCTCAAGTCTTCTTACGTCTTTCGCCAGATACGGTCTCCAAAACTGAACACAATACTCCAAGTGGGGCCTCACCAATGACCTGTACAGGGGCATCAACACCTTCTTCCTTCTACTGACTACGCCTCTCTTTATACAGCCCAGAATCCTTCTGGCAGCAGCCACTGCCTTGTCACACTGTTTTTTCGCCTTTAGATCTTCAGACACTATCACCCCAAGGTCCCTCTCCCCGTCCGTGCATATCAGCTTCTCTCCTCCCAGCATATACGATTCCTTCCTATTATTAATCCCCAAATGCATTACTCTGCATTTCTTTGCATTGAATTTTAGTTGCCAGGCATTAGACCATTCCTCTAACTTTTGCAGATCCTTTTTCATAATTTCCACTCCCTCTTCGGTGTCTACTCTGTTACAAACTAGCCAGCTTGGCTCTCTGGGTAATTTTGGGCCTCTCCAAATTAGTCAGCTTGGCTCTCTGGGTAATTTTGGGCCTCTCCAAACTAGCCAGCTTGGCTCTCTGGGTAATTTTGGGCTTCTCCTCACTAGCCAGCTTGGTTCTCTGGGTTATACTGGGCCTCTCCTCACTAGCCAGCTTGGCTCTCTAGGTAATTTTGGGCTTCTCTTAACTAGCCAGATTGTCTCTCTGTGTAATTTTGGGCCTCTCCAAACTAGCCAGCTTGGCTCTCTGGGTTATATTGGGCTTCTCCAAACTAGCCAGCTTGGCTCTCTGGGTAATTTTGTGCCTCTCCAAACTAGCCAGCTTGGTTCTCTGGGTTATTTTGGGCCTCTCCAAACTAGCGGCTCTCTGGGTAATTGTGGGCTTCTCCTCACTAGACAGCTTGGCTCTCTGGATTATATTGGGCCTCTCCTCACTAGCCAACTTGGCTCTCTAGGTAATTTTGGGCTTCTCCTCACTAGCCAGCTTGGCTCTCTGAGTAATTTTGGGCCTCTCCAAACTAGCCAGCTTGGCTCTCTGGATTATTTTGGGCCTCTCCAAACTAGCCAGCTTGGCTCTCTGGATTATATTGGGCTTCTCCAAACTAGCCAGCTTGGCTCTCTGGGTAATTTTGGGCCTCTCCAAACTAGCCAGCTTGGCTCTCTGGGTAATTTTGGGCTTCTCCTCACTAGCCAGCTTGGCTCTCTGGGTAATTTTGGGCTTCTCCTCACTAGCCAGCTTGGCTCTCTGGATTATTTTGGGCCTCTCCAAACTAGCCAGCTTGGCTCTCTGGATTATATTGGGCTTCTCCAAACTAGCCAGCTTGGCTCTCTGGGTAATTTTGGGCCTCTCCAAATTAGCCAGCTTGGCTCTCTGGGTAATTTTGGGCTTCTCCTCACTAGCCAGCTTGGCTCTCTGGGTAATTTTGGGCTTCTTTTCACTAGCCAGCTTGGCTCTCTGGGTTATATTGGGCCTCTCCAAACTAGCCAGCTTGGCTCTCTGGGTTATACAGTGCTCGTCCTTACTAGCCTGCTTGGTTCTCTGAGTATACCGGGCCTGTCTTCACTAGCTCTATCTATTAGCTGTATCTGGATAATAGAAAATGGAGAAGATGCTCAGTGACTGATATTTTTGTACATAAATGGTAAGAGGAGCGTTAAGGAGACAATCCCTGCCCCTCTCCTCCCTCTGGGGAATCGCTGAGCTGTTAACCTTTAAGGCAACTCTCTGCACAACATGAAGCAGAGATACTTATGAGAAAAAAAGCCTGGCGTTCAGTCAGAGTGCTAATTAAAATGAAAGCTGTGTGTGGCAATGCGACCTTAGCGCAGGATGGAAAGTATCATGAAAGCACTGATTGGCTGCCAATGAGCCTGACCTGGACGGACGCTACATCTGAAGAGACCAACACGGTTTTAAATATTACAGTTTTCTTACTACTGGAAGGCAGACTAGGAGAAATGAAGTATTGAGACAGCTGCTTGGCGCTGGGGACTAAGCGTTTTGTTTAGACTTACCCAGGGCCGATTATAACTCTGCCTGACTCGGAGGGAAGGAAGTCTGAAAGGAAACAGAAAGTTAATTGGGATAATTTGAAATACAGACCTCCGGGCCTGGAAGTCATTGGCAGAAATGATCTGCTCAGGCATTATTAAAATTCTCTGGAAACAAAGGGAGTTAATGCCTCCAAATTCTCTGTGAATGCATAATAGCAACAGCCCCTCAGGCTGGAGAGGTGGGATAGTTTGGGGTTGTTCAGCATTTCTCCCCCTCTGGTCTTTGGTGTTTTGATTCAACTATATCTGCAGCCTGTGCTCTTGTCTGATGGCTTAAAATAGAGCTACATAGAAGATAAGAATAGCCTCACTTGGGGCAGTGGCAGGACGGCAGCTGTTTGGCTACTCTTTAAGAAGGGAAGTGGGCAAACAAAGTCAAGTTTATCCTAGAGAAATCCCAAGTGCAGGTTGTGGGTAGATAAGACTCCTCAAGCTCATCCAATGGACTCTTGTTATTTGGCATGTCCTATACATGCAGTGGAGGAGAAGTCCTGGTCAAATCCCAGTCAAGGCTGGGAGCCCTCCGGGGACAAGGAAATAGGTCCTACACCCAGTGTTGTATAAAAGCTAAGTCAATGTAACTAATTACTGTACTTAGATTATGTGAAATTCTTCCACCACTGGCCAATACTTTCTATTAATTCTATGCAGGGATTTCACTAAGTCCAAAGCCCCGTAGTGCACATGAACAACCAAATTGTATCAGGGCCTCAGCAACACCACATACCGCTCAAACCCGTTCATGTGCCAACTCATCACTGGCCTTTTAACTTCCATATGTACATTTTTCAATATTTGAAAGGATTTATATACTCTGGGATTTGACAAATATGAAAATTCCATCAACATGGATTGCGCCGCTGGCTTCATTGTTCTATCCACCAATACCCCCAGATCTTTTTCTTGGCTGCCTTCCCCGAGTACCCTCCCTCCCATCGTATAGCTGTACATGGAGTTCTCCTTTCCTATGTGCAAGACCTTACATTTCTCCACATTGAAGCTCATCTGCCATCTTTTTGCCCACTCACTCAGTTTGTTCAGGTCGTTCTGCAATTCTTTGCATTCCTCAACAGTTCTGACCCTGCTGGAGAGTTTTGTGTCATCCGCGAACTGGATAACTTCGCACTTCGTCCCCGTTTCCAGATCATTAATAAATATATTGAACAGCAGCGATCCCAGCACTGACCCTTGCGGAACACCACTTGTGACCCCTATCCAGTCAGAGTAGTGCCCCTTTACTCCTACCCTCTGCTTCCTGTCAGCCAGCCAATTTTTGATCCATCTGTGCACGTCCCCTTCCACCCCGTGACTCCACAGTTTCTTCAGTAGGCGTTCATGGGGTACCTTGTCGAAGGCTTTTTGGAAATCTAGATATACGATGTCTACGGGGTCACCTTGGTCCAAATGTTTACTTATCCCCTCAAAGAAATGCAGTAGATTCGTCTGGCATGATCGTCCTTTACAGAAACCATGCTGGCTTGTTCTCATCAGATTATTTTTTTCTATATGCTCATTGATACCTTCCCTGATCAGCGATTCGGCCATCTTCCCCGGAACTGAGGTTAAGCTCACCGGTCTGTAGTTTCCCGGGTCGCCTCTCGATCCTTTTTTGAAGATCGGTGTGACATTCGCTATCTTCCAGTCCTCCGGGATTACCCCTGTTCTCAAGGATAGGTTGCAAATATGCCACAGTAACTCCACTGTTTCATCTCTGAGCTCTTTCAGTATTCTCGGGTGGATCCCGTCTGGGCCCGGAGCTTTGTCAGTTTTTAATCTATCTATTTGCCTGAGAACGTCTTCGAGGCTTACCTCCATGCATGATAATTTCCCCTCTTGATCTCCCCTGAAGATTTTTTCCGGTTCTGGCACGCTGGATGTGTCTTCTATTGTAAAGACCGACGAGAAGAACTTGTTTAGTCTACCAGCCACCTCTTTTTCCTCTTTCACCACTCCCTTCCGGTCACTCTCATCCAGAGGTCCCACCTCCTCCCTCGCTGGCTGTTTCCCTTTCACATACCGGAAAAATGGTTTGAAATTTCTTGCTTCCTTGGCCAGTTTTAGTGATCCAAACCTCCGAGAGATTTGTATCCAACATGATTCACCCGAAGCTTTATCAAAGATACTCCTCTATGAAAAAGTTATTATAAAAATTACATTCCTTCTTACTTACTTACTAACACCCCAAAATCCTGCAATCCTACCAGAGCCATCTTCTTCATCCGACTTTGTTGGTCAAATTCGAAAATGTAGAGACAAGAACTCATTCAGAAGAATGTTAAAAATACAACTATTTGTAGACACATTTCTTTGAGCAATTGACCTTATCTAAGGATTGAATCTGTTTGGTTTTGTTCCTATCTTGTTCTGATTTTTATAATATTTTATGTAACTTTTTGTAAACCGATTTGGAAAAAAACGGAATAGAAATTTTTATAAATAAATAAAATAATCCAGTCAAGATGGTGGCGGCGGATTTATTTTTTTTTCTTTAACTACCTTTTATATCTAAATTAAAAACAGCTGACTTCTTGTTCATCCAATCATAAACCTCCCTACTTGATTAGATGCTCATTCTAACTCCGCATTCAACCCAAAAGGCATTACCATATTTATCTTATATATCCAGCATTGTTCTCTTAAATTTAACAATTGGACAGATGTTAAATTTTCAGAAATTTAGCATTAGAAGATCAAACTCATATGATGGAATGCATTAAAAAGTGTGTGTGGGGGGTAAATGGTGCAGGTTAACTAGAGAGGGAAATCAATGGAGAACTACGGGCACTGATTTAGTAATCAGATTGCAATAGTGCATCAGTGGCGTATGCCTTAATTTGTCATGTAATTTAATATATGTTGGCTGGACTAGTTGGCCAATAAAGACTTGATTTAATGAACATAAATCACGTATTCAAACTGAAAATATGCAGAGAATAAAAATGCAATAGGAGAGTTTTGCTGGTGAACTATTGATCAGGTTGTTGAAGGTTGGGAGGGTGGTAATTATGAAAAATTGTTAAATTTATGAGAACAATGCTGGACCACTTGGACAAGGTGTATTAAGTGGTTTATAATCATTTTTTCCCTCTCTCTCCTGGCAGGCTCAGTCTATCTGATGTATCTGGGGAACTGGAAGATTAAGTGACTTGCTCAGGGTCACAAGGAGTAGCCCAGGATTTGAACCCACGACCTCAGGGTGCTGTGCCTGTAACCACTATGCCACACTCCGTTACAGCATTATGGGGTGTGGTCTGGGGCAGAATTTGGGTGGGGGTCTGGGGCGGGGTCTAGGGTGGAGCTTCCATCCCAAACTAAAAAGCATTCCACTGCTTATGGATCTGCCTAATAATTCCGTGAATTTGGGAAAGCTGTCAGGAACATTTCCATATAGGGTCTTAAATGCCATATAGCATAGCTTGAACTTGACTCATTTTTCTATTGGGTTTTGATAAAGAAGTACAGGATAACATTTGTTACTTTTACTGAAGTAATAATTTTGCCAACTTTTACTATTTTTACCTAGTTACATTTGATGCTTGCAATTAAAAGTAAAACGTAAAAGTGGAAGGGAGATGTATAACTGGGAACAGGATTTTGCTATTGCAAACCTCGTCATGCAAAGTGGATCATTTCATCTTAAATTTTGCTGTATCCGCAGGTAATAGGTTCCAAGACCTAGCGCGAATGCTATTATAACGGGGTTTGGCATGTCCTGAGCACTGAGCGCTCCCCGCTATGCCCACAGTCCCCCAGTGTACCTCCACAAATCTTCACCGGCAGTGAGCATCTCCTTCCTGCTGCTCACGTCAGCCTCAGCTTCCTTCCTCTGATATCACTTCCTGGCCCTGTGACCTGGATGTGACTATAAGAACAGTGGAGTTGCCTGAGCCTGGACTGGTTACTGGTCTCCAGCCAAACAGAACCGTGATGAATTGGGTCACTTTAAAGCAAAGATGAAGCTGAACAGACAACATCGTTGCCATACTTTTACTTTTTACTCAAAAAGTATTATTTTAGGCACTTTTTTTTTTTTTTACTATTACTTTAGTAAATTTTTAATTTGTTTTTCATTATACTTTTTACTTAAGTACTAAGTATTATGAATAACACTGACTAAACCTGAATGTAACCTTGAATTACTATTGAAAAAGATCTGGAATAAATATTAAAAACTAAACCGCGATGGCGGTTATTAGTGCAGGAGCCACGCTGAATGCTCCGTGCTGCTCCCGATGCTCATAGAGTTCCTCTGAGTGTTGAGAGCAGCGCGGAGCACTCAGCGTGGCTCCCTATGCTAATAACCACTATCGCGGTTTAGTAAACGGGGGAGGGGTAAATAATTCCCAATTCTCACCGAACAGAAAAACTAACATAGTGCAGCAGACCAAACGTCCAAGTCTAGTATTCTGGTTCCAACAATGACCAGGGCAGATCACAAAAATGCTTGTGAGCCCAATCAAGAGTGTAGCTCTCTTAGGGACATGGGGACGTTAGATCATTTGCTTTATTATTGTCCTTTGATACTCAACTTCTGGAAAACCATTTGGGGTCAAATTATTTTGATATTGGAAGTTCCACTATCAATATCATATGATATAATATTATTTGGAACGACATTGTTCACTAAGAAACCTATAAATGCACATAAGAACAAATTGCTTCTTATCATGAATTATAGTTTTTGGTGGGAGCCGGTTGTCAAATTTATAAGTTTGGAAAACATTTTTTCTTTACAGAGGGTTCATCATAGTAAATTTAAGGAATTAACAAAATATTGCAAGTTATGATATGGTAATATTAATTCCCTTTGGTTTATGAAAGATGGATATACATATCCAGGAGGAGAGGGGAGGGAGGGTGAGGGAGAGGGAGGGTGGGAGATGGGAGTCAATAATTGTATAGTATTTGATTGAATCAAAGTGCAGTTG
The DNA here is from genome assembly GCF_902459505.1 of Geotrypetes seraphini. Taxonomy (NCBI): domain Eukaryota; kingdom Metazoa; phylum Chordata; class Amphibia; order Gymnophiona; family Dermophiidae; genus Geotrypetes; species Geotrypetes seraphini. Next base: position 190,531,126 of record NC_047090.1, on the reverse strand, counting down.
GTTATTTTACTTGTTTGTTTAGCTGTTTGCACTATGTATTTGATTTTAAAATGAATAAAGAATTTATAAAAAAAAAAAAAAAAGAGTGTAGCTCTCTTCATAGACAGAGTTCAAGTCTGACTTTCCGGAGAACTGCAGAGCAGTGTTCTCACTTCTGTTGCATTTCCATGTGGTCGAGCAAAAGAGTGGTGAAATTCTACTTATATCAAGTGGAAACGATATGGGGCCAAACGGAAGTCTATAATTCAACCGTTAATTTCACTGTCATTCTCTTACATACATTTTACAAGATTAATGAAAAGTTGTTTAGTAAATTCAGAAAATCATTATTGTACGGTTTTAAATGATTGTAAATTCAACCGTTACCCCCTCTTTTTACTAAGGCGGACGCTAAACGCTGATGCATCCATGGATGCGTTAGCATTTAGCACACGCTATTTAGTAAAATGACCCCTTAATGCGCTGGTTTTATCTTTCCTAAATCGCGAGGATTCATAAATGAAGTTTTCTGCTGTATTCTGTTGCTGTCCTCAGATCCTGCTTGCCTCCACCCTAGTTCATGCAATTTGGCTACATTCCACTTCTCTGGCTGATCCTGGCATGCGCAATTTAAACGTAATCTAATTTCCCTTCTTTGAGTCTTGCCAAAGCAATCCAGAACCCAGTCCGACAGATTAATAAAGCAAACATTGTTACCAACTCAAAGGCAGCTAGTTAGTCATATGCTTGGTGAAGGGTTTTATGTTATTCTTGAGTTAGTGACCACGGAGAGAAGTGTTTGGCTTTGGCGGTGAATTGGAAACCAAAACAATTGCTTTATCATAGGGAGCTGAGGCAGGACCAGACCTCTAAGAGAGGAGTGAAATGAGCCCTATGGGGTTCCCCTCCCCCCCCTCCTTTCTCTATTAGCTGTTGTGGTAGGACCCAAGGAAAGTTCATTAACGACTTAGTTTATTTTCTCCAATCTAACTTCTTGGGGCTCCTGTTCAGTTTTTCTGTCTATATATTTCTGTTCTTATTTTATGGTCACTTAGGGCCAGATTCTCCAAATGGCGCCTACATCGTCAGCCACTGCTTACAAAAGTAGCGCCAATCATAGTAACGTGGTAAATGACGGCAGATAAAGACCTGAACGGTCCATCCAGTCTTCCCATTAGTTACAGCCATTAAAAATACATGATTAAATGAACTTGTCTGTTCTTTAATATTTCTGGGCCGTAGACAGTATTCCACTGGTGTGTAGAGAACTAACTTGTTTTCAAGTATATTTCACTCTTCTTTGAACCTTTTCTAATATAGCGGACTTAGAAAAACTTCAAAGAGCGGCCAAGATGATATAGGGGATGGAGCTCTTCTCATATGAGGAAACACTGAAAAGGTTAGGGCTCTTCAGCTGGGGGAAAAAGACGGCTGAGGTGAGATAGGATTGAAGTCTACAAAATCCTAAGTAGTGCAGAATGGGTACAAGTGAATTGAATTTTTACTCTTCTAAAAAGTACAAATACTATGGTAGGGGACACTCAATGAAGCTTACATGGAAATACTTTTAAAACCAATAGGAGGAAATATTTTTTCACTCAGAATAATTAAGCTTTGTAACACATTGCCAGTGGATGTGGTAACAACAGTTAACATACTGTAAGTCCATAGTCTGCTTGGGATGGGATTGGGTTTCTGCCAGGTATTTGTGACCTGAATTGGCCACTGTTGGAAATAGGATACTGGGGGAGTGGGAGATGCAGTTCCATGGGGAGAGAAACTGATCCTGGTGCGGGGGTGCAGGAGAAAGGGCATGGAAGGAAGAGAAGCTGGATGGGGATGAATATGGGGACAGGGATAGAATGGCCTTGGAGGCACGGGAAGGATAGGTAGAGATGGAGCCGGGACTGATAAGGTGATGAGATGCAGAGGATGGGAAGGGGGGCTAAGGAAATGGGGGAAAGGTGGATGGGACCGGGGTCATGTGTCCTCTTTTTTTGTCTTTCCACATATGGCAACCCTAAGTGAGTTCCTGGCACTGACATGAATCTTTCGAAACGGTGCGTTGTATGGCTTTTTCCTCCTGATATTAGAAGCAGCTCTGTGCTGTGCTTGTCTTTTGAAGCAAGGCTCCTGGCTGCTGTCCCCTGCTCAGAAGGAGGTCATAACACAGTGCAACATGCAGACCTGTTGCCATGGCAATCCCTGCATGGCGCTATCTGCGCAGGAAGACAGCAGCAGTGGGGCTTGAGGGCTGCTTAACACACACACAGGCGATGGGGGGGGGGGGGGTTTGATTCAACATAGCTATTAGGGATTTAAGCAAGAGGATGGGCCATGGTCAGCGAGGGGGGGGGGGGCAGTTTACAGGTCACTAATCCCCATGTCACAGGCAGCCCAAAAAGCCAATGAGGGACCATTGTAGATGCATGGCTTAAACTTTACCTGGATCTTAGCAAAGAGCAGCAGATAGAAATTGTGCTTTTTTTTGTCTTTAGCATAATCCAGTTAATAGAAAAGCAGCCAGATCATGTAACCAGAGAGAAGTGGAACAGGGATGCACTATATCTTGTTGCTGTAAATTATGAGCTGTTTTAATTCCTAGCTAAAGCTAGAGGTAAGCATTAGCAGTGCTAACCCAGCCTGCAGTCCCCCATAGGTTGGGGGGGGGGGGGTTTCCATATATTTTAGGGACAGTCTGTGTGTGTGTGTGTGGAACCCTAAGACCCCATGAAAATACACATGGACTCATTCCCATCTCTCCCTGTCCTGACTGCATCCCCTCTTTTGAGCACAGGTGATAGCGTAGCTGGTTTTAAGAAAGTTTTGGACAAATTCCTGGAGGAAAAGTCCATAGTCTGTTATTGAGAGAGACATAGAGGAAGCCACTGCTTGCTCTGGATCGGTAGCATGGAATGTTACTATTCTTGGGGATTCTACATGGAATGTTGCTATTATTTGGGGTTCCGGAATCTTTTCTTACTCTTGCTATTCTTTAGGATTCTGAATGGAATGTTGCTACTCGGGGTTCCAGAATCTTTTGTTATTCTCTGGGATTCTGGAATCTTGCTATTCTTTGAGATTCTGTATGGAATGTAGCTGCTCCTTGAGTTTTGGCCAGGCACTATGGACCTGGATTGGCCACCATGAGAACGGGCTACTGGGCTTGATGGACCATTCGGCTGACCCAGTAAGGCTATTCTTAAGTTCTTACTAAGGACAGTACAGTATTGCAGTTTTACATCGTAACATAGTAGATGACGGCAGATAAAGACCCGAATGGTCCATCCAGTCTGCCCAACCTGATTCAATTTAAATTTTTAAATTTTCTTTTTTAGCTATTTCTGGGCAAGAATCCAAAGTTCTACCCTGTACTGTGCTTGGGTTCCAACTACCGAAGTCTCCGTCAAAGCTCACTCCAGCCCATCCTCCCCCAAACGGCCATTTAGACACAGACCGTGCAAGTCTGCCCAGTCCTGGCCTTAGTTCTTCAATATTTACTATTATTTTCAGATTCTAGATCCTCTGTGTTCAACCCATGCTATTTGTACTGGATTGTGTGTGTATTGAGGGGGGGGGGGGGGTTCAATTTCATTATGATCTCCCACTTCATTTCAGCAAAATGCACAAGTTGTCATGCCACTGTTCCTTTTGCTCAGGCTGCCGCCACCACATTAGAAGACAGGAGGAGAATCCTTACACATTCTTTTGAGTGAGCAAAGGTTATGTCAGTGGTCGGTACACATTTTTAAACCAGGGCCACTTTGAATCCAAATGAGCTTAAGGAGAGCCCTCAAATACCTTCCTATAAGGGGCTTTGATACTGCTGAACCGCTTTGGATTCTCCCCCCTACCAGTTATAATCCTCCTCGAAAGTCCTCCCCCTTCCTATTCCCTTCCCCCAACGCTTAATGCTGTACACCTCTCTTACGCACATTATATATATCTAACTGCAGCATTGATCTCTTGTTACTGTTCATATTGTATCATCCTATAACTTAGTATAACATCCTGTATCTTATTGTAAACATCCTGTAACTGTTTTCTTGTTAATATCTTGTACCTTATTGTAATCACCCCAGTGCCTGCTCACTTTGTATTATCCTGTATCCTACTGTTAATACTGTACTCTCTCTAGACACGACTTTCACTGTAAACCGCTTCGAACTTAGGGTATAGCGGTATATAAGAAATAAAATTATTATTATTTATCTGCCGTCATCTACTATGTTACTATGAACAGCTCACATCAATGGCATCCTTCCCCTCCAACCCTCCATCACCGTTTTCATTGGGGTGTGCTCAAGGAGCTGGGCGATTCCAAAGCATTCCCTTCTTTTACTGAGAAGTGCTTGTCCTTCAAGCATGGGGCTCTTCCACCCATCCTTTTCTACCTTTCTAGCACAAGCCTGGATAGCAGAAAAAAAGGAGCCATCTCTAACTCACTTCTCCTTTTTGCCATTGTTACACGGAAACAGCCCATCTGCCCACCATCCTACTCTATAGCCACACACCCATACGTTCAGCTGTATCTCTCCTAGAGGCAGAAAACGACTTTCAAAGACCTACTGGGCTCCTTCTAATATACCAAACCCTTTCATACATGATTCTCACTCTCCGCCATTCCTCAAACCTATGAACCAAACCAACCTACTATTTCCATTCACTCAGTAACAGTAAAGAAAGCAAAACATTATTTATTTATTTAGATTTTTATCCCATCCTCCCAGTAGCTCAGAACGGCCTACAAGCAAACATTCATAATGGAGTACATTTGGACAATGCAAAGACTATACGGTAGTTTAAGTACAAGGACTATACGGCAATTTAAGCAGAGGTTCAGAATGGAGAAGAGGGTAGAAGGGGAGTTTAGGGGGGATGAGGGGTAGATTGCGGTTGAAGAGGGTCTTTACCGCTTTCTGGAAGGTCATCAATGAGTTCTGTAATCTGATTTGCGGGGGAAGTTGGTTCCAGAGTTGGGGGATGAAGTGGCTGTAGGAGCGTTTGTGGGCGGTTTCTGACAGGAGGGACCTTCCTGCGGGGATGCACAGGCGTTTCTGCATAGAAGTCTGTTTATGAAAACTGCAAGGTCCATTCAGCCTGGAAATACAATGAGCGAAAATGGTGGCCCACCGCTGCCTTCTGATCCTAGATGAGAGTCCTTCCTCGGGCATCGTCTTTCTTTTGCCAAGTGACAAAGACATATTTCCTGTAGAGTAGCAGAACACTTAGATCCCTTATCATTAATGTGCACAAGAACAGTCTCAGGCTAGTGAGGATATAGGATGAAAAACGCACACACCGATTCCAAAGAGGTGACAGCCTTCAAAAGCAAGCACAACAGCGATATAGTCTGAGTTTGTTGCAGTTTTAGGGCAAACTCCATTGTGATTAATGGATCATAGGAACTAGAGTCAGAAAACCAAAGAATGAAGTCGATTTGTCATTACTTGCCCAAGAACCATTGTGCTCCTTACTCCATTCAAGAACAGAAGAACCCTAAAATCATAAAGCACACTCAGTCTTGAAATGAAGTTTACACTCCCCCAACTACTTTCTACATTCCCTCAGATGCAGGGTTGCAAAAATCACGACTCAGTGGTTTCTATATTTTAATTCTTTTAGGGATCTGTAGTTCTGCAGGAGCCATCTTTAAGTTCAGAGTTAAGGATTACAGAAGGCTTATGTCCATGTGGTGTGCCTGTTTAGCCTTCAAAGGGCCAGACCTGAGTCTTTCAGCAGCTCGAGGAAACCAAGCTCACCATCCTTCAGTGATTCAGGCAAACCTACAAGTCAGGACCCATTTTCCAGGTCATCTAACTTTTCCATGCACCCTTTCACCACTTTCTACAGCTTGACCAGCTCCTCTATCATCCCTTTCAATTAGTTCTCCATTTATCCACTCTTTCTTCAATTTCAGTAACTTAGTCATTGAATTCAGATACCAAGCCTCTATGGATACATCCCAGCATTTGTCTAAGGCTAGACAAATGCTGGGATGTATCCGTAGAGGCTTTGTTAGCCGGAAGCCAGAGGTCATTATGCCGTTGTACAGAAGCATGGTGAGACCTCATCTGGAGTACTGCGTGCAATTCTGGAGGCCGCACTACCGTAAGGATGTGCTGAGAGTTGAGTCGGTTCAGCGAATGGCCACCAGGATCCTGGGGCTCAAGGATCTCTCGTATGAAGACAGGCTGCACAAATTGCGACTATACTCTCTCGAGGAACGTAGGGAGAGGGGAGATATGATAGAGACATTTAAGTACATCACTGGTCGCATAGAGGTGGAAGACGACGTTTTCTTTCTAAAAGGACCCTCGTCCACAAGGGGACATCCGTTGAAAATCAGGGGAAATTTCATGGGGATACCAGGAAGTACTTCTTCACTGAAAGAGTGGTGGACCATTGGAATGAGCTCCCGGAGCAGGTGATCGTAGCCAGCAGCATACAAGATTTTAAGAATAAATGGGATGCCCACGTCGGATCCTTACGAGGGTAGCATAGAGGAGGGCAGCTTGGGGACGGGTGATAGAGTATAGATTAGGGGAGGGTTGTTGTAGTGGGCAGACTTGATGGGCTATGGCCCTTTTCTGCCGTCATTTTCTATGTTTCAAGTGAGATAGCACTTGAAAATTTGCATTAAGCATACAAATCCTTGTGCCCAGAGAAGAAATTACAACCTCGGTAAGTTGCTGCAGTAATGCCTCACTCACTGCATGGCCTTCTTCCTGAAAGTCTGACATCCAAGTTTTCCCCCATTGCAGAAAGCCAGTTGATATAGTGTATCTAGATTTTCAGAAAGCTTTTGAGAGTTCATGAGAGGCTCCTGAGAAAATTAAAGATGGCAAAGGTCAGTTGTGGACTAGGAATTGGTTATCGGATAGAAAACAGAGGGAAGGGTTAAATGGTCATTTTTCTCAAAGGAGGGTAATAAATAGTGGAGTGCTGCAGGGATCTGTACTGGGACCAGCGCTATTTAACTTATTCAATGCAAAGAACATAAGAATAGCCTTAGTGGGTCAGACCAATGGTCCATCAAGCCTGGTAGCCCGTTCTCACTGTGGCCAATCAAGATCACTAGTACCTGGCTAAAACCCAGAGGCTGTCCCCGTGTCTTTCTCAATAACAGACTATGGACTTTTCCTCCAGGAACTTCTCCAAACCTTTCTTAAAATCAGCTACGCTAGCCGCTCTTATCACATCCTCTGGTAACGTGTTCCACAGCTTATTCTCCGAGTGAAAAAATATTTCCTCCTATTGGTTTTAAAAGTATTTCCCTGTAATGTCGAGTGTCCCCTAGTCTTTGTAATTTTTGACAGTGAAAAATTGATCCACTTGTTCTACTCAGGATTTTGTAGACTTCAGCTGAAGAGCCCTAAACTTTGTCTTTCCTCACACGAGAGGTAATCCAGCCCCTTTATATTGGTTGCTCTTTGAACCTTTTCTAGTGCCGCTATATCTTTCTTAAGATAAGATCAGAATTGAACACAATATTCCAGGTGAGGTCACACCATGGAGCAAAACCAAAGCATTATAACATTCTTACCCCCCCCCCCCCCCACACACACACACACTCTTCTACAAAGCCATGTTACCAGCCCCGAAGCCCATAGAGATTTAAAGGGCTTCGGGCCTGTTGCCGTGCGGCAGCGACTAGCACGGCTTTGTAGAAGAGGGGATTAGTCTTGTTAACCATACCTTTTTTAAATAATTCCTAGCATCGTTTGCTTTTTTGGTTGCCACCACACATTGAGCAGGTTTCATCGAATTGCAATGACACCCAGATCCTTTTCTTGGGTGCTAATCCTCAAGGTGGACCCTAGCATCCGGTAACTGTGATTTGGGTTATTCTTCCCAAAGTGCATCACTTTGCATTTGTCCACATTAAATTTCATCTGCCATTTGGACGTCCAGTCTTCCAATTTCCTAAGGTCCGCCTGCAATTTTTCACAATCCGCATGCGTTTTAACAACTTTGAACAGTTTAGTGTCTGTCACCTACAAATTTAATCACCTCACTCGTCATTCCAATTTCCAGATCATTTATAAATCAGTTAAATAGCACTGGTCCCAGTACAGATCCACTGCTTACGCCTAGGATAAACAGCATAGAATCTGTTTTGCCCCTTGGGTTCTTGCCAAGTACTTATGACCTGGTTTGGCCACTGTTGGGCTTGATGCCCCTTGGTCTGTCCCAGTATGATGACTCATGTTCTTATAGATTTGATTTTTGAGTGGGTTAATGACATTGATCCAGCAGACAAAATATGAGATATCAGAAGATACAACCATTCTACTTATTTTGTTTCAATTACATATTTTGAATACAGATGTTCGCAGAACTATTGTGCTCTGATGTAAGTGTATATCACATGTCCAATATAATTAGGTGATAGTTTTTCAGAGCATATTATGAATATTTCAAGTGAACAATCGAGTTACTTAGCATTCTTTTCTTGAGTCCAAATATTTATGTGTAATTCAATGGCTTTAAGACAGATTTTTACTGTGGAAAGTTGGTTGGAAGTGAGGATAAGAGCAATTGCTGCATGCCGATTTCTTCCAATGCGTTGTCCTCCAGTTTCAAGTTTATTATGGCTTGATATACTGCTGTTCATTTCCAAAGCAGTTTACATTACATATCTTTAAAAATTAAAAACAATATAGAATTGTAGGAATTACAAACGCAAATACATAGGAGGACGAATCTCAAGAACTACTACACACCCAAAAGGAAAAGGGTAGGGTTACATTGCTAAAATAAAAAGGTGGTGGGGAAGGAAAAGACAAAAAGGCAAACTGCGATGTAAATGTTAAGTTCGAGGTCTAGGTCTCGTATGCTTTGAGCTTTGATTTGAATTTTGAAAGGTTGGATTCACGCCCAAGAGCAAGTGGCAGTGCATTCCACAACGTTGGAACTGGCAAGCAGCATCTGTCATATGAGCTCCATTTCTAGGGTGTTTAGTAGCTAATCAAATTTAACTAGTCACTTTTACTTAGAAAGAAGGACAGGAAACATTTATTACCTTTACTTTTACATAAGTAATAATTTCACCAATTTTTACCACTCTTACCAAGTTACCTCTGATGTTTGCAGTTAAAAGTAAAAATGGAAGCAAGATGTAAATGAGGATTTCTAAGTAAACTAAATTAAACAGGATTTTGCTATTGCAAACCTTGCCACACAAACAGTAGATCATCTTCCCTGAAGTTTTGCTGTTCAATAACTATAACCTATGAGAACAATGTAGTTGCCAATGAATTGGAGTCGTCTCCAGCCAAACCGTGATTGCTTGGCTCACTCTGAAGCAATTCTTGGTGAACCGAAATGTGTCTTTTACCTACCAGGTCCGATTTAATAATGACTGTTCCAACAGTTGGAGCAATCTGTGTGGTGTCCCTCAGGGTTCACCGATATCCCCTTTATCTTCACTGGGTAACAGATGATCTCATTTAAGGATTAAGCTGTTTAGTTACATCAATGATACAACCATCTTGATTCCTAGTTCAATTTCTCATATCAGTCATATAATCACTGAGGTCTTTCTGACAACTGAACAGTGGATGGCTGAATTTAAATTAAAACTTGATCCAAAAAAGCCATTTTTTTATGCATCCCCATGCCAAAATTGTACAGAGACATTTCTGACTTTAAATGCTAAAATTTATCCCGTTCAATCCACTATTAAGATTCTAGGAGTGATTTTGGACCAGAATTTGACCATGAAGAATCAGGTTGATGCATTGGTACGAAAAGGGTTTCACACGTTATGGAAATTGTGCACAATTAGAGCATATTTTGAAGTTTCATCCTTCAGATTGCTGCTACAATCTTTGGTTTTGAGCCAGCTTCATTACTGTAACATTGTTTACTTTGCTGGTGCTCAAAAATATCTTTACAGATTGCGCATTATTCAGAATTCAGCTATTTGATTTTTAATTTGAAAAAGTTTGATCATATTACGCCTTTTCTCCACGAACTGCACTGGCTGCCAGTCAAGGCCTGTATGAAGTTTAAGTTTGGTGGTTTTTGCTTCAAAGTATCATCTGGCCTTATATCCAATTATCTTGTGGATTCGTTTATATTTGTTAATTCAAAACGCTCTAGACATTCATATGCTCTATTTGCTTTTCCATCAGTTAAAGGATGTCATCAGTGTCTCTTGTCTTATCAAGCAGCAACTTGGGATAAAGCTTTGAATTGTTCAGTTGCGACTTCCAGTCCTTATAAACAAATTAGGCAACATTTAAAAACACGTTTACTAGATTTTTAGGCAACTAAAGTATTTAATCTACTTGTAATTCATTTCACTTTTGTAAACCGCATTGAACTTAACAGTACTGCGGTATAGACGAAGCTTTTATGTTATGTTATGTCTTTACATTGGAACGACTGTCCACTAGATTTATATAGTCTTTAGAGAGGAAATCCTCTTGTTTGGCCATAAGATTGAAGGGTTCTCACACATGACATTCTTGTATTACACTTCTCAAAGTTATTCCAACAGTTTGCCATCAGACGAAAAGTTCTTTACAACTTTGAGAAAACCTCTGTAATTGGACAGCATGACAATAACCATGAAGATGAAAATTCAAATGAAGAATTAGACAGTACTACTGTACTTCTAATGCAAATGATGATAATGATGATGATAAAGGCCCAGAGATTCACTAAAGACAGCGACTCAATTGCTTTTGGCCAATTCTCTGGCTGACTGTCATACAGCAATTGATTCACTATCAAGTTTGCATGCAAATGATTTGCATGGAGGTCCCATCAGCCCACCCACTTCCCCAAAAACCTGGCAGAAGGGATGCCCACTCCTTCCGGCCCACCCGATTCTCCGAAAAAACTGGCAAGAGGGATGCCCATTCACTCCATACCTTCTTCAGTTGGGAGTAGGAGGAACTGCAAACACCTCCTGCTCCTGCACCCAGCCTGCTACGCCACTAGGTCTTAGACCCCTCCCCAGTGCATCATGTGATGCACAGGGAGGGGCCGAAGGCCCTGATTGGCTCAGACGCCTCATGTTCCTCCCTATGCATCACATGATGCACTGGGGAGGGACCCAAAGCCCACAATGCGTGGAGAGCAACCAGCAGAGATGCAGGAAGGACTGATTAAACCTGCTCCCAACTTAAAGATACCGGGGGGGGGGGGGAGGGAGATGGAGGAGGGGGGCGACAGCAAGAGGGAGTGGGCAACCCTCCTGCCTTTTTCCTCAGGGTGGAAAGCCTTCATGGCAGGATGGACTCCTGCCATCTTTTTGGAGTTCGGGTGGGTCGCCGTGATTGATGGAGGGGTCATGTGATTGTCGATGGTAGTAGGGGATTTTTTTTTCTTTTTGGGGGAAGGGGACAAATTTTGCATGTGTACTACATGCAAAATATCTAAAATAAATGGAAAAAAACCCCGAGACCTGTCTCGCTAATACAGTTACTGATAGGTCTACAGTATTCAGGTTTTAGGATTGTAAAACCCGATGCAAAATAGCCAAGCAAATGTTAGTGAATCAACCACTTGGCTATTTTGCATGGGGTTTTACAAATTTGCATGGCCGGATCGGAAAATGGGCGATTGAGGGGAAAAATGCGGTGGGCCGTTTTGTGAATCGGGTCAGTTAGCTGCTGCTGTACTTCCCCTGTCATGCATGGTGCAGAGGTGGGAAGTACCACAGCTCATGGAGAGTGCCACAGACCATGAGCCTTGGGTGTTTCTGGCCACTGGAGGGCCACCTTTTCTGCTAGGAGGGCTTGGGGATCCCTGCTAGCCAAAGCAACAGAGAATGCTGTAATTTTGATGGAGCATCAGCCAAAAGTGTGTGTGGGGGGAGGGGGGAGTACCGAAATTCCCCTCTCCAAATCTACACCCGTGTTTGTATCCACAACTAGCCCTTGCTTCCTTTCGTATCTGTGTTTTTTCATTCCCATGTTGTTAAGTGGGAATTGATTATCCACCTCCCCTCGCCCGTTAGATTTTAACTATACAAACTGAACCGAATAATTATTATGGGGCTGGGTAGGGGGCTAACACACTTGCCCAGTTTCTAACAAAAGGTTAATAGTGCCTTGGCTACAACTGAATCCCAGTACCTGACATGGGATCAGGATAGTATGTTTTGTTCTCTGAGAGTGGATTGTGTTGCTGCTGATATAAATCTTTCCTGTCTGGAAACTTTTCAGCACTAATTTACGACTCCACAACATGAACCAAAATATTCATGCTTCTATGAACATCTCTGGTACTGCAGATAATTAAAGCTCTGGTTAGTGTCATTGCTGGACTATAGTAAAAAAGTTTACTCTCTTTCATGGGATTTGGGCTCCAGAAGACTGGGGGGAGTCAAAATAGCCCCTGAAGAATAAATCAAGTCAAATACGGTTTCAAAACACTTGGCTAATTTAATTTAACCTACATCTAAGCAGGGAATAGCTCTACACGAGCTGCTTGCTAGAAAAAGCTGTTCACATACCCAAAAGGGAAAGAAAATAAACTCTCAAGAGATATTAAGTGATGAGCCCTTTTATTCAGACACAGTATAGTCTTGGGATAGTGTATTTTCCTCTACATAAGATCCTTTTGTGTTTCTGCTGTGTCACAGCATCCATGTCACTGGGATAGTCAGCCAGAGGAAGACAAAATGTCCTCCCCTCAGCTTCTCCAACAACGAAAAAGCTCACACTAAGCGCTTGACATCTTTGCATGTATCCTCTGAAGAGAAGGCCATTTTCTCAACCAAGAAGCATGATTTGCAATTAACCATTCTAAATAAATACCTACCAGAAGCTAATATTAGTGGTTAGAAAAAAAGAGCAGCTTGTTCATTTTCAAGAGGACATTCCTGTGCCCCCATATTAATACATTCACACTTGAAGGCTGCTGTGTTGAGATGGCATTGTACCCCTAGGCTGCAACAGCTGTCAGTGAGGTATGAAGGCACAGAGGTTCAACTGTGATGGCTCCAAGGCACAAGATCTCTAACGGTCTCATATTGCCAGGAACCGAGACCATGTCCTGTCGGGCTTTGATCGTGGAATGACCATCACTCTCTCCTTAACTTTTTCCCATGGGGAAGAGGTAACGGAAGATTTTAGGATCTTATAGCAGTGTGTTTCTCCCAGATTACAGCCAGGCTGGCAGTTCTAAACCCTTCAGAAATCCCAGGACTGCATCCATCGAAGGCCGGACATAGGGCTGCGTGGGTCAAGAGCCAGAGGCCCCACCATTCCATAGGCCAGAGGGTGGAAGAGATAGAAGCTGTATACCAGGACAAAGAAGAGCAGTTATTACAGCACAAGGATTGCAAGCAGTATTAGACAAGCTCTAATCCCTACTCCATCACTGGCTTTCTATGTGACCTCTCAGACCACAAATTCGGTTTTTCCTTATTTTGGTGCTTTGTACGGTGGTTATATTTTTTTTTAATAGCTACGGAGGCAATTTATACATTTTTATTTATTAAGGTGATTTTTTTCTCCGTTACTGAGTTTGTAGACTGTTATCGGAACAGCCCATTCCTGATGGCAGTACTCCTACCAGATACAGGTAGTCCTTAACTATATACAATACATTAGGGACATCAGCCTATCAGTGCTTCCAAACTGTTAGACAATATCATCCTATTTTAATACTTAAAAATTCACATGACCCAAGATTTATTTATTTAAAAAGTTTCTATAGCACATATAGTCTAAGCGGTTCACGTAAAAAACATGCATAAAGATTTGACAATGTGGTTATAAAGGCAATTGCAGACCTCTTCCCAATCCCCACCACTTATCCAAACATGACCACGGTCAGTGACTCGGCAACACACTAGGGAACCTACACAAAAAACCTGAGAAGCTGCTCCTGAGGAAATGGCTTGTGAAACAGAGAGCCCCACTGAGCTATTGCAACCAAATAATTCAAAATGTAATGTTTCAATGTTTAAATATTTTTGCTAACTGAACACTAAATCCATTAGAGCTTTAGCCTAAAAAGCGATGAAACAGTGGTTTTTAAGGTTTTGCAAAAGATCTGGAGAGAAACACAATCTAATTTGAGGAAGTAGACCATTCCATACCGCAGTTAGTAAGTATGGAAAGGAGTGTGAAATTTTACTAATGGACTTGATTCCTCTTAATGATGGAAAAAGAGAGCTTATACATACGAGTTGTTCTCATGCTCGAAGATCTCATTGGGCTAGATTCACAAAATGTACCATTCGTGTATCGATGGTTTTGTGAGTGTTTCCCGACCTGATTCACTAAACAGCTGTGCGACCAATCTCCGATCCAATCCGATCTGCACATGCAAATGAGGGGAAATTGCCTGCTTAAGTAGGAAGGCAGCAATTCACTAAACAGAAGGAACACCGATTGGACTGGCCAATCCAAATGAAGCGACTGCTGAGGACCAGTCGCTCACGTCCTTTCCGACTGTCCTGCTCTCTGCCGCTCTGAAATAAAACATCTTCCTTGCGCAAAAAGTGCCCCACAGGTTCAAAGCGAGGCTGCAGTACGGCGTGTTCTGTTCCATTCTGGCCGCTTTCCCTGCTCAGTGCTTGATTATGCTTTCAGTATTGGTGCTCCGTAGAACTGCAGCCACCCCTCCCCCCTTTGCTTTGACCTCGAAGACCAAACGCATGCACAGATAGTATCTAGAGCCAACCAGGATGGTCTGCGCCTGCGCGGCAATCGCTCTGCAGAGATCCGTGGGGCGTGCTTCCGATCAATTAATTTGCATAGGGACTCTTTAGCGAATCGGTTGCCCGGCAAGACTTAGCCATGGATCGGTGAGTTTAGTGAATCTAGGCCAAAGTATGTAGAGATAAAGACATCAAAGGAACAAATTGTCTGAAGTCTTTTCCTCTCTTTTTCCTTTTCCCTATAGTTAGATGTCATATTTTACTGCTTGTGAATGTCTTATTGTGGACTCAGATATTTTAATTTTATATTTGTATAATTGAGTTCCTTGTCCATCACTTTTGGAAGAATATTGGATAAAGAGTCATCTGGACTGCCTTTTGCAGATTCTTCTTTAGCAGGGTAAACCAATAACCATCTTAGATAGTTCTGAGAATTATTTTCTGATAAATTAGACAGAACTACTATCATAGGCATCCAGACAACATCAATAGACCCATAAAAACTAATGAAGTGAAACATTCGCACTTGGACAAGCATTTCAACAAATACAAGGAATGGCTGAGAATCCACCAATAATTTCACGTTTTTTATTAGTCTTGGTACACCATCCTAATTTGCAAAACAAGAGAAAAAACCCCTCAGCAATTAGAAAAGCAAACAAGGAAGTGGTAGAAGCACAAACAGAAATACATGTTACTCCAGGAACGTGTGTCCCTCTAAATCAGACACATGAACAGTTAATAAAAACCTAAGGATCAGAGACTGATCGTTGCAGCACAAGATAGATAAATACAAATAAGATAGCTCATAGTTACGCAGCATGGCTTATCTAGTACTGTGCATGTACAACCTTAGAAAAATAGTGGAGCATGAAGGGGTAATGATTATCTGGGATATTTCAATTCCACATGACAAAAACCTTGATTCAAGAAAATTGGACTGAATGAAATGAAAATTAGGTTCTTACCTCAATAATTTTCTTGTGGTAGAAGGGCAAAGGATTCTGGACAATAGCTTTTATATCCCTGGCTGCATATTGATTGCAGAAGGATATCTACATCTTTCAACTCCAACTCCTTCCCCAGAGGGCTGTACTGCCACCTTCAGTTTGTACCAAAGCATTCGAACAGCCCTATAATATAAGAAATCAGAGAAAGAGAGGAACAGGGAAACCTCCCTGACAATACATTTCTGTTTACTTTATTTGTTACAGAGCAGAACAATGTTAACCCAAACTCTATCTACCTCTTAGTGTGCAACCTGCACTAACAGCTCTGGAGCCTTCAATACTTATCAATTTCATCACTTCCATTCTTTCCTTTTTTTCTTTTTTAATCCAGTACATTCTTAACTAATTGGCTGGAAAAGATCTCCATTTCCAGACTCACAAAATTTGTCTGAGACAGAAAGCAGGTGAAGTAAATGACAGGGCAGGATGTCCAGAATCCTTTGCTCTCTTACTACAAAGAAAATTACCTAATTTTCCTTTGTACTGCAAAGGATTCCGGACAATAGATGATGTACCAAAGCAGTATCTTATGTCTAGGATAGGACATATGAGCCTGCCTGTAAAATTGAGGACCCAAACACAATGCCCCCCTCACAAGCCACTACGTCCACTCTGTAGAACTTCATAAAAGTATGGAGAGTAGACCATATAGCTGCCCTACATATCTCCTTGGGCAGAACCATCCAAGACTCTGCCCATGAAGAGGCCATATTTATGATAGTGTGCTCTCAGCGAGACCAGCTGCCATTCGCCATAGCCAATGTACGCAAACAAAATTGCCTTACGGATCCATCTATAAATAGATACCTTGGAAGATGGACTGCCTTGTCTAACTTGACTAATAAGAACAAAAAGATGGTCTGAAAGACAAAAGTCACTGGGGTCTTCTCCAAACAGAGGAAAGCTCTTCCAACTTCTAACCTCTGCAATAGCTGTTCCTGCTTCATCGAACCCATAGACTGAAAAGCTGGCAAATGAACCTCCTGGCTGACATGGAAGACTGAAAGAAACTTTGTTAGGAAAGAACTGTGCGCAGGAAAATCCCTGCTTCTGTGATCCTGAGGAACGGTTTTCTACATGAGACCCTTCTCACAAGTGCCACTAGAAACACAGTCTTGACTGTGAGATCCATCAACAATGCCTGTTGAAAAGGCTCATACAGAGCCTTACTATGTCCCTTCAGGACAGTGTTGAGGTTCCACGAAGGGAAAGGATGTCGTACAGGCAGGTGCAATCTTAGCGCTTCATTTAAAAATCTGGACACATCTGAATGCAAAGTCAAATAATTATTTTCTATTTGGTTTCAAAAGTACAAGAGACCTGCCACTTGTATTTTAAGTGATTCCACTGCCAGACCCTTTTCTAACTAAGCCTGTAGAAATGACAGGACTACCGAAATTGGAGCTTTAAAAGGCTCCACATTATCCTTGGCACACCAGCGCTGAGAAGTCTTCCAGGCCTTCACATAGGCCACAACTGCTGAAGGCTTCTTAGTTCTGAGTATAGCCTAGTTCTGAGTATAGCTTAGCTCTGAGAATCCCTTATATGCTAAGGCTGCGCGCTCAAGATCCAAGCCGTAAGCCCAAAGTATTCTGAATTCTCCATGGGAACTGCTCACTGATTGAGAAGATCCATATCAACTAGTAGCTTGATACTTCTGTCTCTTTGGAGACAAACTAGATCCACATACCATGGTCTGTGTGGTCAATCCAGAGCTACCAGTACCACCAACCCCTGATGGTTCGCCACTCTGCAAATGACTCAGCCTACTATGGGCCATGGTATGGTATGGTATAACGCAGTTCTTTCTCTGGCCATGATTGTACTAACTTTCTCTGGCCACGGTTGTACTAACATATCCAATCCAGCATTTCCAGGTCCAAATCTTCAGCTATAGAAGCGATATATATTCTTGTTCTGGGCAGATGCTATCAAGTCCATCATCAATTGACCCCAATGTTGAACAATGAGGTCGAACACCCTTCCGGATAATGACCATTACCCTCGAGTCTAGTGTCTTTCTGGGTCCATTCAATACTCCTGCTACACAGGCTGCCCACCAGAACAACTGAGCCTCCTGTCATAGTTAAGCACTTCTGATGCCCTCTTGTTGACTGACATAAGCCACTGCAGTGGCATTGTCTGAGAAAACCATGACGCCTTCCAGGGATTTCTCCATCATCTGTAATGCTAGCCAAATGGCTCGTAGCGTCAATTGATTTATGGACCACTTCTTCTGGGGGAGGGTCCAGTGACCTGCACCAGATGTCCACAATCAGAACAACATTCAATAACTCACAAAACAACATAGAAGATATCCTAATAAAACCCACAACAGATGAAGCCATCTCAGCAGACAGGTACTGGACCAACTTCCCTACAACCCAGTGGTCAGAACTAAACAGGCTATATAAAAAATACTGCAAGTCCTCATGCGACCTGAACAACTGCCCATCATACCTACTAGCAACAGCTTCCACCAACTTCAAAGCTAGCTACACGTTGTGGTTGCAAACCACACTCAGGGAAGGCCAGTTCCCACCAGACCTTGGAGAAATCATAATAACCCCTATACTGAAAGACCCCAAAGGTCTAATAAATAACCCGTCAAATTACAGGCCAATCGCTTCTATCCCTACATACGTCAAAATAATTGAAGGTCTAGTGGCACAACAGCTATCCATGTACCTAGAAGCCCACAACATCCTACATCCATCCCAATCTGGATTCAGAACTAACCACAGTACAGAAACTCTCCTGGTATCTTTACTAGATATAGCCCGAAGACACCTCAGCCAAGGAAACAGATTGCTAATCATCCAACTTGATCTCTCAGCGGCTTTCGATCTAGTGGACCACTCCATACTTCTCCAGATTCTAGACGCAATAGGAATCTCAGGTAAAGTGCACAACTGGTTCCAAGGCTTCCTTAAAACAAGAACATATAGAGTCAAGTCAAAAGAAATACTATCAGAACCATGGTCTAACCCCTGTGGAGTGCCACAAGGCTCTCCCCTCTCTCCCACACTTTTCAACCTATTCATTGCTTCCCTAGGCAGCACCCTAGATGCCCTAAACATAACATCATTCAGCTATGCGGACGACATAACCATCCTCCTTCCATTCGACATCCACGACCCCATCTCCACAGGACGCCTGAAAACTACAATGGAAACAGTAGAAAAATGGATGACAAATCATAAGTTGAAGCTGAACACGGACAAAACTAAATTCCTACTACTAGAGAAGGACAAAAAACCATCCCTAACTGAACTGGAAGTAAACTCAATCAAGTACCCAATACAGAGTTCCCTCAAAATCCTGGGAATACAACTAGACAGATGCTGCACTATGCAAACACAAATCCATAAAACCATCCAAAAAGCATTCTTCACAATGCGAAATCTGAGAAAAATAAGAAAATTCTTTAATAAAGACCAATTCAGAATCATTGTCCAATCCCTCGTACTAAGTATGGTAGACTACTGCAACAGCCTTTACCTACCTTGCCCAATCAACACAATAAAAAAACTACAGACCGTCCAGAACACAGCCCTCAGACTCATATACTCACTCAGCAAATACGACCACATTACCAATGCATACTTAGAATCTCACTGGCTACCAATAAAAGCAAGAATACAATTCAAACTCTACTGTCTCCTATTCAAAGTAACCCACGGCGCGGCACCCAGCTACCTAAACAACCGCTTTCACTACTATCTCTTATCCAGAAGAAGGAGAACACAGAACATTTTCACCTACCCTCCTCTCAATGGTACCCGACGTAAGAAACTTTATGACAACCTACTAGGGACACAGGCAGCTAATATTGACTCCGATATCACAAAATTACTGATCGAAATTACAGACATAAAAGAGTTCCGAAAAGAAATAAAAACACTACTGTTCAAAAAATATCTCCCATCAATATAAACCGCCATCTAATGAGTTCCCAACCAATTCCTTGGGAATAGAATCTCTTTATCCAACCCAAACTAAATACCCCCACTGTCCATATCATCAACATTAATTACCCAACATCATGCAATCATCAGAACAATAAATACACTTCCACTTATAGGCATATGATGCTACTCTCCATCCGAAGAAACTTGAGTCATCTCATGTAACATCTTTTGTAATCTAGAATATATTGTAATTCTTATTCTCCACCAGTTATAAATTGACTCAGTTGCTATGTAACATCTCCTGTGATATTGAATGTACTGTAATTCTTCACTATTACCTGTAATTAACACTTCTCCTGTAATGTAATTCTACTGGAAATGCCCAGATATCTTCCTTATTGTAATCCGAGGCTATGTTATCTCTGCTGCGATGTTGAATGTATTATAACTCTTCACAGTTACTTGTAATCTACTCTTCTCCTGTAATGTAAATCTACTGGAAATGTCCAGATTCATCTTTATTGTAATCCGCCTAGAACCGCAAGGCACAGGCGGAATAGAAATCCCTAATGTAATGTAATGTAATGTCCATTGCAATGGGCTCCCCAGCTGTACAGGCTGGCATCGGTTATCAGTATCAACCTTGAAGAGATGCGAAGTGGCATGCCCTTGGACAACGAGTCCCTCTGGACCAGCGCAGACTATTGCATGCTTCCACCATCCAGAGAATCCTTTTGGGGAGATGACGGGACAGGCAAAAGTCCTGGAGCGGAATGTATGTAAGCTTTTGCCCAGGGAACCACTTCTATGGTTGATGCCACTGACTCCCGAACTTGGAGGTAATGCCAAGCCGTGGGGCTCAGTCTCACTAAGAGGTCTGTAATCTGCTTCGTGAGCTTCTGTTTCCATGGCTCAGGAAGACAGATATATCCTTGTGCCATGTCAAAACAGACTTCCAGGTATTAGAGGCATTGAACTGGTTCCAGATGACTCTTCTTGAAGCTGACTATCCAACCTAGGTCCTGTAGAAGTCCTATGACTTGCTTCACTGCATGCTCTCCCTCCAGCTTGGGCAGAGCTCTATTAGCCAGTCGTCCAAGTATGGGTGCACCTGGATCCCCGCTTTGCGGAGATGCTTTGCAACCATTACCATCACCTTGCGGAAGGTGCGTGGTTCCGTTGCCAGCCCAAAGGCCAGTGCAGCAAATTGGAAATGTCTCTTTAGGACATGAAATCTTAAATATTTCCTGTGGTTCGGGAATATGGGAATGTGAAGATAGGCCTCCGTCAAGTCCAGGAAGGCTAAAAATTCCCCTGGAGCCACTGCTGCGCTGAACGACCGAACGGTCTTCATTTTGAAGCTAGGCACCCATGCAGCCATATTTATGGACTTCAGGTCTAGGATTGGTCTCCAATCTTCTGTGCCTTTCTTGGGCACTATAAAGTATATGGAGTATCTGCCAAAATAAGATCTAGTACTCAGTGCATGAGACTGCTTGCAACTCCGAGACCCTTCTCACAAAAACAATTGCCATTAGAAACACAGCCTTGACAGCGAGAGCCATCAGTGATACTTCCAAAGTACTTGACTGGAAAAGGAAACCACAATTTTGCACCTCCTATATTCAGTTTTCTTATTTTGAATCTGTGAAGAAATAGCAATTATGCATTAAAATCTGCCAAAAGATTTCTTATTTCACCTTAACCCTATACCTTACATCTTCTGTTCATTTAAGGATCACTGAAACATACCAAAGGTTTAGGCACTCCTGCTCAAATTGTATAACTGGTCAGCCCATTTACCATCCCCCCAGCTTAAACCTTTGAAGTTCATCTGGCCATTGAACAAGTGACCAGTGGTAAGGAAAGAAAAGGCACAAGTTAATTCCAAATAAAATACAATGTGCAAATTGCACATAACGGAAACACTTTGCAATCGGAGTGAAAGGTGCTTCTTTCACCATGTGTCTACACATGTCAGCCATGAGCATGACATCCATAAATTAGCTGCGCGGTCACAGGCTGCTTCTGGCTCACCTGTATGCAATGGATAGAATCAGGGCACACATTGCAGTCGTGTGGACCCAAGTGGCCACTGGAGGGGAGAAGCATCTTGCACATTCCCTCAGGAAGGTGTCACAGGTGATTCCTACAGGAAGAAATAAACAGTCATGGTGTGTCTGTGCAGGAGCCATGCATTTCACATATACCCACCCGCCTTTACCTGTCAGCATGCAGGAGAACAACATGGCTGGAAAGTAGTGGTGAAAGTAGAGGACACGTCCCATCAGGTAGAAGGGAAAATAATGGAGCATCCAGCCAAGCATCAGCTGCCCACCGCCCTGACACAGCACCCAATAGCGTTCTGAAACACAAACAGCAGCTGACTGAGGCTATTATGTACAGAAGAAACCTCTGCAAAGAGAAGCATGGACCAGTTGCTAAGATTCTAAGAATCTCAACATTTCACAGCTCCCCCACCCCACACACAGTTTTTGCCCCAAGACCCTATCTCCCAACTACAAAATACAGCAAATTTAAAGGGAAAGCAACCCTTCAGACCGGCACTACCTCAGGATTTTTTTTTTTTTTTAACAGAACAGACTCCATTGGCTCTCAAAGAAGTATGCCTTGCTTGACTTAGGGGGCAAGGCTTACAGCAAGCTCCTCTAAAAAAAATGTGGGGAAGTGGAGGAAATGGGGAGGACCAAGCATGAGACCCGCTGAGTTTGACACCCCCGAGGTCAGACTGACCCCCCAACAGGGCCCACCCAAGCTCAATCTGGCCAGAAATGGGGACTAGAATCCCTAAACAAATTCCAATAGCCCTACCAAGGGAAATGGGTACAGCTGCTCACACCTGCTGAGACTGAAAGAAGACTGGTAGGAATAGGGGAAAGTACCTCTTATTTATTATTCCAAAGTTTTGTTTCAGTCTCCACCTGCTGGTCATGATGAGATATATATCCATTCGTAAGGACTATACCAGCCAGGCGCTACAGAATCTTTATTTAAACAATGTGAATCTCTTTCTCAAGCAAATACAAACCAGATCACCCAGCAGGAGGTTCTTTAAGAAATATAAGACAGTATGGCTATGAGGATATGGCAGGGCAATGCAGGAAACAATATGGAAGAGGAGCTGTTGTTTGGAAAGGTCTGACCTCAAAGCAGATGGGCACAAATGTTTGCCCCCCACCATCAGCAACCTCCAGCTTAAATTGTAAACACCTGAGCTGGCGAGGATATCCAAAGTCATGTTGCCAGATGGCTCTAAATCCACTAGGCTCTAAATCAGTGGTGTTTCACATGGGTTGTCGCCATAGCAGTCTGCCCTCTCATGCATGCTCACTTTTTGCACAAGCACAAAAACAATGCATCCTCAGGAGCGGTGGGGGCAGCACAGCAGGGGCCCTTGGAAAGAGCCACTAACTGCAAATAGAGGGAAGTTTCTGGCCTCCAGCTATAGCAACAGGGCAGCCTGAACCCTCTGTGCCTATGCTAATGAAGCAACAGACTGCTACAGCTGATGTTCTTTGAAAGAAGTAGAGCACAGCAAATACTTACCTCTTGTGGCTTCTGTCACTGGTACACCCCTTTGTTTGGCTACCATTACAGCACATACCATAAGGAGAAAGACACCAATGCAGCCCAGATTCAGCCACCAAATCACCTAAGAAGGGAGAACAATAAGAATTGCCATACTGGGACAACAGTGGTCAACCCAGGTCCCAAGTAGTAAAGCAGATTTTATGCTGCTTATCCTAGGAATAAGCAGTGGATTTGCCCAAGACATCTTAAAATTGGCCTATGGACTTCTCTTTCACAAAAATATCCAAACCTTTTTAAAACCCTGCAAGGCTAACTAATTTCACCACATTCTCTGGCAACAAATTCCAGAGTTTAATTACACATTGTGTGAAGAAATATTTTCTCCGGTTTGTTTTAAATTTACTACTTAGTAGCTTCATCGTATGTCCCCTAGTCCTAGTATTTTTGGAAACAGTAGACAAGCGTTTCATATCTACCCTTTCCACTTCACTCAGTATTTTATAGACCTGTATCACTTCATTCCCTGAGCCATCTCTTCTCCAAGCTGAAGAGCCCTAGCCGCTTTAGACTCTCCTGGAGCATAGGAAACAGCGAGTGGGGGTAAATGGACAATACTCGGACTGGAAGAGCATCATCAGTGGGGTGCCGCAGGGCTCGGTGCTTGGACCTGTGCTGTTCAACATCTTTATATACGATCTGGACATTGATACGACGAGTGAGGTGATTAAATTTGCAGACGATACGAAGTTATTCAGAGTAGTGAAGACACAGGGGGATTGCGAAGATCTGCAATGTGACAATCAGGCTCGAGGAATGGGCATCAACATGGTAGATGAGGTTCAACGTGGATAAGTGTAAAGTAATGCATGTAGGTAACAAAAATCTCATGCACAAATACAGGATGTCTGGGGCGGTACTTGGAGAGACCTCCCAGGAAAGAGACTTGGGAGTTCTGATCGCCAAGTCGATGAAGCCGTCCACGCAATGTGCGGTGGCAGCAAAAAGGGCAAACAGAATGCTAGGAATGATTAAGAAGGGGATCACAAACAGATCGGAGAGGGTTATCATGCCGCTGTTCCGGGCCATGGTGCACCCTCA
This sequence comes from Geotrypetes seraphini, assembly GCF_902459505.1. Taxonomy (NCBI): domain Eukaryota; kingdom Metazoa; phylum Chordata; class Amphibia; order Gymnophiona; family Dermophiidae; genus Geotrypetes; species Geotrypetes seraphini. The sequence continues at coordinate 190,506,947 of NC_047090.1, read as the reverse complement.
CCTGGAGTACTGCGTCCAGCACTGGTCGCCATACATGAAGAAGGACATGGTACTACTCGAAAGGGTCCAGAGAAGAGCGACTAAGATGGTTAAGGGGCTGGAGGAGTTGCCGTACAGTGAAAGATTAAAGAAGCTGGACCTCTTCTCCCTTGAACAGAGGAGATTGAGAAGGGGACATGAACGAAACATTCAAGGTACTGAGGGGAATAGACTTAGTAGATAAGGACAGATTGTTCACCCTCTCCAAGGTAGGGAAAACGAGAGGGAACTCTCTAAAGTTGAAAGGGGATAGATTCCGTATGAACGTAAGGAAGTTCTTCTTCACCCAGAGAGTGGTAGAAAACTGGAACGCTCTTCCAGAGTCTGTTATAGGGGAAAACACCCTCCAGGGATTCAAGACAAAGTTAGACAAGTTCCTGCTGAACCAGAACGTATGCAGGTAGGGCTAGTCTGTTAGGGCGCTGATCTTTGATCAGAGGACCACCGCATGTGTGGATTGCTGGGCACGATGGACCACTGGTCTGACCCAGCAGCGGCAATTCTTAAGTTATGTCCCATTCCTTTTATCATTTTCATCGCCTTTCTCTGCACCTTTTCTAATTCTGCTATATCTTTTTGAAGAATTGCACACAGTATTTGAGGTATGGCCATTCTATAGAGCAATACAAGAGCATTATAACATTTTCATCTTTGTTTTCCATTCCTTTCCTTATAATTCCCAACATGCTATTTGCTTTCTAGCCACAGCGAGCTGAAGTTTCAATGTATCCTCAACGATGTCACTTAAAACAGTAAGAGAAGCAGTGCCAGCATTTTTTATAGACAGAGAAATAATGAGGACAAGTGGTTACTCTCTCTAAGAACACACCAGGAAGTCAACATAAGAATCAAAGAACAAATGTTTTTAATAAATATAAACAAAATACAGAGCAGTAGAAACCCATTTTCTTATGGTCAGTGGTATATTTCTCCATGGTCCTTGGGAACTTTAGCGCCTTGGATGAGAAACTGACTGATTCTGACACGTGAAGAATATAATTGGAACCCAAGCACAGTACCGGGTAAAGCTTTGGATTCTTGCCCAGAAATAGCTAAGAAGAAAAAATTTAAAAATTTAAACTGAATCAGGTTGGGCAGACTGGATGGACCATGCGGGTCTTTATCTGCTGTCATCTACTATGTTACTATGTTAATTTGATCTCTTTCCCACATTCAAAGGGATCCCTTTATTGCAATAAGAAACTTTTATTTAGTAAGTTCAAGTTTATAAGTATTTGATGAATCGCTTATTCGGTTTGCTAAGCGATGTACAAAATTATAAAAAAAGGTAAAATTACAAAAAAGACAAACCAAATGACAAAATTCTTGAAGACAGGACAAACTTGAATTGGGAGGAAAAGAGGGGAAAGTTACAACTCTTTTAGAAGAAATAGACAAAAAAAGGAAGAGAACAATAGGGAACGGGAAAGTTAAAAAGCTGAGAATATTTAACAAATCTAAAATTTAAATGTTAAAAGCATCTTTAAAAAGATGAGATTTTAAGGATTTTTTAAAGGAGATGAGATCTTTTTCATTTTTAATATATTGTGACAATGAGTTCCACCATTGGGGGCCCATTACGGAGAACATATCAGATCTTCTCGTGCCTACTATTTTCAGAGAGGGTATAGATAGGAGATTTTGGAAGGATGATCTGAGTGGTCGTATAGTGTTATGGGGTATTAACATTCTAGCTATAAACTGAGGTTCATTAAAGGTTAAGGTTTTAAATATTAACAGTATGACCTTAAAGAAAATGCGATGACTGATAGGGAGCCAGTGGGAGTCGATCAATAATGGCGTAACATGGTCATATTTCTTGGCATTGTGGATTAGTTTAATAGCTGTATTTTGGATAATTTGTAGTCTTCTTTTTTTCTTTTTGGGAGATGTTAAGTAATAGTGAGTTACAATAGTCCATTTTAGCTATAATCAAAGAATGAACCAGAATATTAATCGATTTGGGCTCAAGAAATTTGGCGATTGATCGTATTAAACGCAATTTATAAAAACATGTTTTGACTATATAAGTGATGTGTTCATGAAAACAGTAGTTTGTCATCAATTATGACCCCAAGAATTTTTAAAGTAGAGACAGACTCTAGGGGGATGTTATTAAGGACAAATGGGGTCTTCAAGCCTATGTCCTTTTTCTAGGTAAAAATCATGGATTTTGTTTTTTTTATGTTTAATGCTAATTTGTTTGAATTGAGCCAGTTTTGTATTATTTATAGTTTTTTATTTATAGACAAAATATCATTATTATTTTTTGGGTCAAGAGGGTGGATAAGTTGAATATCGTCCGCGTAAGAGAAAGAAGTAAAACCAATTGACTGGCAGATGCTCAGTAATGGAGAAAGGAAAATAGTGAACAGAAGTGGTGACAGAATAGAGCCTTGGGGAATCCCAAAGGATGAAGAATAGGCTTTAGAGTATTCGTTATTGAACTTAACAAGAGAAGTACGGTTGGAGAGATATGAAGTGAACCAGTTAAGTACTTGGTCACTAATGCCTATCGATTCTAGCCGATTGAGAAGTAAAACGTGGTCTATTGTGTCAAACACTGCGGATATGTCCAATGAGAACAGAACAACAGATTTGTGGTGATCTAAAAAATAATGAATATTAGTTATTAGGCCTGTCAGTGAATATTCGGTGTTGTAAAATTTATGAAAACCTGTTTGGTTGGGGTGCAAAGCATTGGTTGTTTCGATGAAATCCGAAACCTGATTAAATATCAGTTTTTCTGTTAATTTGGTCAAAAAGGGAATATTGGCAATTGGACGATAGTTTGTAGAATCATTTGTACTAATTTTGTGGTCTTTGAGTATCGGAGTGATGATAGCGGTTTTCCAGAGGGGACTGATGCAGTGAGTAAGCTTTTAAGGATGAGTGAGTGATTAAAGGGCCCAAAACAAGAAAATAATTTTTTTAGGTAAAAAGGGGGAATAATTTCAGATCGGGAACTTTTTAAGTTGATTTGTTGGAAGAGAGCTTCAATGTCTTTAAGGGAGGGAATTTTGAAATTAGAGCATTTGGCTGTCGGAATAAATTCAGTTTGGTGATTGTTCGTAAGACTACTAACTGAGTTAGAATGAAATGTACTTCGGATGGTTTTGATTTTTTGGATTAATTGTGGGCACACGTTGGAAGATCTGCAATGGCGGGTTTTTGACCAAATTTCTGTAGGGTGGGAGGGAGGGAATACTGCCCGGAGGCTTAACCGATGTGAACTCCGGTGGATGTTCCGATTAGACTCTATGGCCCCTAATGGGTTAAATCAAACTTCTGACTGGCTAGCTCAAGCGGATTTTTAGGTGCTTTGGGTTATGGATAAGGGATGTTTGATTTTCTGTGTATGGCTCCTTTTAGAATTCTGTATGGGTCAGCTGAGTATTTCCCCGGAAGTGACGTCTTTTGGGTGGGGTATTTAACTTTCAGAGTCGGCGAACCTCGGCGTGCCTTTTTTGCCGATGGTTGGTATGTGACGTTTGTTCTGCATAAATGTAAGTAAAGTGAGATTGCAGAGACATTGGAATTGTTTCTAATTCTGTCCCTAACATGGTGTTTATGTGTGTTTGGTATTTCAGTTTCCCCATTTTCGTCTTGATAAAGAGTATCGAAACGCGTTGGCGTTTGGGGATTGCAATGCAAAAAAGCTAAGTAAAAGGTTTTTCATATGAGATATGCACAATATAAAAGAATACAAAAGAATTCCAATAGTGAAATAAGCAATGAAAAAAATCGTTTGATAAAAAGCCTAATAATGAACAAAACAGGAGGTGGAGGCACCGTTGGGTAAATGAGGAATTTTTCCGACAAACATAAGGTGTTTGTTGGGTGGTCTGATACCCGTTACAGGTCTTCCTTTAACTCTTGATTTTGTGACTCTGAACACGTGTGATCTGGATAAGCACAGTTACTTACCGTAACAGGTGTTATCCAGGGACAGCAGGCAGATATTCTTGACTGATGGGTGACGGCACCGACGGAGCCCTGGTACGGACAATTTTAGAGTGATTGCACTCTAAGAACTTTAGAAAGTTCTAGCTAGGCCGCACCGCGCGTGCGCGAGTGCCTTCCCGCCCGACAGAGGCGCGCGGTCCCCAGTTAGGATAAGCCAGCTAAGAAGCCAACCCGGGGAGGTGGGAGGGACGCAAGAATATCTGCCTGCTGTCCCTGGATAACACCTGTTACGGTAAGTAACTGTGCTTTATCCCAGGACAAGCAGGCAGCATATTCTTGACTGATGGGTGACCTCCAAGCTAACAAAAAGAGGGATGGAGGGAAGGTTGGCCATTAGGAGAATAAATTTTGTAAAACAGATTGGCCGAAGTGTCCATCCCGTCTGGAGAATGCATCCAGACAATAGTGAGATGTAAAAGTATGAACTGAGGACCAAGTAGCAGCCTTGCAGATTTCCTCAATAGGAGTGGAACGGAGGAAAGCTACAGACGCTGCCATAGCTCTAATTTTGTGGCCCGTGACAGAACCTTCCAGTGTCAGGCCCGACTGAGCATAACAAAAAGAAACGCAAGCAGCAAGCCAATTAGACAGAGTTCGTTTAGATACAGGATGACCCAACTTGTTAGGATCAAAGGACAAAAACAGTTGAGGAGATGATCTGTGAGGTTTGGTGCGATCAAGATAGTAAGCCAGAGCACGTTTACAATCCAAGGTATGCAAAGCCTGTTCACCTGGATTAGAATGAGGCTTTGGGAAAAAAACAGGTAGAACGATGGATTGGTTAAGATGAAATTCAGACACATCCTTAGGAAGGAACTTTGGATGTGTGCGGAGGACGACCTTATCATGGTGAAAAACAGTGAAAGGTGGATCCGCCACCAGTGCATGAAGCTCACTGACCCTCCTGGCAGAAGTGAGAGCTATTAGAAAAAACACTTTCCAAGTTAGAAATTTAAAATGCGTTGAGGCCAACGGCTCGAAAGGAGGCTTCATTAACGCAGAAAGAACCACATTAAGATCCCATACAACAGGAGGGGCCTTAAGAGGTGGTTTCACATTGAAAAGGCCCTTCATGAACTTTGAAACTAAGGGATGAGCTGAGAGGGGTTTTCCATGAATCGACTCATGAAAAGCTGCAATGGCACTAAGGTGGACCCTTATCGAAGAGGATTTAAGACCAGAGTCAGATAAGGACAATAGATAGTCCAACACCAGTCCCACTGCTGTAGATATGGGATTATGGTGATGTAACAGGCACCAGGAAGAAAACCGAGACCACTTTTGTTGGTAACATTGAAGAGTAGACGGTTTCCTGGAGGCATCAATAATAGAACGGACAGGCTGAGAAAGGAGAGCATGTGCTGAAGTCAGCCCGAGAGATACCAAGCTGTCAGGTGCAGAGACTGTAAGTTGGGATGAAGAAGCGTTTGCTGATGCTGTGTAAGTAGTGAAGGAAACTGAGGAAGAGGTATGGGTTCCCTGGAACTGAGTTGAAGTAGAAGGGAAAACCAATGCTGTCTGGGCCACCGTGGAGCGATGAGAATCATGGTGGCTTGTTCCCTCTTGAGCTTGAATAAGGTGCGCAGCATGAGCGGAAGAGGAGGGAATGCATAAAGGAAGAGATTTGTCCAATCCAGGAGAAATGCATCGGGTTCCAGACGGTGAGGAGAGTAAAGTCTGGAGCAAAACAGGGGCAGTTGATGGTTGTGGGGAGCTGAAAAAAGATCCACTTGAGGAGTGCCCCATTGAGAGAAAATGGACTGGAGAAATTTTTTCAGTGTTCCCTCTAAGCTGAGCAGGTGTCCTCCAGCTGCATTGCTACCACTAGGGGGTGGAATATTTTCAGTCGCTAAGGACAGGTATGTTCCCTGGAGTCCTGCAGAACTTGCCTGTCCCTCACAATTGAAAAATGTGACAGTAAAACAGCACCCTCTATTGGTGAGACTGTGGGTGGAGGACTCCTGCTCAGCTTAGAGGGAACAGTGCAAGAGTCGAGGGGTCGAGAGTCCATTCGTGAGGTTGAAGAATTCTGCTGAGATTGTCTGCTAAACAATTCTGTTCCCCTTGGATGTAAACTGCTTTCAGGAATAGGTGACGAGCAGTCGCCCAGGTCCAAATCCTTTGGGCTTCCTGACACAAAGGACGGGATCCCGTCCCTCCTTGTTTGTTGATGTAGTACATTGCAACTTGGTTGTCTGTGCAAATGAGAAGAACCTGAGGAAAAAGGAGATGTTGAAAAGCTTTGAGGGCGTAAAACATCGCTCTGAGTTCCAGGAAATTGATGTGGTGTTTCTTTTCCTGGGTTGTCCAAAACCCCTGAGTTTGGAACTCGTTCAAGTGAGCTCCCCATGCATAGGGGGAGGAATCCGTGGTGATGACCAGTTGATGAGGAGGTAGATGAAACAGTAGTCCTCTGGATAGATTTGAGGATTTCAACCACCAAAGAAGCGACTGTCGAAGAGACGAGGTCACAGATATGAGTTGTGAACAAGGATCCGTCGCTTGGGACCACTGGGTCGCTAAGGTCCATTGAGGGGTACGCAGGTGGAGACGTGCGAAGGGAGTGACATGTACTGTGGAGGCCATGTGTCCCAAGAGCACCATCATGTGATTTGCAGAGATGGAAGTTTCCTGGAACACCTGCTGACAGAGATGAAGGATGGTGTGAAGGCGGTTTGGAGGAAGAAAAGCCCTCATCCGAACAGTGTCCAGAATGGCTCCAATGAATTGAAGTCGCTGAGTTGGAATGAGGTGCGACTTGGGTAGATTGATTTCGAACCCCAACAGTCGAAGGAAGTAAATGGTCTGATTGGTGGCTATGTGAACGGACTGAGGAGAAGGAGCCTTGATGAGCCAGTCGTCCAGATAAGGGAAGACTTGAAAATTGTGGGAGCGGAGATAAGCTGCGACCACAATCAGACATTTGGTGAATACCCTGGGAGAAGAGGCTAGGCCGAAGGGTAGCACCTTGTATTGGTAATGATGTTGGTTGACAAGAAAGCGAAGATATTGTCTGGACATCAGATGAATTGGAATGTGAGTATACGCCTCCTTGAGATCGAGGGAACACAGCCAGTCTTCCTGAGAGAGAAGAGGGTATAGGGTGGCAAGAGATAACATCTTGAACTTCTCCTTGACCAGACATTTGTTGAGATCCCTGAGATCTAATATTGGTCTGAGATCTCTGGTCTTTTTGGGTACAAGAAAGTACCGGGAATAAAATCCCAGTCCTTGCTGGTCTAGAGGAACTGGTTCGATGGCATTGAGAAGAAGGAGGGATTGAACCTCCTGAGCGAGGAGGAGGGACTGAGCCTTGTTGGAAGCAGACTCTTTTGGCAGACTTAACGGTGGAGGAGTCTGAAAGTTTAGGGAGTAGCCGTGAGCGATGATAGCAAGTACCCACTGGTCGGAGGTGATTGCTTCCCAGCGAGACAGAAAAACCTGAAGTCGACCTCCTATGGGCTGAGGTAGAGGACATGAGGGAGGAAGACTGGCAATGTTCTGGAGAAGAGAGTCAAAAGGGCTGTGTCGGCTTAGGTTGAGTTGCCGGTTTTACAGTAGGCTGTTGTTGTTGACGAGCCTGTTGCTGCTGTTGACGCTGTCTGCGAGGTTGAGGGGGATGAGGCTGAGCCGGTCGAGCAGAAAACCTCCTTTGATAAGAAGATTGTTGCCTGAATGGACGAGGAGGAGGAGGTTTCTTCTTGTTTTTCAACAAGGTGTCCCACCTAGTTTCATGGGCGGAGAGCTTTTGTGTGGTGGTATCCATGGACTCCCCAAACAGCTCATCCCCTAGGCAAGGCGCATTGGCAAGCCGGTCCTGATGGTTTACATCCAGGTCTGAGACCCGTAGCCATGCCAATCTTCTCATTGCTACAGAGATAGCAGTAGCTCGTGACGTCAGTTCAAAAGTATCATAAATGGAACGGACCATAAACTTCCTGAGTTGCAAAAGACTAGAGGTACATTGCTGAAAAGCAGGAAGCTTACGGTCCGGAATATACTTTTGAAAAGAGGTCACCTGTTGAATGAGATGCTTCAGGTAAAACGAGAAGTGGAATGCGTAATTACCTGAACGGTTGGCCAGCATGGCATTTTGGTAAAGGCGCTTTCCAAATTTATCCATAGCCTTTCCTTCTCTGCCAGGAGGGACAGAGGCATACACACTGGCTCCTGTAGATTTCTTTAGGGTTGACTCTACCAACAGAGATTCATGGGGAAGTTGGTGCTTGTCAAACCCTGGGATTGGAATCACTTTATACAGAGATTCCAGTTTTCTTGGGGCTCCCGGAATTGTCAAAGGAGTTTCAAGATTCTTATAAAAAGTTTCCCTCAAGATGTCATGGAGGGGCAACTTTAAAAACTCCTTAGGAGGTTGGTCAAAATCCAAAGCATCCAGAAATGCTTTGGATTTTTTAGAGTCAGACTCCAAAGGAATAGACAGGGTGTCTGACATTTCCTTTAAAAATTTTGTGAAGGAGGAGTGCTCTGGCTTAGCAGTAGTATCCTGCACCGATGGTTCATCCTCATCAGATGTGTAATCCTCCTCGGTACCGAGGGGATCATCTGAGTCGTCCAACAAGTCAGGGTCCCGTACCGATTGGAAATGGCCCTGGGAAAGTGGAGTCGATGTTTCAGTATGCTTAGTCTTGCGTACCGATTTACCAGACCGAGTGGAGACGGTACCCGGGGAATGTAGTACGGTACGGGGTTCAGAGAACAGTACCGGTTCCGACACCGTAGGAATAGCACGCCGTTTTGGTTCTGCTGACAGAACAGGCATGGACAAAGATTTGTGCGGTGCCGAAACAGTCGATGACAATAAAAGAGGCTGATCGACAGACGGCACCGAAGGCTCAGTCGGTACCGACACTGGAAGGTTCGGAGTCAGTAGAGCCGGGAGCAAGTGTTGGAGTTGCTCCTTAAGTTGGGCCTGGAGGATAGAGGCAATACGCTCATCCAACGTTGGTCCCGATGGCACCGGTACCGGTTTTTTCTTGCTCGGTACCTTCGGTGCCGCTTGACGCTCGGGTGAAGTCGATGCCGATGACGAGGCAGTGACTTCAATGGGAGCGGAGCGTTTACGGGGCCGGCGCTCAGTCTGCAGGACTTGGTTCACTGCATGCTCGACTGGCGGGCCTAGAACAGTAGGGGAAGGCTTCTTAGCCGGCTTACCTACAGGAGTCGACACCGACGATGTATCTTGCGGTGCCGAGGCAGTCGGAGTCGATTTGGAGGAAGTCGCCGACGTCGATACCGGTGCAACTTCCATAGCGGTACCGAAAAGGATCCGCTGCTGAATTTGACGATTTTTTAAAGTTCTTTTTTGTAAAGAACTACAGCGGGTGCAGGTGTCAGCCCTATGGTCCGGACCCAGACACTGGAGGCACCACTTGTGCGGGTCAGAGAGGGAGATAGGGCGTGCACACCGCTGACACTTTTTGAAACCCGGTGACGGGGGCATGAAGGGAAAAACTGCTGTAGCAAAATCGAAGCCAGAGGCTTCGATGGTGCCAACAGGCCCCGCCGGGGCAGATCGACAAAAAATGAAAAGTAAAAAGATTTTTTTTTTTTTTTTTACACAAACGGTAAAAAAGAAGGAAAGAAATAAAATATGAAGAAAAAAATACGCGCGAGCGGGAAGGCAAGTGAAAAGAGAAAAAACTTCCAACAGCCGTTGGAAACACGCGTCTTCTTAGCTCCGCGGAATTAAGAAAACTGGGGACCGCGCGCCTCTGTCGGGCGGGAAGGCACTCGCGCACGCGCGGTGCGGCCTAGCTAGAACTTTCTAAAGTTCTTAGAGTGCAATCACTCTAAAATTGTCCGTACCGGGGCTCCGTCGGTGCCGTCACCCATCAGTCAAGAATATGCTGCCTGCTTGTCCTGGGATAATAACCTGTTAGTATTAAGTGAATTTTGTAGTTGATATTAGTAGTTGTAGGCATGTTGAAATTTGGGGAAATGTTAAAAGGGTAATTTAGGAATCCAGTAAGAGAAATGTAGAGAAAAAAGAAGACTATTTTAATGTTTTAAGTTTTAGCAAAATAACTGCATTAACTAACTTTGAATGCAGCTCAAAATGATCTATTTTCGTAGTTCTGTGCTTTCGATGCTCCCGAGTTTCACCCTGCAATCTACATACCAATCAATATGAACCAAAAGGGTCAGCTCACTGAGAAACAGACTGATTCATCAAACTTATAACCAATTCAGCAATCAGCCACTCACACACCAAAAATAAGAGCAGGTGCCCTGCCCAAGATGATCCAATTGAAACTAAGCAGCAGTCAGTATCCAGCTCCAATGAAAAGAGGGCCAGATGAATGCATGCAGAAGGCCAAGGCAGTGTGTCCAGTTCTTTTCCTAGAACTTCTTTTGTTGTCATCACACTTCTAGCTTTTTGGTTAAAAATACCGAAACCTTGCTGGGTCAAAACAAGGATCCATCAAGCCCAGCATCCTGTCTCTAACAGCAGTCACTGCAGCACATTGAGGTCCCATGACACAGCAGGAGGTTTAAGAACATAAGAATAGCCTTACAGGGTCAGACCAATGGTCCATCAAACCCAGTAGCCCTGTTCTTACGGTGACCAATCCAGGTCACTAGTACCTGGCAAAACCCCCAAAAGTAGCAACATTCCATGCTACCGATCCAGGATAAGCAGTGGCTTCCACCATGTCTTTCTCAATAACAAACTAGGCCTGTCTAAGGGTGTCCCCAGGATCTTGCTTGCTTTCATAGGGGAATTAGTCAATAAACCTCTCATCAATCAAACTAGACTAAACAGAGATGGGCTTATCTCCCACAAGAAAACGGTAAGCACCAATTGCACCGAGATGAACCCTTACAGAGTTAGTTCTCAAACCAGAGTCAAGAGAGGTGCAGGAGGTATTCAAGCAGTTTTTGTTTAGGACAAGTAAAAGGATCTAGGGCCTTGTCCCTTCATCAGCGGGCAAACCTCCTCCATTTAACAGTAGCACCTCTTAGTGGAGTCTTTCCTAAAAGCAAGCACCTGAGACAGGCCTACAAATGCAAATTCTACACTTTCAACATCCAGGCCATGAGGGCTAGAGTCTGGAGGTTGAGGTGTAGAAGAGATCCCTCATTCTGCTTTAAGAAAAGTCAGAAAACAGTCCAACTTCCAGGGTTCTTTGGAAGACAATTCTAGAAGTAGAGGGAACCAACCCTGCCTCAGTCAATAAGGAGCAATTAGGATCATGGTCCCTTGATCTTGCTAGAGTTTCAACAAAGTCTTCAATATGAGAGGAATCAGAGGTCACGTATACAGGAGCCCAGTCTCTCAATGAAGGAGGAAAGCAAATAATGCCACTCTGCTATGTGATCTGAGCCTAGAACAGAACTGGGGGGCTTTGTTGTTGATATGAGTAGCAAAAAGATCTGCCAAAAAGATGCCCCACTCTCAAAAGATCTTGCAGGCAATGCCTATGTTGAGTGCAACACCCCGCTGTCTGCCAGGCTGTTTTCTTTGCCTGCTAGGTGTGTGGCTCAAAGGATAAAGCCCTCTGTCTCCTGACACAAGGGATAGGAGCTCATACCCCAATACTTGTTCACATAAAACACTGCAACCTGAACCTGAATTGAATAAACATAGAAAAATGACGGCAGATAAGGGCCATAGCCCATCAAGTCTGCCCACTCTGCTGACCCACCCCCTTAGTCTACTCTCCTAGAGATCCCACTCCTAATGACCCATCTCCTTAACTCTACCCTCTTAGGGATCCCACATGGGCATCCCATTTACTCTTAAAATCTTGCACACTGTTGGCCTCGATTACCTGCACCGGAAGCTCGTTCCAATGATCAACCACTCTTTCGGTGATGAAATACTTCCTGGTGTCACCATGAAATTTCCGCCCCTGAGTTTGAGCAGATGCCCTCTTGTGGCTGAGGGTCCCTTGATAAAGAAAATATCTTCCTCCACCTCGATACGTCCAGTGATATATTTAAACGTCTCAATCATGTCTCCCCTCTCCCTACGTTCTTCGAGAGAATACAGCTGTAAATTGTTCAGCCTCTCTTCGTATGAGAGATCCTTGAGCCCCGAGACCATCCTGGTGGCCATCCGTTGAACAGACTCTACTCTCAGCACATCTTTACGGTAATGTGGCCTCCAGAATTGCACACAGTATTCCAGATGAGGTCTCACCGTGGTTCTGTACAATGGCATTATGACTACAGACTTCCGGCTGATGAAACTTCTGCGGATACAACCCAACATCTGTCTTGCCTTAGATGAAGCCTTCGCCACTTGATTGGCAGTTTTCATGTCTGCACTTAACAGTTTGGTTTTGTAGCCAATCTCTGAAAGACTTTAGAGAGTTCCATTTAGCCCTGAGCTCTAGGAGTTTGATGTGAAGACCTGTTTCTTAAGCTGACCACTGCACCTGTGTATGAAGCCCATCTACATGGGCCTCCCATTCTAAATTGGACACATCCATCGGCAATATCTTTTCAGTGAGCAGAATTTGGAAGGGTTAGATTCCCAGGGTTAGATTGGTTCAAATGGTCCACCAGCAGAGAGATTGAGCTGTGGAATAATCCAGATATTAAACAAAATAAAGACTGAAGGGAAAGCACCTCTTCACGCGCAATACAAGATACATATTTGGTATCCCGATTCCAATTACTCAACAGGAGGCTCAATCTCATCCTAGGTTTCTTCCCTTCCCAAAAGAATCTAGAAAGATATCGGTTCACAGCCTTCAGATCCCTACAAAGTTGACATTTCGGGAGTGACTAGAGAATGTATAACCAGCGTTCTATTTAAACTAATTCCACCCAAAGACAAGGGTAAAGTAGACCAATGAGTCAGTTGGGTTTTTGTCTTGAGGAGAAGCTTATCCAAATTAAGTCTATAAATTGAACAAACATCCATGGAGAGAGCAGTACTCCGAAATAATGGATGCACCCAGGAAAGGATGTTCCTGAGCCATTCCTCAAGTCCTCAGACTCCACCAATGCCTCAGATTCCATTAAATTCAGCCTGAAACCAGCAAAGTCACCATACTCCCATATACTCTCCAACAATGCAGGGTGCAATAAGCGTGGTTCAGTTAGAAATGTGGGCTACCGCTTGTTCTCCTTCTGGGAACAATGGAGCTTTGATCAGCCACTTGGCCATGTATGGGTGAAGCTGCAAGTCTGAGTTGCATAGATGGGAGCTACCACCATCATCCCCTTGATAAAGGTGCAAGAAACTGTCACCAGCCCAAAAGCCGAAAACTGGTAATGATTTTCTAGGACATGAAGTCTGAGGAACTTTTTGCATTCAGGAAGAAGGGAATGTGCAGGTAGGCCTCAAGCAAATCCAGTGAGGCCAGAAAATTCCCCCAGAACCTCCATGCGAAAGTGTGGCACTTTCAACGCAGCAATGATGTGTGAAAAATCAAGAATAGGTCTCTAGCTGTCTGAGCCTATCTTAGGCACAACGTATTTGCCCGAGCCCAAATCTTCAGATGGCACCAACTCTATGACTAGAATATTTAACAGCCTATGAACTGTGGCTGTAACCTTGCTTGTTTTCTCTGGTTGCCCTGCCGGGGAGTCCACAAACCAGTTCGTGAGGGGCTGGGCGAATTTGAGCTTGTAACCATTCTGAATGATCTCTAGCACCCAGCGGTATGACGAGATCTGCCCCCAGACCTTTGCTTACTCCAAGAGCATCCCAATGCTCTGTGAGTAATGCACTAATATCAGGATGCCAGGGAAATGTCCCTCTTTATCTTCCTAGCTCCTTTCCTATAACCCTTCATTGTAGCTCCTTTTCAACCTAACCCTGTAAACCGTGCCGAGCTCTATGCTTGTGGAGATGGTGTGGTATACAAACCTAAGGTTTAGTTTAGTTTAGTTTTAGTTTAAATGAGGAAGTTAGTTTAAATGAGGGCTCTCACTCTGCTCATTATGGAGCAGGGAACAGAGGAGACCTGCTGGAAGTCCAAGTTGAACTCCCACAAAGAGCCTGCAATAAACTCAACCAGAGCTGAGGGTCTGAGCAGCCGGCAGACCATGGTGGTCATCTCCTTGATCAACAGCCACTACTGTGTCTTACACATTTGCACCAGCCTGCGATCCTGCATCTTCCAACACGGAGAACTCGCTCTGTGATAGTAAAGCCATACAAATAGACTCCTCAATATCTGAATCTCCTTCAGAAAGGCCCACTGAATTCTGGCCAGGCTCTGCCTCAGAGGTAGATGTGCCCTGGAAGTCAAAGCCCCCACACACCTCCTGATGCACTGCCCGACTTCCTCTGGGGATCTCGTCCATCCAGATAAACTCTTCACATCAGATTAACAGGCAATACTGATCTCGCATATCAATAATGCTATATCACAAATGTAACTCAACTTGCTGTAAGCCACAATGATTCCATGTTGAAATTTACAGACTATAAGAAATTGTATTGTAAAAATTCTGGAGAACATGCCACATGAGGCAGCATTGAGTCTCCTTTAGATGACTCCAGCTTACATCTTTTAGGCTCTGTGGCCTCCATGCTCCTTCATTGGGAAGGACCGCCACTCTGGAGCTCTGGAAGGAATTTACTCTCAACCGATAAACCCCTTGACCATTCCTCAACCCTAGAGAGCAAATGGTAGGCTAAGTCAACCGCCCCCCACCCCTCCCCCCCGGTGCTGCATGGCACATGGGCGCTCTTTGGGCACCTATCCAGTGCAAACCTGGCATCAATTAGGGTAAAAGGAGTCTGAGGACTCCATCCCAGCCAGTTTTGAGGGAAAATGAGGCGATTTGAAAATTCTGGAGAACTTTGGAAAAAAAAATCCGGAAATCCAAGATGGCCATGGTGGTAGCATTTTGGCACCAAAATCCAGCTCAAAAATGCTTTAACTAAACTAAAATAGCCCAACAACTGCAGCAATTCCACAACACGGGCCATGACTTGGGAGCTCTCCTGAAAGGAATTCGCACAAATCAACCATTCGTCCTGATAAAGATGAATCAAGATGTCCTCCTTGTGCAAGGCTGCCACCACCACCATAACTTTGGTGAAGGTACATGGGCCGTAGCCAGACCAAATGGAAGTGCACAGAATTGACAGTGCTTTCCCAAAATCGTGAAGCGAAGGCATCGCTGATGTAAGACCCAAATCGGATTATGAAGGAAAGCCTCCATCAGGTCAAAAGGAAGTCAGAAATTCCCTGGGCTGTACTGCTAAGATCATGGACTTCAAGGTCTCCATGTGAAAAGAAGGGACCCGGAGTGTCCTGTTCAGATCCAGAATCAGATGAAAAGACCTCTCTTTCTTGGGCACCACAAAGTAAATTGAGTACCTCCTTGTGCTCTAATAACCGCTGAAGAGTCTGACGAAACGCCCACTTCTTCCAAGAGGCCTGACAAGGGGAAGAGAGAAAAAGATCTGGCAAGAGTCAATCGAACTCAAGAACATACCTGTCTCGAATGACCTCCAGGACCCACTGATCCGTTGTGTCCTTGGTTCACCCCCAGTAAAACTCCCTCATGCGGGCACACACCTGAACTGGGATAAGGACCCGAGCACCATCATTGGGGGAGGGGTCCTGACTTCCCCAGCGAGCCCCCCAAAAGGACAGTATACACTGGAAGAAATGACCATGGGAGGAAGCCCCCGTAGCAGACACTCGACCAGGTCCACTCAACCAGATCCACACTAGCAGACTGGCGAGGTTTATCCTCCGGTAGCCGGGGCACCTTGAAGTCCGCCAAACTCTGAACCAGCTTGTCTAATTCCTCTCCAAAGCGAAAAGAACCCGTGAAGGGAAACTTATTGAGCTTAGATTTGAGATAATTAAATTTGCTGATGACACACAGTTGTTCAAAGTTGTTAAATTGCAAGAGGATTGTGAAAAATTGCAAGAGGACCTTTGAGAGACTGGGAGTCAAAATGGCAGATGATGTTTAATGTGAGCAAGTGCAAAGTGATGCATGAGAGAAAGAGAACCTGAACCATAGCTATGTGATGCTGGATTCTGTGTTAAGAGTCACTGCCCAGAAAAATGATCTAGATGTCCTTGTTGAGGATACATTGAAACCCTCAGCTCAATGTGCGGCGGCAGATGCTAAGAATGAGGAAAGGCTAAAGCGGCTAGGGCTCTTCAGCTTGGAGAAGAGATGGCTCAGGTGGGATATGACAGAGGTCTACAAAATAATGAGTGGAGTGGAAAGGGTAGATGTGAATCGCTTGTTCACTCTTTCCAAAAATACTAGGACTAGGGGGATATGCAATGAAGCTACTAAGTAGTCTTTCTACACTCTTCAGGGTAGCTCCATTGCTGCTGAGAGCTGCCCCAGCCCAACACACTCCTGCAGCTGTAGGGGAGGCAGAAGGGAAGAGCGTGGGAGTATGAGCTCTACCTCTCGATGCCCCTTGCAGTGCCAACTTCCATAGTAACATAGTAGATGATGGCAGATAAAGACCCGAATGGTCCAACCAGTCTGCCCAACCTGATTCAATTTCAATTTTTTTTTTTTATTTTTTCTTCTTAGCTATTTCTGGGCAAAAATCCAAAGCTTTACCCGGTACTGTGCTTGGGTTCCAACTGCCGAAATCTCTGTTAAGACTTACTCCAGCCCATCTACACCCTCCCAGCCATTGAAGCCCTCCCCTGCCCATCCTCCACCAAACGGCCATACACAGACACAGACCGTGCAAGTCTGCCCAGTAACTGGCCTAGTTCAATATTTAATATTATTTTCTGATTCTAAATCTTCTGTGTTCATCCCACGCTTCTTTGAACTCAATCACAGTTTTACTCTCCACCACCTCTCTCGGGAGCGCATTCCAGGCATCCACTACCCTCTCCGTAAAGTAGAATTTCCTAACATTGCCCCTGAATCTACCACCCCTCAACCTCAAATTATGTCCTCTGGTTTTACCATTTTCCTTTCTCTGGAAAAGATTTTGTTCTACATTAATGCCCTTCAAGTATTTGAACGTCTGAATCATATCTCCCCTGTCTCTCCTTTCCTCTAGGGTATACATATTCAGGGCTTCCAGTCTCTCCTCATACGTCTTCTGGCGCAAGCCTCCTATCATTTTCGTCGCCCTCCTCTGGACCGCCTCAAGTCTTCTTACGTCCTTTGCCAGATACGGTCTCCAAAACTGAACACAATACTCCAAGTGGGGCCTCACCAATGACCTGTACAGCAGACCTCTCCATAGCATCCAACTACAGACCAATTGCTAGCATTCTGATCCTCACTAAAATCCTCGAGTCTCATGTCTCATGTTCAGCAAGCAGCTAGCCTCATACGTAGAGCAACACTTACATAGGGGCATCAACACCTTCTTCCTTCTACTGACTACGCCTCTCTTTATACAGCCCAGCATCCTTCTGGCAGCAGCCACTGCCTTGTCACACTGTTTTTTCGCCTTTAGATCTTCGGACACTATAACCCCAAGGTCCCTCTCTCCATCCGTGCATATCAGCTTCTCTCCTCCCAGCATATACGGTTCCTTTCTATTATTAATCCCCAAATGCATTACTCTGCATTTCTTTGCATTGAATTTTAGTTGCCAGGCATTACACCATTCCTCTAACTTTTGCAGATCCTTTTTCATATTTTCCACTCCCTCTTCGGTGTCTACTCTGTTACAAATCTTGGTATCATCTGCAAAAAGGCACACTTTTCCTTCTAACCTTTCAGCAATGTCACTCACAAACATATTGAACAGGATTGGCCCCAGCACCGAACCCTGAGGGACTCCACTAGTCACCTTTCCTTCCTTCGAGCGACTTCCATTAATCACCACCCTCTGGAGTCTGTCCAACAGCCAGTTTCTGACCCAGTTCACCACTTTGGGTCCTAACTTCAGCCCTTCAAGTTTGTTCAACAGCCTCCTATGAGGAACTGTATCAAAGGCTTTGCTGAAATCCAAGTAAATTACATCTAGCATATGTCCTCGATCCAGCTCTCTGGTCACCCAATCAAAAAATTCAATCAGATTCGTTTGGCACGATTTACCTTTTGTAAAGCCATGTTGCCTCGGATCCTGTAACCCATTAGATTCAAGGAAGTACACTATCCTTTCTTTCAGCAACACTTCCATTATTTTTCTAACAACTGAAGTGAGGCTCACCGGCCTGTAGTTTCCTGCTTCATCCCTGTGACCACTTTTATGAATAGGGACCACATCCGCTCTCCTCCAATCCCCAGGAATCACTCCCGTCTCCAGAGATTTGTTGAACAAGTCTTTAATAGGACTCGCCAGAACCTCTCTGAGCTCCCTTAGTATCCTGGGATGGATCCCGTCTGGTCCCATCGCTTTGTCCACCTTCAGTTTTTCAAGTTGCTCATAAACACCCTCCTCCGTGAACGGCGCAGAATCTACTCCATTTTCTCGTGTAACTTTGCCAAACAATCTCGGTCCTTCTCCAGGATTTTCTTCTGTGAACACAGAACAGAAGTATTTGTTTAGCACATTTGCTTTCTCCTCATCACTCTCCACATATTTGTTCCCAGCATCTTTTAGCCTAGCAATTCCATTTTTTATCTTCCTCCTTTCACTAATATATCTGAAAAATTTTTTATCTCCCTTTTATACATTTTTAGCCATTTGTTCTTCCGCCTGTGCCTTCGCCAAACGTATCTCTCTCTTGGCTTCTTTCAGTTTCACCCTGTAGTCCTTTCTGCTCTCCTCTTCTTGGGTTTTTTTACATTTCATGAACGCCAACTTTTTCGCCTTTATTTTCTCAGCCACTAGGTTGGAGAACCATATCGGCTTCCTTTTTCTCTTGTTTTTATTGATTTTCTTCACATAAAGGTCTGTAGCCATTTTTATCGTTCCTTTCAGCTTAGACCACTGTCTTTCCACTTCTCTTATGTCCTCCCATCCTAACAGCTCTTTCTTCAGGTACTTTCCCATTGCATTAAAGTCCGTACGTTTGAAATCTAGGACTTTAAGTATCGTGCGGCCGCTCTCCACTTTAGCCGTTATAACTTCTGTTGTTCTACATTCTTCAGAGCAGCTCTGTAGTTGCCGAGAGCTGTCCCAGCCCAGCCCAGAGGCTGCAGGGGAGGCAGAAGGGAAAGAGCATGGGAGACAAACTCCACCCCCCGACACCCCTTGCAGCACCAACTTTTGATTCTCTACATTCTTTCAGGGCAGTTCCGTTGTTGCCGGGAGCTGCCCCAGCCCTATCCAGACCAGTGCAGGGGAGGCAAAAGGGAAGAGCGTGGGAGACAATCTCTGCCTCCCCGACGCCCCTTACAGCACAAACTTTTGATTCTGTACATTCTTTCAGGACAGTTCTGCTGTTGTCGTGAACTGCCCCAGCTCAGCCAAGACCAGTGACTACAGGGGAGGCAGAAGGGAAGAGCGTGGGAGAAGAACTCCGCCACCTGACGCCCCTTGCGACGAACATAATCAAATAGAGCTCAAATAGTCAGGAATACAGACATCAATACAGACAAAACAACAGAGACAACAAACATAGTCAAAACAACAAAAACAATCAACAAAATCGGACAAATCAAGCAAACAGATACAGACAAAGACAACAGACAGACAAGATCATGAACGACAACCACAAAAAATACTTAATACAGAAGTATGAAACCAAAAGAAGCCAAACGGCCACACACTCACAGCGGCTCCCCCCCAAACAAACACAGCTGCACGTTTACCTTACAAACCACCGGATCCACAACTACATTCATCCTACGGAGCATCAAATATCACAAGCTATTAGAGTCACACAATGCCTTATGTCTAATCCAATCAGTAACTCACCCTACCCTCATGATGAAGCCCCCTCTTATTCCAATATTTCCTCTTCTATGCCTCACCACCCTCACTGCCTTACACAAGAATAATATAAATCCCCCTTGGAACTACAAGCAATGAAGACCCAATCCTCCAGAACCCCAAAACCAATCAATGGAATACATTGGACAACCTCAGCAAATCCTCCCTATATTCTGGAACAAACACAATCACAACAAAAACAGAAAACAAACGAATCCTAAACCCCTCAACAACCCACTACCTACAAAATGCTCAACAAAACCAAACAAAATCACCATCCCTTGCATATTCTTTTTATTTTAATGGTTAAATATATATTAATTAATGTTTTATTTTTAATTTTAAAATTGTAATTTTATTTTAAAATTGTAATTTAAATATTTTCTTTTATGAATGTACATCGCTTAGAAGCAAGATTAAGCGATTAATCAAAAATTTTAATAAACTTGAAACTTGATATACGCTAAAGCTCAATCAGTGGTAAACAAGCTTTTCATCTTAAATGACCTAATCACATCCAATGACATTGCTCTGTCATTTATCACAGAAACATGGCTGAAAGATCTCAAAAGCCCTGAACTCTCACACCTCTGCCTACAGGGTCACAACATTCTGCATCTCCCCAGAAAACTCAAACGAGGAGGCGGCCTGGCAATAATCTACAAAAACTCATATGTCATCGCCGAAACAGACTCAAGCTCCCAACCTGACCTAGAATACATCACCTGCAAGCTCGAAAGTGAGCACAACCCCACACACAAGAACATCGGAATCCTCCTACTCTACAGACCCCCTAGCACTAAATAACAACAAACCTCATTTGCCAACATGACAACCTAATCATACTCGGTGATATCAACCTACCCCTTGAATCTGCAGAAAATAAAGAAGTCACTAAACTCAAGACTCTACCCGAGGACTGCCAAATCACTATCATACCCTCAGGCCCCACCCATGAAAAAGGCCATACCCTAGATCTATTTGCATCCTCTTCCCCTAACATAGTCAAAAGGATAAATGGTCCCCTGTCCCGTGGACAGATCACTTTCTCCTAGAATTCGACCTAAACCTAACTGACCTGAACTCCAAAGCCACCAAAGACGCTAGACTAGTCCGCAGGAAAACAAGACCTGATCTCTTCTGGAACATAGTGTCAAAATCACTCCCTTCCCCCTCGAACAACACCGCCTCAATGATAACCAACTGGAACAAAATCATAGCCAAAACCCTAGATTCTGTATCCCCCCTCCACCCGTGCAAAATTAAACCAAACCGAACTTCGCCCTGGTTTACGGAGTCCTTAAGACTAGACAAACAATTTTTGCAGACGTCTAGAGAGGAAATGGAGGAAAAACATGACACTAGAACACAATGGAGAGCAGCCATAAACAAATATAAGGACAACATATCTGAAACAAAGAAAAATTACTACGCCAGAAAAATAGGAGGTAACATAACCGACAGCAAAAACTCTGTTCCGCCTAGTACGACAATTGACAGCCCCCTAAACCAAGAATCTGCAACCTTCTCCAACAAAATCTCAGCCCAAGAACTTACAGATTTCTTCCTCAACAAAGTCAAATTGGTCCAATCGGAAATTGCCAAGACAGCCTCATCAAACTCATTCCAACACAACTATAAGGAATATAATGAAACCATAAATGCAGACCAAATCTGGTCTTCATTCACTAACCTTTACTTCCCCGATACCAATAGGCTAATATCAAAACTAGCCTTACAAAGCAGTCCCCTTGACAACTGTCTTCCTTACTTTCTTTCAGCAGCTCTGCATCATATCATTTACTGGCTCACTAACCTGCTAAATAGTTCCTTGAACCAAGAAATGGGTAAAATAGCCTTAACCTCTATACCGAAAACAGTCCAAGCAGACCTCTCCATAGCATCCAACTACAGACCAATTGCTAGCATTCTGATCCTCACTAAAATCCTCGACTCATGTCTCATGTTCAGCAAGCAGCTAGCCTCATTCGTAGAGCAACACTCCTGTCTTCATACATCCCAATATGGCTTCCGAAAACAGCATAGCCTTAGGCCCCACCAGTAGGCGGAGCTTTGGGACGGATGGGCCAATCCGGCCTCATTCCGTCGTTGGCTGCCTGCCGGACAGGCGGGTTTGGCTCCCGTCTGACCGGCCAACTACACATAGGTACGGGGAAGGGGGGTGGAGGTGTCGTGGGGGTCGGCCAGGGGGGTCGCGGGTCAGCTGGGGGGGCGGTTGGAGGTTCTTGGGGGGGCGGTCGTTGGGGGGAGGGGAGTTTGCGTCGAGGGCAGGAGGGCCTGGGATCCCTCCTGCCCGTAATGTAGTGCGGGGTGGGGGTAGGGGGTCGCCGTGGCCAGGAGGGTTTGGGCTCCCTCCTGGTCTGAACAACTAGCGGGGGGGTCACCAGGGCCAGGAGGACTTGGGCTCCCTCCTGGCCCGAACAACTAGCTGGGGGGGGGGGGTCGCCAGAGCCAGGAGGGCTTGGGCTGCCTCCTGGCCCGATATTGTCGGGGAGTTGGGGAGTCGGCGGGGCAAGAGGGCTTGGGCTCCCTTTTGCCCCGATCGTGTCGGGGAGTCGGGGGGGCAAGAGGGCTTGAGCTCCCTCTTGCTCCGATCGTGTCGGGGGTGCCGCGGTTGGCTAGGGCAAGAGGGCTTGAGCTCCCTCTTGCCCCGATCGTGTCGGGGAGTCGGCGGGGCAAGAGGGCTTGACGTCAGAGAAAGGGCGGGACCGCCGGAAGAAGCAGCGCAGGCACAGGGCTCATAGAAGGGCTGGGACCGCCAAGAGGAAGCAGCAGGACACCGGTAGGAGCTTCTACATGATGGGGGGGGGGTCGGGAGGCTGTGGGGGTGCGAGCGGTCCTTCGGGGTGGGGGTGCGTGCGGTCCTGCAGGGGGGGGGGTGAATCGGATGTCGGGGGGGGGGGAACTATGTAAAAAAATTTTTGTCAATGCGCTCACGCGTATAACGCGCAAGGTTATGCACGGTTTGTAAAAACCGTGTATAACGCGCGCGTTATATGCGTGAAAATACGGTAATAACCATCCCAATATAAAATACTTAGGAATTTGGATAAAAAATACACTGGAAGACACAATGAAAGTAAATGAAAAAGCTTTATTAAAGAAGATAACAAAAATGTGTGAGCAATGGAATCCTTTACATTTATCTTGGTGGGGGAGAGTCCAAACGATTAAAATGATGATATTACCAGTGTTTTGTTACCAAATGAGTATGATACCAGTTTTTTTTCAGAGGTCCTTTTATAAAAAGTTAAATAGTATTCTTACAAAATTTGTTTGGCTTGGTAAAATTGCTAGAATTGCTTTAGTGTCTTTGTAAAAGTCAATTAGGGAAGGGGAGGTAAATTTTCCCAATTTTTATAGGTATCATCAAGCCTATATTATGCGCCAAGGTATGTATTGGGTCCTCCCAGAGCCCATTGAAAATACCCCAGACTGGTTGTGGTTGGAATGGTGACTCATTTTTCCTCTGCGATTAAACCATGTTCTTAGTATCAAAATGCCTAGGATATATAAAGAAAACAGAGTGTTAGTTGATACATGGAAAACTTTGAGATTTGTAAATAATTTAACACCTGTTCCTATACATAAATCAACAAACTATATGGCTTAACTCCAAGATTCAAATAGGCGGATTTAAGGTCATCTGGAAGTACTGGGTTATGGCAAGTATAAGAACTTTGGACGATGTTATTTCTAATGGTAAACTGCTTGATTTTTCACAGTTGCTACATAAATTTGGTCTTAATAAATCACAAAGTTATAGATGGTTGCAACTGAAGCAGGCCATTTAGGCAGGGTTTCCTGAATGGAAAAATTTTAATAACCAGTATAGTTTGGAATTCTTATGCTTTCAGGTAGACTTCCTGGGACAACAGGCCGCACAGTGGTATAAATTGATATCTGGATTTATGAATAAAAAACCAAAAACTGGTCTTAGAGACATTTGGAACATTGAAATTAAGCATCAAATTACTGCATCTCAATGGCCATGAATTTGATCTTGGGGGATGAGTTGTACAATGTGGCATCTATGAGACAAACTTGTTTTTTTCTGTTGCACCGAGCTTTCTAGACCCTTGTTCGTTTATAAAAATTAGATAGCTCTAAGTCTAATAGATGTTGGCATTGTCATCTCGAAGCGGGGACTTTAGATCATTTATTGTTTTATTGTCCATTCATTTTGGCTTTTTGGAAATCGATTTGGGGCCAAATAAATTGTTTGTTAGAAAATCCTGTGGCTTTATCCTATGATACTATTTTATTTGGAATGTCAATGAGGAAGAAAAGTCAAATTTCTGAAAAGAATAATAAGCTAACTTATTATGACAGAAGTTGCCATTCAGCAGATTACATTTAATTGGAAAAATTGGAAGAGATTAAATGATAGTTTTTGGTGGAATTCATTATGTCATATGTACAAGATGGAAAGAATGTTAGCTATAAAAATGAACAAATAAATAAATCTAACCTTCGGAAAAAGATCATCTACACTATGCGTCAACTACGACTCACAAGGCCATACTTTCACCCACACCACTTTGCTCTGATCATTCAGATGATGGTCCTACCCCAACTGGACTATTGCAACTTCGCCTACCTTGGCATCAAAATCACTCTTATCCAGAAACTACAACTCATTCAGAACACAGCCACTAGACTAATCTACAAATTAAAGAAATTTGACTCAATCACAACCTTCATCAACATTGGCTCCCAATATCATCCCGAATAATCTTCAAATCATCATGTATCCTACACCAGATCCTATACGGAAGCTCAGCAGCCCCTCTCATCAAATTATTCTCTAATGTTTGCTCGACATCAAAAAGAATCCTTAACAGAGTCCAACTAAACCTACCATCCACAAAATACCTCCACTATAAACAAAATTTTCATTCTATTCTAACCTATCTGGGTATAAGAATCTGGAATGACCTACCAGAAGCTATCAGGAAAGAGATAAACTACACTAGATTCAGAAAAAAACCTGAAGACTCACCTTTTTGACAACTAACTATCTCAGTTTCTGTATAGCATCTCTTACGTCTAAGTCCCTCCTCTTGTCTCTCCACATCCTCTTCCCCTCCTTCTTTTCCCCTTCCTCTTTGATCTGTCACCTTGAGCCTGTATATGTATGAGCAACTCACAAATGAAAGATTAGATTTAAAACAAAACACGAGAATATATTTCTTCACTCAACGTGTAATTAAACTCTAAAATTTATTGCCAGAGAATAGGGTGCAAGCAATTAGTTTAGCAGGGTATAAAAATGGTTAGGATAACTTCCTAAAAGAGAAGTACATTAGCCATTATTAGTATGGATGTGGGCAAATCAACACACACACACCCCAAACCCCCCCTCCCCCAACACAAAATAAGCACATACCGGGTTTCCCAGCAGATAAATACGAGAATCAGTTTGGTTCACTCCAGAGAAATGCAGGCCCTACAGGAACAGAGAAATGTTGCTGGGTTACGTCTATATCACCTGTAGAAGCAACTTAGTGTATCACAAACCATTAATGTTCCCTATCTACAGTACAGTACAGACTTAAGTAATCATGGTTCACTATCATCTAATCTCCATGTGCGGCTTCAATCTATATACAGTACTCTTTTCCGATACACATATATGTCTTTATCATATCATGCTACAAATATGTCCCCTCCCCAGGTACCAGCATCTCCTCTCACCCATCAAATGAAAGCATTTCACCTGGTAATTGATTGGCCAGTGCCAAGGTTTGGAGGTCACTTCATGGTGTTTAGGTTTTAGGCCACTGTTTGACTTCATGGAGAGAAAAACAGAGTTATTATAACCTAGGAAACCCAAATATCAACAAATTATTGATTTATTTAGATTTCTATCCCGTCCTCCCAGAAGCCAACATTCACAGTGGGATACATTTGGACAGTAGAATGACTATACAGCAGCTTAGCATAAGCACAGGGAATAGAGGACAGATTAGCAAGGGCATTTAAGGTGAACCCCAAACCTGACAAAACAGTAGAACACGAAAATTGAAAGGTATTTCTTCTCAAATGCAGACATCAAGAGATAATAAGAATGCCTTACTGAATAAAAAAGCTGCCATTAGATTAAGGACTAGGTTCCTAACAAGTAATGTGTGTACATGAGATATCACCAGGGGTTATGTGGCTCCGTCCCTGCCAGGCCACTGCCTTCCCTTCCCTTCCACCTATCCATTCCCACTGCCTCCTGGATTCTGTAGCTGCAAGCAAACCGAATCCTTCCACAAAAAGGAACCCAGTACATTAGAAATGCTTCTTACATTTAAAACCCACAGGAAAAACTTTAGCTGCTGAGATAATCGTCCTGTATCAATATGTTTAATATCATTAGACAATCTTAATAATGATGTGAGTGGTCTATTGAGCATGATACATCCCTGGACCGTGATAGTATCAAATGTGTGTGAAAATCAATACAACACAAAAATCGGGGGAGGCGTGGCTTGCCGGCGCACAAGATGGCGGTGTGATCTTGGAGCTCCTCAAACCCAGACGACACGCTGAGAATTTGGAAAGTACGTTGCGGCTTTTTTGACGTTAAAGTACAGCAAAAATATTGTGGAGTATGGCAACTACGCGGCAGGTGAAATTGGATACTGCCTTCGCGGCAGGAGGTTCGGCAAAGCGGCTGAAACAAGATCAATGTTTGCCGTCGAAGGTGCCTCTCCCTGCTGAAGCCATTGATGTGCTGGACAGGAGTGAAATGATGGCTGAATTCCGGAGCATTAAGCAAATGCTCCAGGATAATGCCAGTGGGATCGCTGAAGTAAAAGAAGAAGTTTTGAATATTAATAGGCAGATGGAGATTGCCAGTCAGAGAATGTTAACACTAGAAAACAAAGTGGAGCAGTTGGAAATCAACGTGGTTCAGTGTAAAGCTGACAGTAAGGATATTAAAGATTTAAAGAAACAGCTTGAAGATTATGAGAATCGTGGAAGAAGGAAGAATGTGAAAATAATTGGTCTGGCTGATAATTGGAAGGGGGGAATTCTGTTCAGTTCTTGGAAAACCTTTTGCCAAAGTTACTGCAGCTAAATTCAAAACATCCCCTGGAAATAGAACGAGCACACAGAATTCCATCTAAACAGTCAGCTAGCCAAGTGAAGCCAAGGCCTTTAATATTCAAGGTCTTAAGATTCCAGCAAGCTTTGGAGATTTTGAATTTGGCTAAGCTGATAGAAACTTAAACTATAAAGGTTCAAAGTTGCTGTTCTTTCCAGATTTTGCAAAAAATACTGCAGCCATAAGAAAACAATTTCTTCAGCTAAGACCCCAATTCAAAGAAAAGGGTCTCAAATATGGATTGTATTATCCTGCAAAAATGAGGGTAACAAGTGGAAATAAGTCCCTCTACTTTGAAGAGCCTGAAAAGTTAAAGGATTTCCTGACAAGTTCTGAGCCAATGTCTTTTTAAATGGGTTCAGATTTTAAAACTTTGGCTTTACTAAATTTTTGTGGGTTTTGCACATATCAAGTTGAAGAAAAAGAGGAACTTTGAAGAAAGAAAAGAATAACATATATAATAAAACAGAGTAGAGAATAGATAAGTTTTGTCAATTTTTTTAAAAAAATCACATGATGTGAGGAAAAGAAGAGAAGATAGAAAAGAAGAATGAAAAGGAAAAAGGGATGAAAGTGAATATAAGATTGAGATATATTTAACAATATCTCTAGTATGGTTCATAATGAAATGATATTTATGTTCTGGTCTATTGGTTTTCAACCAATATAGTTTATTTTATTTGCATCAGTTATGTTTATTTGATCAAACAAAAAGATGAAGCTGCTTGATGAAATTGAACATAGTAATTTATGCTAAGTAACTTGTAGTTTTATGAATATCTTAATTAGATGAAAAGATAGAATAATATGTTTGATTAAGTCAGTAGAACTGTTCATAAGTGGAGAAAGAGTCAATATTTCTGCATTTTGGGATGGTCATGGGATAAACTTTAAATATCAATTATTTAATAGTAATTTAATGATAGATGAATATCTATAATAAAGTTGATTAAATAAAATTCCACTTAAAGATTATTAGAAAGATTAAAATGATAACATGCGAGATGGTAATCTTGGTTCAATTAAAAAACTTATAAAATAAGTTTATATGAAGAACTTCTTTTTGATAATAATTAAGACTGCATTGTTATAAGGGGTACTATTAAAATATTAATTGTTTCATAATGCATTAATGAATATACTATTATTTATTTATGTGGTAAGAAGAAAGGTGTGATTAAATGTTGCCTGGGGGGGTATTGCGATTACTAATCCTATGTGTGTTCCAAAACAATCAATTTATGAGGGAGGTAGGGGAGGGATGAGTATGAGGGGTTTCTTCAAAATCAGGGATAAGAAGTTAGGGAATGATGGGGATGAAGAAATTCAATTTCATTTTTTATTGGATATTATATGTGTATTGGTGTCTAATCATATCAAATTAAATAATTTAACTATTAGTCTATGCATATGGAATTAGATGGAGATTAGGATTTTTTCTTTGAATGTCAATGGTCTTAACCATCAAATAAAAAGGAAGAAAATGCTAGCTTTCCTAAAAAAGCAAAATGCCGATGTGTACTTTATCCAAGAGACGCACCTGTCAATAGTGGAATCTAGAAAACTGGAAGGGGGTTCGGTTCGTAAAAACTTTTTTGCCCCTGCAATTGGCAAAAAGGCTGAGATTGCCATATTAATAAATAACAAATGGGGGGGGGGCGTGGCTTGGCGCGCACAAAACATGGATGTATGATCGCGTTGTTCCGCTTATCCAGGCAGCAGTTTAAAGATCAAAAATACCTTTTTGCCGTAAATATCGGATTTTGGTGGGTTCGTGTGCCGTGCAGAGATGGCCAGTACGCGGCAAGGAAAAATTGATGCGGCTTTTGTGGCATCCGGCACAGAGAAAAGTATCAAACATGATCATGTGACGGCCTCTAAAGCTCCACTTCTGAATGATGAGGAAATTGAAAAAAAAGATATAATGGCTGAGCTTAAGAAAATTTCACAGCTGATTCAGAAGAATGTGGAAAGCATACAGGAGGTGAAGGAAGAAGTTTTAAACACAAATAGACAGCTGGAGATAGCTAATCAACGAATGGCCGTTTTAGAACACAGAGTGGAGCAGTTAGAAATAATGGCAGCTCTGTCTAAGGATGATACTAAAATCATTAAAGATCTGCAAAAGCAGTTGGTGGACTATGAAAATCGTGGAAGGAGAAAGAATGTAAAAATCATTGGGCTAGAAGAAAATTTGGAGGGGGGAAATCCAATTCAGTTTTTGGAGCATTTACTGCCAAAGTTATTACAACTGAATTCTAAGTACTCCCTAGAGATTGAACGAGCACATAGAATTCCATTTCAACAGTCTGCTAACAACTCAAAGCCCAGACCTCTTATTTTTAAGCTTTTGAGATTCCAGCAAGCCTTTGAAATATTAAGTGTGGCAAAGGTTGATAAAAACTTAAATTATAAAGGCTCCAAATTATTATTCTTGCCGGATTTTGCAAAGAGTACTGTGGCTTTAAGGCAGTAGTTCCTTCAGCTTCGTCCTCATTTGAAAGAAAAAGGATATAAATACTATCCTGCAGAAATGAGAGTATCCAGTGGGAATAAATCTCTTTATTTTGAGGATCCTGAAAAACTGAGGGATTTCTTGGTCACTTCAGAGCTAATGACTATTTGAAGGTCTTTCAAGAGAAGAAGAGGATGAACAAGAGTTATGTTGCACCATTCTTATGTTTTTGTTATGTGCAATGGAATTTTTTATTTGGTTTCAAAGATGTTGTTGGAATTGTTTATTTATTATTCTTTCTTTTTTCTTTCTTTTGAATATTTGGTATGTTATGTTAGTGTTGGTGGTGTCATGAATGTTTTATGTTATTTTGTTTTAATGTATTGTTTATTAGCTATGTTTAGGTTTTATGATTCGGAGAAACAAGAATACAATGAAATATGGACAAATATATTTCTGAATTTTAGTTTAATTTTCTTTATGATAATCTAGATATGTGATATTTATTTTTATTGATTTTGGTTGCATTATATGTATGCTATGTCATTTGTGCTTGGAATTTGGATATATCATTGATCATTTCCTTGTTAATTATAATTCTATAATCATTTATTGGTGTAGTCAATTATTGACTTTGGAGTATGGAAGTTATGAAATATTTGATTCTGCTGTTAATATATTGTATGTTTAATGCTTGGAATATGATAAGTATTTAGATATGAAGGTAGATATAAAATATGTGTATAATATCTTCATTTTAATGAATCTATTGAGGGGTTTTTAATGATATATTTTAGACTAAACTATGGTAGGGGTGGTGTGTATTAGATTTAAAGGAGCTTTTAAGCAAAATATATGGAATTTATATTATAAAGATATTTAAAATTTTGTTTTTAGAAGATGAATATAATTTGAATTTGGTCAAATGAGTTTTAATATTAATGTTTGAGGTTAATAATTAATTCTATGAGTTTATAATCTGATTAATCTATATATTTAACATGAATTTGATTTATATTATGGTTATTTATTTTATGAAATATATGAATTGTTTTTATGGATATTTATGGCATTAATGAACTGTTTTCATATTATCATTTATATTAGAAGATCGATTTGATTATACGTTGCCTGGGGGGAGTGTATGGGTTGCATATCCTATGCGTGTTACAAGTTTATCCATCTATATATATATATAGATGGTGATTACTTATTTTTCCATAAATGTCAATGGCCTTAATCATATGATCAAGAAGAAAATGTTAGATTTCCTTAAAAAGCAAAATGCTGATGTTTATTTCATTCAAGAGACGCATCTGTCAATTATAGAATCTAGGAAGCTGGAAGGGGATTGGATTTCTAAAAGTTTTTTTGCTCCAGCAATTGAAAAAAAAGCGGGGGTTGCTATTTTAATTTTCCAAACTTTTATAGGTATCATCAGGCCTATATTTTACGCCAGGGTACGTATTGGGTCTTCCCAGAGCTCACGGAGAACACCCCAGATTGGCTGTATTTGGAATGGCAACTCATGTTTCCTTTGCATCTATCTCATCTTATCAGTATAAAAATGCCTAGAAAATATAAAGAGAATAGAATATTGATTGACACATGGAAACATTACATTTTGTTAGCAATTTATCACCTAATCCAATACATAAATCATTAAATCAATCGATTTGGCTAAACTCCAAGATCAAAATTGGCAGGGTTTTTTTTTTTTTTTAATTTCTTTATTCTTTTTCAAACTTACATCAAGTGCACAAAAAGCACAGTTATTTACCGTAACAGGTGTTATCCAGGGACAGCAGGCAGATATTCTTGACTGATGGGTGATGGCACCGACGGAGCCCCGGTACGGACAATTTTAGAGTGATTGCACTCTAAGAACTTAGAAAGTTCTAGCTAGGCCGCACCGCGCGTTCGCGAGTGCCTTCCCGCCCGACAGAGGCGCGCGGTCCCCAGTTAGGATAAGCCAGCTAAGAAGCCAACCCGGGGAGGTGGGAGGGACGCAAGAATATCTGCCTGCTGTCCCTGGATAACACCTGTTACGGTAAGTAACTGTGCTTTATCCCAGGACAAGCAGGCAGCATATTCTTGACTGATGGGTGACCTCCAAGCTAACAAAAAGAGGGATGGAGGGAAGGTTGGCCATTAGGAAAATAAATTTTGTAAAACAGATTGGCCGAAGTGTCCATCCCGTCTGGAGAATGCATCCAGACAATAGTGAGATGTAAAAGTATGAACTGAGGACCAAGTAGCAGCCTTGCAGATTTCTTCAATAGGAGTGGAACAGAGGAAAGCTACAGACGCTGCCATAGCTCTAATTTTGTGGCCCGTGACAGAACCCTCCAGTGTCAGGCCCGACTGAGCATAACAAAAAGAAACGCAAGCAGCAAGCCAATTGGACAGAGTGCGTTTTGATACAGGATGACCCAACTTGTTAGGATCAAAGGACAAAAACAGTTGAGGAGATAATCTGTGAGGTTTGGTGCGATCAAGATAGTAAGCCAGAGCACGTTTACAATCCAAGGTATGCAAAGCCTGTTCACCTGGATTAGAATGAGGCTTTGGGAAAAAAACAGGTAGAACGATGGATTGATTGAGATGAAATTCAGAGACAACTTTAGGAAGGAACTTGGGATGTGTACGGAGGACGACCTTATCATGGTGAAAAACAGTGAAAGGTGGATCCGCCACCAGTGCATGGAGCTCACTGACCCTCCTGGCAGAAGTGAGAGCTATTAGAAAGACCACTTTCCAAGTTAGAAATTTGAAATGCGTTGAGGCCAACGGCTCGAAAGGAGGCTTCATTAACGCAGAAAGAACCACATTAAGATCCCATACAACAGGAGGGGCCTTAAGAGGTGGTTTCACATTGAAAAGGCCCTTCATGAACCTTGAAACTAAGGGATGAGCTGAGAGGGGTTTTCCATGAATGGCACTAAGGTGGACTCTTATCGAAGAGGATTTAAGACCAGAGTCAGATAAGGACAATAGATAGTCCAACACCAGTCCCACTGCTGTAGATATGGGATTATGGTGATGTAACAGGCACCAGGAAGAAAACCGAGACCACTTTTGTTGGTAACATTGAAGAGTGGACGGCTTCCTGGAGGCATCAATAATAGAACGGACAGGCTGAGAAAGGAGAGCATGAGCTGAAGTCAGCCCGAGAGATACCAAGCTGTCAGGTGCAGAGACTGTAAGTTGGGATGAAGAAGCGTTTGCTGATGCTGTGTAAGTAGTGAAGGAAATAGAGGAAGAGGTATGGGTTCCCTGGAACTGAGTTGAAGTAGAAGGGAAAACCAATGCTGTCTGGGCCACCGTGGAGCGATGAGGATCATGGTGGCTTGTTCCCTCTTGAGCTTGAATAAGGTGCGCAGCATGAGCGGAAGAGGAGGGAATGCATAAAGGAAGAGATTGGTCCAATCCAGAAGAAATGCATCGGGTTCCAGACGGTGAGGAGAGTAAAGTCTGGAGCAAAACAGGGGCAGTTGATGGTTGTGGGGAGCTGCAAAAAGATCCACCTGAGGAGTGCCCCATTGAGAGAAAATGAACTGGAGAGTCGAGGAGTCGAGAGTCCATTCGTGAGGTTGAAGAATTCTGCTGAGATTGTCTGCTAAGCAATTCTGTTCCCCTTGGATGTAGACTGCTTTCAGGAATAGGTGACGAGCAGTCGCCCATGTCCAAATCCTTTGAGCTTCCTGACATAAAGGACGGGATCCCGTCCCTCCTTGTTTGTTGATGTAATACATTGCAACTTGGTTGTCTGTGCAAATGAGAAGAACCTGAGGAAAAAGGAGATGTTGAAAAGCTTTGAGGGCGTAAAACATCGCTCTGAGTTCCAGGAAATTGATGTGGTGTTTCTTTTCCTGGGCGGTCCAAAACCCCTGAGTTTGGAACTCGTTCAAGTGAGCTCCCCATGCATAGGGGGAGGAATCCGTGGTGATGACCAGTTGATGAGGAGGTAGATGAACAGTAGACCTCTGGATAGATTTGATGATTTCAACCACCAAAGAAGCGACTGTCGAAGACACGAGGTCACAGATATGTGTTGTGAACAAGGATCCGTCGCTTGTGACCACTGAGTTGCTAGAGTCCATTGAGGAGTACGCAGGTGGAGACGTGCGAAGGGAGTGACATGTACTGTGGAGGCCATGTGTCCCAAGAGCACCATCATGTGATTTGCAGAGATGGAAGTTTCCTGGAACACCTGCTGACAGAGATGAAGGATGGTGTGAAGGCGGTTTGGAGGAAGAAACGCCCTCATCCGAACAGTATCCAGAATGGCTCCAATGAATTGAAGTCGCTGAGTTGGAATGAGGTGCGACTTGGGTAGATTAATTTCGAACCCCAACAGTCGAAGGAAGTAAATGGTCTGATTGGTGGCTATGTGTACGGACTGAGGAGAAGGAGCCTTGATGAGCCAGTCGTCCAGATAAGGGAAGACTTGAAAATTGTGGGAGCGGAGATAAGCTGCGACCATAATCAGACATTTGGTGAATACCCTGGGAGAGGAGGCTAGGCCGAAGGGTAGCACCTTGTATTGGTAATGATGTTGGTTGACAAGAAAGCGAAGATATTGTCTGGACATCAGATGAATTGGAATGTGAGTATACGCCTCCTTGAGATCGAGGGAACATAGCCAGTCTTCCTGAGAGAGAAGAGGGTATAGGGTGGCAAGAGATAACATCTTGAACTTCTCCTTGACCAGACATTTGTTGAGATCTCTGAGATCTAATATTGGTCTGAGGTCTCCGGTCTTTTTGGGTACAAGAAAGTACCGGGAATAAAATCCCAGGCCTTGCTGGTCTAGAGGAACTGGTTCGATGGCATTGAGAAGAAGGAGGGATTGAACCTCTTGACCGAGGAGGAGGGACTGAGCCTTGTTAGAAGCAGACTCTTTTGGCAGACTTAACGGTGGAGGAGTCTGAAAGTTTAGGGCGTAGCCGTGAGCGATGATAGCAAGTACCCACTGGTCGGAGGTGATTGCTTCCCATCGAGACAGAAAAACCTGTAGTCGACCCCCTATGGGCTGAGGTAGAGGACATGAGGGAGGAAGACTGGCAATGTTCTGGAGAAGAGAGTCAAAAGGGCTGTGTCGTTTTAGGTTGAACAGCCGGTTTTACAGCAGGCTGTTGTTGTTGACGAGCCTGTTGCTGCTGTTGACGCTGCCTGCGAGGTTGAGGGGGATGAGGCTGAGCCGGTCGAGCAGAAAACCTCCTTTGATATGAAGATTGTTGCCTGAATGGACGAGGAGGAGGAGGTTTCTTCTTGTTTTTCAACAAGGTGTCCCACCTAGTTTCATGGGCGGAGAGCTTTTGTGTGGTGGTATCCATGGACTCCCCAAACAGCTCATCCGCTAGGCAAGGCGCATTGGCAAGCCGGTCCTGATGGTTTACATCCAGATCTGAGACCCGTAGCCATGCCAACCTTCTCATTGCTACAGAGATAGCAGTAGCTCGTGACGTCAGTTCAAAAGTATCATAAATGGAACGGACCATAAACTTCCTGAGTTGCAAAAGACTAGAGGTACATTGCTGAAAAGCAGGAAGCTTACGGTCCGGAATATACTTCTGAAAAGAGGTCACCTGTTGAATGAGATGTTTCAGGTAAAACGAGAAGTGGAATGCGTAATTACCAGAACGGTTGGCCAGCATGGCATTTTGGTAAAGGCGCTTTCCAAATTTATCCATGGCCTTTCCTTCTCTGCCAGGAGGGACAGAGGCATACACACTGGCTCCTGCAGATTTCTTTAGGGTCGACTCCACCAACAGAGATTCATGGGGAAGTTGGTGCTTGTCAAATCCCGGGATTGGAATCACTTTATACAGAGATTCCAGTTTTCTTGGAGCTCCTGGAATTGTCAAAGGAGTTTCAAGATTCTTATAAAAAGTTTCCCTCAAGATGTCATGGAGGGGTAACTTTAAAAACTCCTTAGGAGGTTGGTCAAAATCCAAAGCATCCAAAAATGCTTTGGATTTTTTAGAGTCAGACTCCAAAGGAATAGACAGGGTGTCTGACATCTCCTTTAAAAATTTTGTGAAGGAGGAGTGCTCTGGCTTAGCAGTAGTATCCTGCACCGATGGTTCATCCTCATCAGATGTGTAATCCTCCTCGGTACCGAGGGGATCATCTGAGTCGTCCCACAAGTCAGGGTCCCGTACCGATTGTAAACGGCCCTGAGAAAGTGGAGTCGATGTCTCAGTATGCTTAGTCTTGCGTACCGATTTACCAGACCGAGTGGAGACGGTACCTGGGGAATGTAGAACGGTACGGGGTTCAGAGAACAGTACCGGTTCCGACACCGTAGGAGTAGCATGCCGTTTTGGTTCTGCTGACAGAACAGGCATGGACAAAGATTTGTGCGGTGCCGAAACAGTCAATGACAGTAAAAGAGGCTGATCGACAGACGGCACCGAAGACTCAGTCGGTACCGACACTGGAAGGTTCGGAGTCAACAGAGCCGGGAGCAAGTGTTGGAGTTGCTCCTTAAGTTGGGCCTGGAGGATAGAGGTAATACGCTCATCCAACGTTGGACCCGATGGCACCGGTACCGTTTTTTTCTTGCTCGGTACCTTCGGTGCCGCTCGACGCTCGGGTGAAGTCGATGCCGATGACGAGGCAGTGACTTCAATGGGAGCGGAGCGTTTACGGGGCCGGCGCTCAGTCTGCAGGACTTGGCTCACTGCATGCTCGACTGGCGGGCCTAGAACAGTAGGGGAAGGCTTCTTAGCCGGCTTACCTACAGGAGTCGACACCGGCGATGTATCTTGCGGTGCCGAGGCAGTCGGAGTCGATTTGGAGGAAGTCGTCGACGTCGATACCGGTGCAACTTCCATAGCGGTACCGAAAAGGATCCGCTGCTGAATTTGACGATTTTTTAAAGTTCTTTTTTGTAAAGAACTACAGCGGGTGCAGGTCTCAGCCCTATGGTCCGGACCCAGACACTGGAGGCACCACTTGTGCGGGTCGGAGAGGGAGATAGGGCGTGCACACCGCTGACACTTTTTGAAACCCGGTGACGGGGGCATGAAGGGAAATACTGCTGTAGCAAAATCGAAGCCCGAGGCTTCGATGGTGCCAACAGGCCCCGCCGGGGCAGATCGACAAAAAAAATGAAAAATAAAAAGTTGTTTTTTTTTTTTTTTACACAAACTGTAAATAAGAAGGAAAGAAATAAAATATGAAGAGAAAAATACGCGCGAGCGGGAAGGCAAGTGAAAAGAGAAAAAAAAACTTCCAACAGCCGTTGGAAACACGCGTCTTCTTAGCTCCGCGGAATTAAGAAAACTGGGGACCGCGCGCCTCTGTCGGGCGGGAAGGCACTCGCGCACGCGCGGTGCGGCCTAGCTAGAACTTTCTAAGTTCTTAGAGTGCAATCACTCTAAAATTGTCCGTACCGGGGCTCCGTCGGTGCTGTCACCCATCAGTCAAGAATATGCTGCCTGCTTGTCCTGGGATAAAGAACAACATGAAATACTATCATATAACACTTGAACATCATACATTATATTCTTAATATGTAAATTAATTAAAAACCCTCCCCCCTCCCATCTTTCTATACAATCATTAAAACTATCATATTCCTTCAAAATTTCAATTTCGCTACATCTTATCTTCCAATCTCCCCACCCCCCCATGTATATTATCAAAGAAAAATGATGCCTATTCACTACAAAAATCAACCATCGGTCTCCATATCTTTAAAAAATTTTTATAACTTCCTTTCTGTATTGCAATTGCTCTTTCCATCTTGTAAATATGACACAGGGAATTCCACCAAAACGTATAATTTAGATTACTATAATTTTTCCAGTTGTTAGTAATATATCGCATAGTAACACCCGTCATTATCATCAAAAGCTTATTGTTATGTGCTGATAATTGACTTTTTTTCCTCATAGACATACCGAACAGAACAGTATCATATGATATTTCCACATGATTTTCCAATAAGCAATTTATTTGAGACCAAATTGAATTCCAAAAATTCCTAATGCAGGGGCAATAAAAAATTAGATGATCCAATGTCCCCATTTCTAGATTACAGTGCCAGCATCTATTAGATTTAGAACTATCCAACTTTTGTAAACGAACTGGGGTCCAAAAAGCTCTATGTAATAAAAAGAACCAAGTTTGTCTCATAGATGCTGACACTGTATATCTCATTCTCCAAGACCAAATTTGTGGCCATTGAGAAGCAAAAATATTATGCTTAATCTCAATGCTCCAAATGTCTCTCAGACCAGTTTTTGGCTTTTTATTTAAAAATCCAGATAATAATTTATACCACTGTGCGGCTAGGTGTCCCATGAAATCAGCCTGGAAACATAGGAACTCCAAACTATATTGAGTATTAAGAGTTTTCCATTCAGGGAACCCCACCTGAATAGCCTGCTTCAGCTGCAACCATTTAAAACTTTGTGATTTATCAAGACCAAATCTAATTTGCAACTGTGAAAAGTCAAGCAGTTTACCATTTAAAATAACATCATTTAAAGTTCTTATGCCTGCTATAATCCAGTGTTTCCATAAGATTTGAGCTCAATTGGCGGTTTTAAAATTGTCTGGAGGCAATGGATTATTGCGGGCATACGAACTTTAAATGATGTTATTTCTAATGGTAAACTGCTTGATTTCACTGCACAACAATTTTTTGGTTAAGTCTTGATTCCTGAAAAGTTTTTGGTGATTATGACAGGTACCAACTTGGTATGCTCAAATATGGTTTTGGTTTTACTGCATCACGTAAGAACTATGAGAAATAGACATTTTTATGTTTACTGACAATAAAATATATAGTCAAGTTTACGTTTCGCACAAGCGACTAAATGAAACAGAATTAAAAGTGTTTTGCTCCCGAGTTTCTTTTATATTCAGTGTCTGGTGCATCACGTTGTAGCATCCAACAATAGTCGGCAAGCATTGACGGATTCCAATTGCCCTGTTATCGTTTCTCCATCGTAGCTATGTCTTGATGAAACCTTTCACCGTGCTCGTCACTCACAGCACCGAGATTTGCAGGGAAGAAGTCCAAGTGTGAATGGAGGAAATGAATCTTGAGTGACATATTGCACTTCATTCTCTTGTATGCTTTGAGAAGTTTGTCTACCAGCTGAATGTAGTTTGGGGCTCTGTAATTGCCCAGAAAATTGTCAACAACGTCTTTCAAGGCTTTCCAGCCAATTTTTTCCGGCCCAACTAACAGATCTTCAAATCGCTTGTCACTCATAACATGTCTGATCTGGGGGCCAACAAAAATACCCTCTTTGATCTTGGCATCAGTTATTCTTGGGAACATCTGTCTTAAATAACGAAAACCTTCCCCTTCCTTGTTCATTGCTTTCACAAAATTCTTCATGAGTCCCAGTTTAATGTGAAGAGGAGGCAAAAATATCTTTGTCGGGTCAACAAGCGATTCATGTGCTACATTTTTCTGTCCTGGAACTAACTTTTTACGGAGTGGCCAGTTCTTTCTAGAATAGTGCGACTCTCTGTCTCGGCTGTCCCATTCGCAGATGAAACAGCAGTACTTTGTATAGCCAAGCTGCAGTCCTAGTAACAGAGCAACGACTTTGAGGTCTCCACAGATATTCCAGTTATACCTGGTATACTGGACATACTTTAGTAACATTTCCATATTCTCATATGTTTCTTTCATATGTGCTGCATAGCCAACAGGTACTGAAGGATAAACGTTGCCATTGTGCAACAGAACAGCTTTCAGGCTTAACATTGACGAATCAATGAAAAGACGCCACTCTTCCAGGTTGTGATCACAACCAAAGACCGAGAACAATCCTTCAATGTCACAACAGAAACAGAGACTGTCGACTTGTGCAAAAAATTTGGTTATATCATGATGCCGGTCTCGAAACACAGAAATTTTCGTACCTGGTGATAGCAAACACCATTCCTGCAGTCTCGAACCTAGCAGCTCAGCTTTTGCTTTTGACAGACCCAAATCTCTGACCAAATCGTTCAATTCGGACTGTGTTATCAGATGTGGATCGCCTGATGAGGATGGTTCAAAATCCGGGTCAATGTCACTGTTAGAACCCTGCACTGCAGTTTCTTCATCTGGTTCGTCTAAGGTCCAATCCTCTGGTGGTTTCGGAACTGGAAGACTGTCATCATGTGGCATGGGTCTCATTGCTGAAGGCAGATTAGGATATTCAATTGACTTCTTGTTTTTGGCAGAGAAACCAGACACATTAGTCAAACAGAAATAACAGTCCGTCACATGGTCTTTCTGTTCTCGCCATATCATCGGAACAGCAAATGGCATCGTCTTTCGAGTACCTCTGAGCCAGGCTCTCAGACTAACAGCACATGTCGCACAGCAAATGTGAGGCGCCCATTGCTTGTCTTGATCACCTATTTTGCAGCCAAAATACAGATGATAGGCTTTCTTTACAAGGGCAGTCATCGAACGTCTCTGAGGCGTAAGTGTATATTCCCCACAGATATAGCAGAATGTGTCGCGGCTGTTACGACACCGACGAGACATATTGCCCGACACCAAAACGTCTATAGCATCAAGCTTACTTACTGTTATATTGCTACAGCTACTATACTACTATACTTTACTATACTGATACTATATACACACACGGACTATCTATATTAACCAAATGAGCAGGATCGGTGTATGGAAGCCACCATTATAGCATGGTGAGACAGCGCAAGCTCGTTCAGACCTGCCCAGACATGCCCAGGATGTCATCTTCCATAAAACAGCTTCCAACCTGGCTAGATTTTATGCATGGACATACCCAGGCGGCACAAACCGTTGTTGATAAGACACTTATGGGAGAAAAAATTGTTTGCATCCAAATATAAGAAAAAATCACGACAAAATTGAAGATTTCTCTGAAATGGTACGTGATGGGTAATTTTTGATGTAATATTCATGATCAGCACCCAAAATTCTATAAGAAACACCCAGCAGTGTTCAGGAAGCAAAAACTTTGTTGTGCAGTGTTACAGTTGCAACATAAATATGGTCTAAACAAATCACAAAGCTTTAAATGGTTGCAGCTGAAGCAGGCTATTCAGGAGGGGTTCCCTGAATGGAAAATTCTTAATAGTCAGTATAGTCTGTAATTCTTATGCTTTCAGGCGGATTTCTTGGGTCGCACAGTGGTATAAATTAATATCTGGATATATGAATAAAAAAACCAAGGACTGGTCTTAGAGACATTTGGAGCATTGAGATTAAGCATCAAATTTCTGCATCTCAATGGCCACGAATTTGGTCTTGGAGAATGAGATGTACAGTGTCTGCATCTATGAGACATAGAGAATTTTGGACTTCAATTAGTTTACAAAAGTTAGATAGCTCTAAGTCTAATAGATGTTGGCACTGTAATCTGGAAGCAGGGACTCTTGAAATGCAAGGTATAGGCGGAATAGAAGTCCCTAATGTAATGTAATGTAATGTAATTTTATATTTTTCTGTCCCTGCATCATGGCCTTTTGGAATTCAATTTGGTCTCAAATTAATTGTTTATTAGAGAACCATGAAGCTCTAACATATGACACAAT
Organism: Geotrypetes seraphini; assembly: GCF_902459505.1. Taxonomy (NCBI): domain Eukaryota; kingdom Metazoa; phylum Chordata; class Amphibia; order Gymnophiona; family Dermophiidae; genus Geotrypetes; species Geotrypetes seraphini. Next base: position 190,466,054 of record NC_047090.1, on the reverse strand, counting down.
TTTATTTGGAACATCTATGAGAATAAAAAGTCAAATTTCAGCAAATAATAACAAATTTTTATTAATAATGACAGGAGTTGCTATTCAGCATATCACCAGCAATTGGAAGGATTGCACCAGACTTAATTACACCTTCTGGTGGAATTCACTGTGCCATATATATAAAATAGAAAGAATAATTGCCATATAAAAAGATTTGGGGGCCATTGACAGCACATTGTGATGAGACACCTTTTTTGCACAAATAGTATGTTATAAGAATGGAAAGGGGGGTATATTGTTATTTTACTGGCTTTTCAGTATCTTTGAATATATTATATGTATAATATGCTTGAATTATATTATTGGCGGAAGGGGAGGGACTTAAATTTATGTATTTACAATGATAATAGAGAAGATTTTCAAGTGATTTGTATGAATCAATTGTTGTATTATTGTTCACTTGTTGTGAGATATAAAAATGAATAAAGATTTGGGGAAAAAAATAAAACACAAAAATCAAAAATGCAAACGTGGAAAAGCAGTATTGTTTTCCTTGTGAAGTTAATCACTAAATTTAAGTATATCAAGTGTCAGAAAGGAAGTCCCCAATCCGATGCCCAAATTTTAAGCAAATTTCACAGTTCAATACTGAAAGAACGGTACTTATCTCCAAAGACCAAAGTGCCATTTTGTAATTCAGACATCTGAAGTTCTAGTCTTCCTCCAGTATCATTTTTGCCCTCTAGTGCTTTGTTCCTGAAGGAGGTTTTCCTCTGTAACGGAGCTCTGTAAAGCTAATATTCTGCACGGATCTGCAAAGTTTACCATGAAGGGGAAAACAGCCTCCGCAAAATCGAACCCCGAGGCCTGTATAATGGCAACAGGCCCCGCCGGGGCAAAATCGAAAAAAGGGGAAAAAAAGCAAAGTTTTTTTTTTTTTTTTTACAAATCAAAGGAAAAAGAAACCCGAAGGCAAAAGAAGAAAAAATAGGGAAAAAAGCGCGAGCGGGAAGGCAAAAAAGTGGTTTCAACGGCCGTTGAAAAAACACACGCGTCTTCTTCGCTCCGCGGAAACGAAGAAACTGGGGACCACGCACTCCTCCGTCGGGCGGGAAGGCACTCGCGCACGCGCGGTGCGGCCAACTAGAAACTTCTAGTTAAAAAGGTCCGTACCGAGGGCTCCGTCGGTGATGTCACCCATGTGTTAAGAATATGCTGCCTGCTTGTCCTGGGATAATTTCTTTTTTTTGTATATTATTTTTTATTTTCAAATTTTACAGAAAGTGTACAACATATTTAAATACAATTGATGAATATACAATATCACTTTTATATCTAATACATCATGTTCTAAATATATTTTTTCTCCCTCTCCCTCCCCCCACCCTTCTATTACTTTTCAATCATATATTACATATTATATATCATATTATATCATATTATGTATACATTATTTTCACTACCTCCCCTCTATGTGTGTCACTAAAAATTATTTATTATTTTTTTTTTTTTAATTTTATTTATTGAATTTTTCAATTTTTACAATAGTTGAAATTCAAGTGATATAATTAATTACTATATATCATTGTATCTATCATTAATACAACTTAATTTATAAACAGTATATATTATATATAATCAAAAGTTATACATCCCTCCCCTTTTTCCAATTAATGATTCTAAAAATTATACATGTCCCACTCTTTTTCTATATAAGTATTATAATTGTGCTAAGAAATCCAATCATTAGAATAATTAGTCAATGGTTGCCAAATTTTATTGAAATTATGAATGTTCCCGTGTTGTAATGCTATTACTTTTTCCATTTTGTATATATGACAGACAGAGTTCCACCAGAACGTATAATTTAATTTGGTATAGTCTTTCCAATTCTGAGTTATTTGTTGCATGGCGACTCCTGTCAATATTAATAGTAGTTTATTATTGTTTACTGAGATCGGACTCTGAGTTCTCATTGCAGTTCCAAATAATACAGTGTCATATGAGAGTCCTACATGATTTTCTAGTAATTTGTTAATTTGGGGCCAAATCATATTCCAAAAGGCATTTACACAGGGACAAAAAAAAATTAGATGATCTAACGTCCCTATTTCTATTTTACAATGCCAGCATCTATTGGATCTAGTATTATCTATCTTTTGCAAGCGCGTAGGGGTCCATAACACTCTATGTAATAAAAACATCCATGTTTGACTCATAGATGCTGACTTTGTAGATCTTAATCTCCAGGACCAAAATCGTGGCCATTGAGACGCAGATTACTAAAAATTATTAAAAAGAAGAAAAGAAGAAAAATTCTATTGTTTATTCATTGCAATATTTTGTCAATGGCCCCCATATTTTTATAAATTTAATATATGTCCCTCTTTGTATTGCTATTGCTCTTTCCATTTTGAATATATGACAAATTGTATTCCACCAAAATGTATAATTTAGGTTATTATAATTCTTCCAGTTATTGGTTATATGCTGAATGGCAACTCCTGTCCTGGGATAATTTCAGTATTGAAGTGGGAGAGAGTTCAAACAGTGAAAATGATGATTTTGCCTGTGGTGTGTTACCAAATGGGAATGTTACCAATTTATTTTCAAGGTTCTTTTTACAAAAAATTGAATAGTATTCTTACCAAATTTGTTTGGATGGGCAAAACTGCTAGAATTGCTTTAGTATCTCTACAAAAACCAATTGTGGAGGGAGGGGTAAATTTCCCAAATTTCTATAGGTATCATCAGGCTTATATTCTTCGTCAGGGTATGTACTGGATCCTGCCTGATCTCATGGAACATTATCCAGAGTGGTTAATTTTGGAATGGAAAATTATGTCCCTAATGCGTTTGTCTCATATATTGGACATTAAACTACCTAGTTATGCTAAGGATAATACCATTATTTTGGACACTTGGAAAACCCTGAGATGTATAAATAAGTTAACTGAAATTCCTATAGAACAGTCTTTGTGTCAATCCCTATGGCTAAACTCCAAGATACAAATAGGCAGGTCTAAAATTGCCTGGAAGGATTGGATGCAAGTAGGAATAAGAACATTAGAAGATGTTATTTTAAATGGAAATTTGCTTGATTTTTCACGGTTGCAACAATCTTCTGGTATTTCGAAATTTCAATTTTACAAATGGTTGCAATTCAAGCAGGCTATTCAAAAAGGGTTCCCTGCAATTCCTCTGTTTTCAGGCAGACATGCTAGGACATCAAGCCGTTAAGTGGTATAAATTAATATCTGAACTTATGAATAAAAAAACCCCAAAACGCTTTTAGAGATATTTGGAGCATCGAGATCAAGCAGTATATTTCTGTATCTCGATGGCCACGTATTTGGTCTTGGAGGTAGAGAGCTGCACGGGAACGGGGATGATGGGAATCCCGCGGGTTCCCCCTTTGGGTCACGGGGATCCCGTGGGGACGCCCCCTAGGGTCGCGGGGATCCCGTGGAGACGCCCCCTAGGGTCGCGGGGATCCCGTGGGGACGCCTCAGAGGGTCACGGGGTTCCTGCGGGGTTGGATCGCAGTGCACTCGAGCCGCGAGGGTAGTCTCCTTCTCCTTACCTGCCCTGTCGCAGCACACAGCCGAACGGAAATCTTCCCGATGTCAGCGCTGACGTCGGAGGGAGGGCTTAAGCAAAGCCCTCCCTTCCTCCGACGTCAGCGCTGACATCAGGAAGACTTCTGGTCGGCTGTGTGCGGCAGGGCAGGTAGGGAGAAGGCAATGGCATACGAAAGAGGGGGGAGGGGGCGGTCCGCCCCGGAGAATGTGCACAGCTGGTCAGGTCCCCCGATCGACCGACAACAGGCCCGGCCAACAAATCTCCCTGCCCTGTAGCCGCGAATCTAAATTACCTCTTACAGCAGCTTCACTACTCCAGCTGCTGTAAGAAGGTAATTTAGATTCGCGGCTACAGGACAGGGAGATTTGTCCGACCGGGCCTGTTCTGTTGTCGGTCGGGTGCAAAAGCGCCACAAAGGTGGAGGCAGGGAGGGAGGAAAGGTGGAGTGGAGAAGAAAAGACACTTAAGGGGGGAGAAGGCCGCTGAAAGCACTGGGGAAGACAAAGGGGTGGAAAAGAACACTGAAAGGACATGGGGTAAACGGGAGGAGGGGGGGAAGGACCCTGAAAGCACTGGGGAAGACAAAGGGGTGGAGAATGCCACTGAAATGACATGGGGAAGACAGAGGGGGGAGAAGGCCGCTGAAAGGACACGGGGAAGACAGAGGGGGGAGAAGGACGCTGAAAGGACATGGGGAAGGCAGAGGGGGGGAGAAGGATGCTGCCTGACAGGACATGGGGAAGATGGTGGGGGAGAAGGACACTGAAAGGAAATGGGGAAGAGGGAATGGGAAGAAGACGCTGGCAGGGAAGAAGACAGAGGTGCCAGACTATGGGGGGAGCGGAGGGAAAAAGATGGGTGCCAGACCAATTTGGGAGGGGGGAGAAAGGGAGAGGCACAGTAACAGAGCAAATGGAAGACACAGAGAGAAGAGAGGCAGTGGATGGAAGGAATTGAATGAGAACATGAAGAAAGCAGAAACCAGGCAATAAAGGTAGGAAAAAAATTCTTTTTTTTTTTTTTTTTGCTTAAGGATAAAGTAGTATATTAGTTGTGTTGATAAAAATTTATAAACATCAGAGGCTCTGGTAGAAACCCGTTTACAAAGTATGTATTCTTCCCAATTAATATTTCCAAATTAATAAAGTCTTTTTGCTTATTTTTAAATGTGTTTCTACCAGAGCCCTTAATTCATTAGCATAATTAAATGAAATAACTATTTCTGTAGTTTATAGGGACGGGCGGGGACGTAGGGGATTCCTCGCGGGGACGTAGGGGATTCCTCGCGTGGACAGAGGGGATTCCTCACGGGGACGGGTGGGACTTTGGCGGGGACGGGTGGGATTTCTGTCCCCGCGCAACTCTCTACTTGGAGGATGAGGTGTATAGCATCAGCATCTATGAAACAAACTTGGGTTTTTTTGTTACATCGTTCTTTCTGGACCCCAGTTAAATTGAATAAGTTAGATAATTCTAGATCTAAAAGGGGCTGGCACTGTCACCTTGACATAGGAACACTGTTTTATTGCCTGAAAATTCTGATGTTTTGGAGATCAATTTGGGGACATAATAATATTTTAGAATCAGAGATTCCTTTAACGTATGAAGTCGTAATTTGCGGTACCATCTTGCATATCAAAGATCCCCTAGACAAATATAAAAGATGTCTTTTTTTAATTATGACAAGTACAGCTATACAATTGATTACAAGGAACTGGAAAAACTAGGATCATCTCAACTTTACATTCTGGTGGGCTAGTTTATGTCTAAGCTATAAACATGAGAAAATGAATGCTGATTTGTTAGGGAATATTAAAAACTTTAAATTGACATCTTTTGGAGAATTATTATAACTAAGATTTTTGTTGTTAGAAAAATGCATATCCAGGGAGGGGGGGTGGTGGGAGGAATATAAGGTTATTTTAATTGATTATTTATACGGTTGGTAATAGGGGGGAAGGGTGATATTTTGAGGTTGATAAATAAGTTTGATTGATTATATATGTGTAATTTAGGTTCAAAATATGTATAATGTATTTCCGAAACTATAATAAAATTTTATAGTTACTTTAATGATAAAATTAGGTTGGGTGGGGGGAGGGTAATGATCTGTATGAATCTTCTAAAATTTTAAGTGATGTCTAAAGTGTTAAATGTTTAATCTATTCTGTTTCCACTTATTGAAAGTGTTTTAAAATGAATAAAGATTAAAAAAAAGATTGTCTAGTGATATTAATCATATTGATACAGGACGATTATCTCAGTAGTTAAAATGTTTCCTGTAGGCTTTAAACGTAAGAAGCAAACCAAATCCAGCAGCCCTGTGCATGCCGCTGGCAGCTCCTGCCAATCTTTCCCCTTCAGGACCGAAAGAGCTGCAAGCAACATGCATAAGGCTATGGTCCTGCAGCTGGTTTCAATTTGCTTGCCACCACAGATTTCAGGAGACAACATGGAGGAAATGGGAAGGTGGAAGGAAAGGGAAGGACGCAGCCCAGCAAGTAGCAGCAGGGATTTGGACACTGAGGCTACATCTCGTTGGGAGCCTCTTCCTTAAAGTAGGTCTCTCAGCATCTTTTTCTGCTTTATTCCGCACCATCCAAACAGAACAGTGTTTTACACACTGCTCAGAAGAAAAAATACATCAAAGCAGGCACTCAGAAAGCAGCTTCACTTTTAGGTGCCCTCTTATAAAGTTAAGCTCTGATTGTTTGTCATCAGTTTCTCTCAGCCGAGAGAGCTTACCCGGATCATAACAATGTGCGATTCCCAAAGGATCTCCAGGAATGTTGGCTTCAGCACAGAAAGACTGATGTTAGGCACTAGGAAGAAGAATAAACAGCTACACTTAGAAAATCTGAAATGCTGTGAAGTCTCACAATTAACATGGACTGCCCAGAAAACCAATAAGCAGCAGATGGAGAACAAAGAACCTTAAGGGCACCCTGCAGCCACAGAACGCTCCGAATATCAAATGCCAAAGCAATGACGCTCCTCCATTACACATAGCAACAATGCAATACTGGACTCTCCCGCCACACAGTTCTTTAACTGAGTCAGAGGAATTCCAAAATGAAAATACTTTCAACTGTGAAATGAAGAATAATTCAGAATGGAAGCAAGTTCAAAAATATTCAACTAGGGAGAGTTTCTAGACTGGTCTGATAGGAAAGTTTATCAGGTAAGACAATGCCTCCTTAAACCCGGGAATTTCTTTCCCCCAACTTTACTAGCAGGCCAGCAGACCAGAGATGCTAAAATGCTGGGCTAAGTTCAGCCCTTAATGAAAACATAGTGCTAGAAAAGCATACCATGGTACTGGTCGAGGCTGAATGGGAAATCTCCTCAGACTCTCATTTTAATTTTTAATTGTCAAACGCTTAGAATTTATGATTAGCGTTTTATCAAATTTTAATAAAACTTGAAACTTAATTCCACAGTCTTACCTGAAATCGTAGCGCTAACAAAGAACATGAAGAATTCAACCTGGTATGCTTGCATATTATGAGTAAGTTTATCCAACACTTTAAGAAGGAAAAGCCAATTTGGAGGGGGGAAAAGAACTTGGGGTAACCAGCAGTTAATGCCCCTATACAGATCGTTGGTGAAGCCCCACTTGGACAAGGTTCAGTTCTGGAGGATGCTTCTGGCCAAGGATATAAGATTTGAAGTGGTCCAGAGGAAAGCGATGAAAACAGTAGGGGGAGACTGCGCCAAAAAAAAATACAAGAAGAGAGCGGAGAACCTCAGCATATATATTCTGGAGGAGAGGAGAGACAGGGGTGATATGCTACAGACAGGTATTAATATAGGGTCAAATCTTTCCAGAGGCCTTTGAAGTTGAGGGGTGGAAGAGTTAGGAGGAATGTTAGGAAATTCTTTTTCACGGAGAGGGTGATGGATGTCTGGAAGGTAGTGGAGAGGAAACGGTGACGGAATTTTAAAAAGCGTGGGATGAACAAAGAGGATCTATAACTAGAATATGAATGGGCAAACTTTCATGGTCTGAATCCCGTAAAGGAGATGGTTTGGGAAGGCTGGAGTGAACTTCAATGGCAAATCCAGTAGTTGGAACCTAAGCACAGTAATGGATAGACTTCTAAGGAAGTAACAAAGAAAAAAAAATACTATTCAATCATGAAATTGTAATGCACGTAGTTACAGGGCAGACTGGCTTGACCTTTCAAGGTCTTTGTTACTATGTTATGTAACATGCTGCCCCTGCTCCATTCCAAAATCTTCTTCATGAAGTAAACCCCCTCCCAGCTGATACTCAGCAGTAACTGGGTCAGGAATTTTTTATCCAAGAGAACACAAGCTGCTTGGTATGTCACCATCATCCGTGAGACAGAAATACTGAATATTCTATGACTACATGGTTACCTTAAGGGGTAAAACACACAGAACTACATTGTTTCTCTGTCTCCATCTGCTGTTCGATAGACATAACCCAAATGTTCTACAATACAATACAATACCGTATCTGACATACCACAGTTCTGTACAAGGAATCAGTACGGTTTACAGTAAGAGTTAGATCAAGTTATGTGTTTAAGAATAATCTATTAAAGTTCAAAGAAGTCTCTCTTGCCATATACAACCAAGAATGCAAAGAACTAATCAATGATATTTAAACACTGGGGATATCTCTGATGATTTTTTACAGCATAGCAGCACTCCTCACTGAATTCACCCTGTGTATATCAAAGCTTTGGGGCTCTTAATTAGGTACGATGACCTGGGATATGTGTCCCTGATTGGTTTTTAGATCTACTGATGTCAAGGGGGAGGTGTATAATAAGCTTGCAAGGAACACCGCGGCCATATTTAATTGTCAAAATGGTTGCGTGATAAATAGAACGGTGGAATACAACAGGCTGGTATGTTTGAAATATTTATGGAATTTTAACTTTTGTATGTACATTATGATGAAGTATGTTTGCTGTTTGATTCAGTTGCAGCACTAGAATGCGAAACGCGTTGGTGGGGAACAGGGCGACCATACAGCTGAACAAAAGCTAAGTTCATTTATGAATGTTAAAGACTGGAAAGTTAAAATGATAACATGAAGTTCAATAATATGAAAAGTATTATGAAAGATATAACGGATATAATAAATTAGATAAAATTAGAAGCTAATGGTTGATATATAATAAAGAATTGCAAAAAGCTTTGATATACACAGGGTGAATTCAGTGAGGAGTGCTGCTACGCTGATAAAAAATCATCAGAGATATCCCCAGTGTTTAAATATCATCAATTAGTTCTTTGCATTCTTGGTTGTATATGGCAAGAGAGACTTCTTTGAACTTTAATGGATTGCTTGCCATTTAGCCCATTTAATAGCTTAAGAATAATCTAAGCATTCAGGTACAATATGTCCCTGTCCCATACAGATTACAAAGTGAGTCCCTGAGGCAATGGAAGATAATGACAAAGAATATCAGTGGTAGAGGTGAAAATTAAATCCTGGCTTCTCTGGTTCTCAGTCCATTGCCACTTGCTCTCCCCAGACAGTGCAGACAAAAAAGAAACTGACAAAAGGATCTGCTGCTACCAAACTAACATGTTCCTTTTAGCAGGAGAAGCTGAGGTGCTACAGCCCTATGACAAATGCAGTGAACATGCATCGCTCCTTCCATCAGCACCTTGAACTTTCCCCACAGGTTCTAGATCAAACTGCAAAGGCAACCATAAGAATGTCTCCTTTCTAGGACCTCCCAGCTTACGATTTGGATTGCTGTGATCCTCAATGTTCCAGAGCGTGTTAGGAGTCTCCTTTAAGTACGGACTACAGGTGACTTCTCCCTGTTCCCAGCCCCTATGTATAAGCAGGAACATCTGTCAGCACAATACCAAAACAACAATGCGTTCATGGAGTTGGGGAAAGAGTTAAAAAGGGAAACAGACAGACACTAACCAACAAGAAAAGAAAGCACCGACATTCACAGGCAATACTAGGAAGTTACCATTTTGGAAGTGTCTTTCCAGAAGACCCCAGCACACAGCCTGTGGCCAGATGGATCAGGCGAATTTTACTAAGCAGAACTTTGATAAGATCTCCAGATTTTCTGTTCACCACCTCTATCCGCCAGAAATCATTCATGTCTCCTGTCCCATTCTGCAGTGGTGGAAAAGGGTGGGAAGGGACAACAATCTCTTACCAAATCAAGTTTGCACTTGAGCAAGCAAACAAATCCTGCAGCTAAATGGTGCTAGCACTCCTGAGTAATCTCAGAAATTGGGCTGAGGTGCCAGTGGTAGCCAAGAGGGACCTCAGACAACCAGAGTGGTCAACTATTAAGTGATAGAGATAATGATGCAATCTGAATCAGCTCCAGTGCCACCTGGTGGCCATAAATAAGTATAAAATTGGCAAAGGGGCAGCTTTACCCACTCTTACTCCCTGAGTGGGAGATAGAAAGTAGAGAATGACACGGGGAAAAAATCTGTCCCCGTCACCGTCATCCCTTTCACCGCCCCGTCACCGCCACTGCCATCCCATTCACCGCCCCGTCACCGTCCCCGCTGCATCCATATAAGCCTTAGTACTGTAATATTTAGCTTATTCCTTTCTTATAAATCAAAGTTCCTGCTGCTGAACTAGAGAAAGAGATGTTCAGCTGGCAGGGCTTTGTTTATAAATTTTTATCAACTCAACTAATATACTATTTTATCCTAAAGCAAAAAATAAATAAATAAATATAATTTTTTTTTTCTACCTTTGTTGTCTGGTTTCTGCTTTCCACATCTTCTCATTGAATTCCTTCCATCCACTGTGTGTCTTCTCTCTGCGTCTTCCATTTGCTGTTACTGTGCCTCTCCCTTAACCCCCCCCCCCCCAATTGGTCTAGCACCCATCTTCTTCCCTCCGCTCCCGCATAGTCTGGCATCTGTCTTCTTCCCACTCTGTCTTCCACATTTCCCTTCGGGGTCTGTTCCTCTCCACCCTCCTTCAATGTCTGTTCTATTCCTTTCCACCACCACCCTTCCCTCCATCCTTTACCATCTGTTCCTTTCTACTACCCTTCAGCTCCTCTCGCGTGGCCTATCTACCTTCCTTCCTCTTATTTGCATGGCACATTACAATGTAATTTGTGCAAGCCACTGGAGCCTGCAAGCTCGGTCCCTGTCCCATCCCCACAAACCATCTCGCTTCTGTGCTCCTATTTTCTTCATTTCTAATATCTCCCCTATGTATCTGTCATTGCCCCCCCTGTGTCCATATACCATCCCCATGGCATGTCCCCTTTATGTCTCTGTCCCTATGCCCCATGCACATAATTTCCCCTCTTTCTGTTACCTTCCTGTGCCCAGATTTCCCCTATCTTCCTCTTCCATACCAGTGTGTCTCTTCTTTTCAACCCCATCTAGCTTTTTTCCCTCTTTCTTCCCCCCCCCCCCCCTGCTTCTAGCATCTGGCTCACCTGCCAGTCCTTCCCTTTCTTTCCTGCTGTGGGTTTTTCTTTCCGACTTCATCCCCTTGGCCCAGAATCCTTTTCCCTTTCACTCCCTCCTTCCAATTTGAGCCTGGAACACTAGCGATCGCACGGTCCCCGCAGCCACTACCTGCCTGCCCAATCGATCCTAGTGTTTAGCCAGCTCTCTCCCTTCTCCTCACCTTAGTTTATAGGTTTTCTTTTTCGGCGACCTGCACGCTTTCCCAAAGAGCCGCACACGCGCGGCTGCTCAGTGTTCAATCTTCTGCTCTGCTGCAACTTCCTGTTTCCGGTTGCGTCAGAGCAGAAGATGAAACTGAGCAGCAGCGGGTGCGCGGCTCTCTGATAGCGTGCGGGTCGCCGAAAAAGAAAATCTACAAACTAAGGTGAGGAGAAGGGAGAGAGCTGGCTAAACACTAGAATCGATTGGGCAGGCGGGTGTGAGCTGCGGGGACCGCGCGATCCTTCATGCCTCACTGCGGGGACAAAACCATTCACCGCCCCGCGGGCGGTGAATGGCCTTGTCCCCGTCGCCGCAGCGACTGCTAGTTTTCTTCCCCGTTTTCGGCGGGTGACCCGCGGCTAAAATGCGGTGGCCGCGGGTAAACCGCCACCGTGTCATTCTCTAATAGAAAGCTCTTGATGGCCAATCAGGTTGAATGTTCTTAAAGGAAATTTCTGAGATTTATTTGTATATACAGACTTTAATCTGTGGTCAACTTTCCTGAAACCTAATGCACTAGTATCCCTCTTGGCCTGGAGTTTAATATATCTACTCCATAAAGGAAGGCAGATATTGGCAGGCAAGAGCAGAAAGCTCCAATGAGGAGGTGAGAGACTCAGGCTTACTATAGCAGTCACATGGTACAGGGACAGTTTGTCAAACATCTTAATTTATCCTAAGTTACTCATCAGTACCATTCTTCCCTTAAGCCAGACATGTCAAACTCTGGCCCGCCAGGCATTTTAAATTTTATAGTAAATCTGGCCCGCTGGCACGAACCACTGCTGCTCTTCACTCACGTCTGCCTTCACCTGGTCTCCTCTTCAAAGCAGCCTGCTGAGGATCGCCGGCTGGTTGTAGCGAACCTCACAGGCCGCTGTCCACCTTGGTAGCATGTTCCCTCTGCTGCAATCCCGTACGTCAGAGGAGGGGCGGGATCGCGTCAGAGGGAACGTGCTACGAGGTGAACAGCAGCTTGCAAGGTTCGCTACAGCCGGTCGGCGATCCTCAGCAGGCTGTTTTGAGGAGGAGACCAGGTGAAGGCAGATGCGAGTGAAGAGCAGCAGCGGCAGCAGAAGTTTGTGCCGGTGGGCCATAGGTGACCAGGAAGCCGGGATGGAGGGAGGGTAGGAATGGTGGGTCAAATCTGAAGGTGAGACTGGGAAGAAGAAGAGGGGAAAACATACAGGCCTTCGGGACAGGGGCGGGCCCTGGTGTAGAAGTACCCGGCGGGAGAGAAGAAAGGGTCAAGATGTGCACATGCCTGACTGAGTGGAGGGTGGGGTGGGGAAGAAATAAAACAGAGGAGGGGGAGAGAGGGAAGGAACAGAAAGAGAGAGAAGTTGGACAAGGAATGATGTGGAGGGGCTATAGAGATACTGGACAAGAGGGTAGTTGGGAAGAGAAATGGAGAGATGGTGGACCCTGGGATGGTAGGGAAGGAGGGAGAGATGCTGGATGAAAGGGTAGTTGAGAAAAGGACAGATGGTGGATCTTGAGATGGTAGGGTCCATCGCTGCAGCTGGACACGAAAAAAGGAAAGATGCCAGACCTCTGGGGGAGGGAAGGGAAATGGAAGGGGGGACAGAGATGGAAGATGGATAGTTAGCATGGAGAAAGAAGAAAATGACAAATGGGCAGGAGACCCTGGCAAGCGAGTTATCAGAAGACACCCACAGCCTGGGACCAACAAAAGGTAGAAAAAATAATTTTATTTTCTGTTTTGTGATTACAATATTCATTTTGTTTACACCACAGAGCTGGTGTGGGATTGGAGACGTTGTAACCCTATACTTCTACTAAGACTAAGCCTTAGTCACTTAGGGGTCCTTTTATTAAGGTGCACATTTAGTGCACGCTAAATCTGTTAGCGTACCTTAAAGGACCCCTAATTATCTTAATTAAAAATTTGGCCATGGGAAGTAAATGGGCTTTTTCTACTTAAAGCTCTGCACTACTCCTCTGGTGAAGAGAATTATAGCACACTTACTTTCCTTTCCTTTTTGACATACCACCTTTCCTCCACGGATATCGAAGCAGTTTACAAAACATCAAATAGTAATCAGGTACTCTAGAATATAAGAATAGCCATACTGGCTTAGACCAATCGTCCATCTAGCTCAGTATCCTGTTTCCACAGCATTTAAAAGTTTTGCCCCCCAACATTTCATCTCTGAAATGTTCACCCCAGGACGTTTTGCCCATCCACATTTTGCTCCTTGGTATTTTTCGACCCCACACTTTTTGTCCCTGGAATTTTACCCCCAGGTATATTTCACCCCTGCACTTTTCACCCCTGATACTTTTCATCCCCACACTTTTTGCCCCCAGCCATTCGTTATGTTTCAAAATGGGTTTTTTTTAATACGTGACAGGGTTAACTAATAGCTCTGGTAGAGACATACACTGTGACCTGCAGTCAGAGCCAAATTAAAGCATAGGTAAAGTAGACATGTACCTCAGGCCCAAAAGAGTAGGGAAGCCTTGTCAGATATGCTCACAATTCAGGAGGCTAGGATTGCCAATGGTCTGGACTTTTTCAAGATTCTAAAAAGTTGTAGATTACTTGTTTCAATGCCAGAAGGATGGATGTGTGTGGATATTTTCCATTACAACTCCCCCTTTTTCCAATACAGAGACTGTAGTAGACTACAGCCAAAGGGACGGCCGCTCTAGTCACAGAAAGGAGGGGCTGAGCTGCAAAGTCTGTGAAAAAGCAGATCTCTGCACAGGGTCTTTGAAGAGAATCAGTAAAATATGAACATGCCATCATCTAAAAACTTATATAAAAAATTAGAAAAAGAAATCAAAATATTAGAAGCTAAATTGATAAATAAATGGGAAAATGAGATATTGCAAGCTCTGTTGAAAGCAAAAGGTAAATATAATGAATTAACTTCAAAAATGATAAGAAAGGATTTGTTTTCCAAACAAGCAGTGTATTATGGAAATTCTAATAAAGCGGGGAGATTATTGGCAAATTATCTTAAAGCAAAAAAAAGGAAAACTAATGTTAATGGGATAAAAGATGATAATGGTACAATAACAAATCAAACAAATATAATTTTAAAACAATTTCTAAAATTTTATAAAGATCTGTACTCTTCCGAGCCTTATTTGGAGAGACAAAAAGATGGTAAAAATTTTTTAGATTTAATTAATGGACCTAAAGTTCCTGATCATATAAAACGGAGTTTAGATGAACCTATATCATTAAAAGAATTAGAAACAGCATTGAGATCTCTTAGAGTTGGATCCGCTCCAGGTGGTGATGGTTATACAGTAGAATTTTATAAAACATTTCAAAATATCCTTTCCCCACATTTACTAAATTTATATCAAACACAACTTATAAAAGGTGATATTAAAGGTACTATGGCTGAATCAATAATAATTGTTCTGCCTAAGCCAAATAAAGATCCTACTTTGGTTTCGAACTACAGGCCTATATCTTTAATAAATGTGGATAACAAACTTTTGGCGAAAATTTTGGCTTTGAGATTAGCCAAAGCTCTCCCACATATTATAGATATGCATCAGACAGGTTTCGTTGCTAAAAGACATTCCTCTAATAACTCTAGATTATTGTTTCATATGTTAAATTTATCAAAAAAAATAGATCAACCGACTTTTACAGTTTCATTGGATGCAGAAAAAGCGTTTGATAGGGTAGAATGGAATTTTATGTATCAAGCTTTAGAATGGTTTGGTATAGGTTCTGGATTTATACAAATGGTAAAAACATTGTATAGCTTCCCGATTGCAAGATTAAATATTAATAATATGATATCTGATGGATTTCAATTGCGGAGGGGAGTTAGACAGGGTTGTCCTTTATCTCCTTTGTTATTTGATGTTATATTAGAACCCTTATTGTTAGCAATACAACAAACGGGGGAGATACAGGGTATTCCATATTCAGATATGGAATATAAAATTTCGGCTTATGCTGATGATATTTTGCTTTATTTGAAAAATCCAGAATCTACCTTATCTTCTTTATTGGAATTAATTGATAAGTTTGGTAAATTTTCAGGTTATAAAATTAATTGGAATAAATCTGAAATTATACCCTTAAATGTTCATTGTGTAAAAGGACTATTTAAAGATTTTCCGTTCATATGGAAGGAAGAAGGATTTAAATATCTTGGCATTCAAGTTAAAAATACAATTGAAGATACTGTAAAAGAAAATGAAAAATTTGTATTAAAAAAAGTTACGGAGTTGTGTGAGCAATGGAACCCTTTACATATTTCTTGGTGGGGGAGAGTTCAAACTATTAAAATGATGATCTTGCCTGTAGTTTGCTACCAAATGAGTATGATACCTATTTATTTTCAGGGGTCCTTTTATAAAAAGATTAATAGCATTTTAACGAAATTTCTTTGGCTTGGTAGAACACCTAGAATAGCTTTAGTAACTTTGCAAAAATCAATTAAGGAGGGAGGGGTAAATTTTCCAAATTTTTATAGGTACCATCAAGCCTATATTCTACGTCAGGGTATGTATTGGATCCTCCCAGAACTTATAGATAATGCACCAGATTGGTTATATTTGGAATGGCGCCTTATGTTTCCCCTAAATTTAGTTCACCTTCCAAGTATTAACATACCTAGAAGATACAGAGAAAACAAAATATTAATGGATACTTGGAAAACGTTGAGATTTATTAGTAAATTAACACCTATCCCAATAAACAAATCAACTAATCAATCTCTATGGATAAACTCCAAGATCAAAATTGGCGGAGCTCAAATCCTTTGGAAGAACTGGATTATTGCAGGCATTAGATCTTTAGATGACGTTATTTCAGAAGGTAAACTGCTGGATTTTTCACAATTGCAACATAGATTTGGTCTTAGTAAAACACAAAGTTTTAAATGGTTGCAATTGAAGCAGGCCATTCAGGTTGGGTTCCCTGAATGGAAAACATTGAATAATCAATATAGTTTAAAGTTCTTATGTTTTCAAGCAGACTTCCTAGGAAATCAAGCCGCATTGTGGTATAAATTAATATCTGGATATTTGAATAAAAAACCAAAAAATGGTCTAAGAGATATTTGGAGCATTGAGATTAAGCATCAAATTAATGCATCTCAATGGCCACTAATTTGGTCTTGGAGAATGAGATGTACAGTGTCAGCATCTATGAGACAAACTTGGTTCTTTTTATTACATAGAGCTTTTTGGACCCCTACACGTTTGCAAAAATTAGACAGTTCTAAGTCCAATAAATGCTGGCACTGTAATCTGGAACCAGGGACGTTAGACCACTTACTGTATCATTGTCCCTATATTAAAAGTTTTTGGAATTCAATTTGGCCACAAATTAATAAATTGATGGAAAATCACATAGCAATATCATATGATACGGTATTATTTGGAATGATGAGGAAAAAAAGTCAAATTTCACCAGAAAATAACAAGCTTTTATTAATTATGACAGGGGTTGCCATTCAGCATATAACTAATAATTGGAAGAATTATAATAACCTAAATTATACATTTTGGTGGAATACAATATGTCATATATTTAAAATGGAAAGAATGATAGCAATACAAAGAGGGACATATACTAAATTTATAAAAATATGGGGGCCATTGACAAAATACTGCAATGAATAAATAGTAGGATTTCTCTTCAACCGTATTTTGATTTTTGGAATAAGAGAATCTCTATCTGCTGGCACAAAGCAAAGAGTGGATTGCTGACAGAACATTTTCCACTGTACCATCCTTGTTCAAGCAACTTTACACAATCCACACAGTCCACAGCAGCCTCATTGTTCCAGTGGTGTATGCCTTGTTGCCGAACAAGACCCCTGAAGAGCATGCAGTCTGGATTATATACCGTGTCATCTCTCCAAAATTGATAATCAAAGTGAAAGTATTGTAGTCAGATTGAAGACTCATCTGACATCCTGGAGAGAGGATAACAATTTTTTTTCCTTAGAACAATTTTCTAAGAACTGTTGAAATAACAATGTTTTCATAGATTAACAGAAAATCTGGAAGGAGAGAAAAGTTCTAGCCAGAAAAACTGATAAAGATTTGATAATGAATTCCCTAACACTGAGAAGACAGGTTGCTTCTTATACTTATCACCGTGAATTTGGTGGAAAGTTCAGAATGAAGGACTGAAGGTGCAATACCTTGGCGACCACTAATTTGCCTGTTAGATCCGCATGATCTTGCCTTTCTCCCACCAGAGAATGTGCAATCATTCAAAGAGCTCTGGAAAATCCCAACTTTCCTCAAGAAGCACTACCCATTGCAAATTAGTTGAAAGACACCTATAATCATTCGAATGAATCGCAGAGGACATCAAGCACTACCATTTCCAATTCAACTTTGGAACGTGTATCAATGAATGTTGAACAATCAACATCAAATGAACAATGATGTCAAAGGATGGCACCACAGCTTTCAAGAAATGTGTGGTATCCTTTTTCCAAACATTTACTTGCTCATCAACTGCCTGAAACATCAGCAAGGACTCCAAAACTTCAAAATCACTCAAATCATAGCTGGAAATCCCACCAATGCCAGGAACAAGAAATTTGCTGCAATTTCAACAAGGATCAAATGTACTATACATAATTTGAACAATCAATATTTGATTGACTGGCACAAAAATCACAAGCCCCAACTAGAATTTAAAATTTTAGGCAATACCTCCGATAGTTGCCCAAAATTTTGAATTCTAGTTGGGGCTTGTTGTGATTTTTGTGCTTGTCTTGTTTTGACCTTTTATTTAATTGTTTTGTTTTTACTATGCATATTATTTTTACTATTGTGAATTCTTCATTGTCAATTTTGGACTTTTTGATGAAAATTAAAATTTTACTCTATAGCTTTAAAAAACTGGGTCAGAAAATACTATAAAATAGCAAAAAATGTAACATGCGCAGGATGAAAAAGTCATGTAGCATAAAAATTTACCGGGGTGAAACACTAAACCTTTGGGCCCAAAGCACGTGACTAGTTTGCCTATGCCTTAATCCAGCTCTAACTGCAGGCCACAGAGCATAATGAAGAGGCAAAAATTGTGGGGACAAAAAGTTAACTAGGAACAAAACATCCTGGAGGTGAAAGGTGTGGGGGCGAATATTCCGGTGGCAAAATGTACCTGTTTGGGGCGAAGTTCCAGGGGCAAAAAGTGTGGAGGTGAAGAGCACTCAGGGGTGAAATGTGGAGGGGTGAATATTCCAGGGGTGAAACTTCCACAAACTGATAGGACTGAAGGTAGCACAGTTAGACTGTGCGCTCCGGGACAGATAGGGAAAATACTATTGAGGGGAAGCCACTACATGCCCTGGGATCTGTAGCACTGAATGTTGCTACTATTTAGGTTTTGGCCACTGTGGAAATCCCGGAGGGCTCATAATCTAACTATGGTACCTTTAGTCCTACCTGATCAGCCTAATACCTGAGAGTTATGCCGGTCAACCAGAGGACAGAGACAGGAAAAACATTTGTATACACTGCCCTATAAGGGCACCATGCAGTTGAAGCCCTACAGTATTTCAATAACAAAGTGACTGATGTGTTTCCACTATCCTCCCAAAAAACCAAAAACAACAACAACAAAAAAAATTTAGCCCACCTTTTTTTTTGCAGCCTTAAATGAAAAAAAACCCACAACATTTATTAAGAAGAACACAAGACGGGGTGTGGCTTGGAGCGCGCAAAACATGGACGTGTGATTGCGGCGCTCCGATCACCCAGGCAGCAATATAAAGATTAAAAGTACTTTGCATAAATTTTGTTATTGGTGGTTCGAGTGTCATGCGGAGATGGCCAGTACGAGGCAAGGGAAGTTAGATGCGGCTTTCGTGGCATCCGGCTCGGCAAAGCGTGTAAAACACGATCATGTGATGCCCTCAAAAACTCCTCTTCCAGAGGATGAGGAAATAGAAAAAAAAGATATTATGGCTGAGCTTAAGAAGATATCAATGCTGATTCAAAAAAACGCTAAAAGCGTACAAGAGGTGAAGGAGGAAGTTTTAAACACAAATAGGCAGCTGGAGTTAGTTAACCAGAGAATGACCGTTTTAGAACACAGAGTGGAGCAGTTAGAAATAACTGCAGCTCAGTCTAAGGATGACACAAAAATTATAAAAGATCTACAAAAGCAGCTGGTGGACTATGAAAACCGCGGAAGAAGGAAGAATGTAAAGATCATTGGGCTGGCTGAAAATTTGGAAGGGGGAAATCCAATTCAGTTTCTGGAAAATTTACTGCCAAAATTATTACAGCTGAATTCTAAGTACCCCATTGAGATTGAACGAGCACAAAGAATTCCAAATCAACGGTCTGCTAACAACTCAAAGCCCAGACCTCTTATTTTTAAACTACTAAGGTTTCAGCAAGCCTTTGAGATACTAAGTTTGGCAAAGGCGGATAAAAATTTAAATTATAAAGGATCCAAACTTTTATTCTTGCCGGATTTTGCAAAGAGTACAGTGGCTTTAAGGCAGCAGTTCCTTCAGTTTCGTCCTCAGCTGAAAGAAAAGGGATACAAATATGGACTTTATTATCCTGCAAAAATGAGAGTATCCAGTGGGAACAAATCACTATATTTCGAGGATCCTGAAAAACTGAGAGATTTCTTGGCCACTTCAGAACCAATGTCTATGTGAAAGCGTTTCAAGAGAAGAAGAAAAGAAGAGGATGAACAGATGTTATGCTGCACCATTCTGATGTTTTAATGTGTCCAAAAGTGTTTGTTTAATTGGTTTCAAAGCTGATGTTTGAGTTGTTTATGTTGGTCTTTTATTCTTTCTTTTCAATATTTGGTATGTTATGTTAGTGTTGGTGGTGTCATGATTGTTGTATGTTTTTGGTTTAATGTTTTGTCTTTTGGTTGTGTCTAGGTTTTATGAATAGGTAGAAAAAGGATTACAATGAATTAGGGACGAATCTGTTTATGAATTTTCCATTTGATAATTTAAATATATGATATTTATTTGTATTGATCTTGGTGGCATTATATGTATGAGTTGTCAGTTATGCTTGGAAAGTGAGATAACATTGATTATTTTTTATTAGTTATAATTTATGGTTAATTGTTGATGTTATTAATAATTGACTTTGGGTATGGAAGTTATGAATTAGTATTTGATCTTCCAATTAATATATGGTGTGTTTAAGGGTTGAGAGTATGATAAATATTTAGATATATGGATGGATATAAATATGTCTATAATATCTTCATTTTTAATGAATCTATTGAGGGATATGAATGATATATTTTAGGACAAAGTATGGTAGGAATAATATGTATCAGTTTTAGAGGAAAAAAAAGATCTTAAGCAAAAGATATGAAATTTATTTTCTAATGAGATTTAAAATCTTATTTTTAAAAGATGAACTTAATTTAAAATTGGTCAAATGAGTTTTAGTATTAATATTCAGGGATATTAATTAATTCTGTGAGTTTATAATTGGATTAATTTAAGTAGTTAGATGGAATTTGTTTTATATGATGATCATTTATTTTATGGAATATATGAAATGTTTTTATGGATTCATGGCATGTATGAAATGATTATGTATTATTATTTATACTAGATGATGATTTAGATTATGTGTTGCCTGGAGGGAGTGTTTAGTTTGCATATCCTATGCGTGTTACAAGTTTATCCAATTGTAGGGTGGGTTTGGGTGGGTTAGGGGTGAGGGGTTATTATATAATATGGATAAAGAAGGTTTTAGGAAATAAGGGGGTTTAGTTTCTAATGTATTTATTATTGGATTTCATGAAGGTGCTGGTGTCTAGTCATTTCAATTTAATTAAAAGATATATTATTATTGGATTATTTATTTACTTAGATGGTGATTAAGTTTTTTTCTTTAAACGTCATTGGCCTTAATCATATGATCAAGAAGAAGAAAATGTTAGGATTTCCTTAAAAAGCAAAATGCTGATGTTTATTTCATTAAAGAGACGCATCTGTCAATTATAGAATCTAGGAAGCTGGAAGGGGATTGGATTTCTAAAAGTTTTTTTGCTCCAGCAATTGGGAAAAAAGCGGAGGTTTTGTTCAGCTGATTTTCAAATGGTTGCTTCAGACCCCTTAGGAAGATGGGTACATGTCAAAATGAGCATGGGAAATAATACCCTTGATTTGTTCAATGTTTACCCTCCAAATATGAACCAAGTGGAGTTTTTTAAGGCTTTACAACAATTAGTACTCCCACTGACTACTTCTAATTTTAATAGCTGGAGATTTCAATGCTGTAATGGATCCAATTGTTGACAAGAGTCCAAGTAAAATTATGAAATCATTAGGATTAGATAATTTGGTTCAATCGTGTGATTTGACAGATATATCGTGTGATTTGACAGGTATTCTTCATTTTAATGATCGGGAATTTTCTTTTTGTTCACAGGTTCATAACTCTTTTTCAAGGATTGATTATATTGTTTCCAATAAAATAGCTCAGAAAGTGTTAAAAGCCATCATAGATCCTATCATTTTATCTGATCATGGTGGTGTTTGGATTGAAGTACAAATGGATGAGCAAGTTGATGCTAAATCAATTTGGAGGTTTGATAACACTTTGATTGCTGATTCAAAATTCCTTGAAGATTTTAAATTAAAAATAATTGAATTTTTTCAAATTAATGCCTCTGATGATATTAACATTGAAGTGTTGTGGGATGCATTTAAAGCAACCATGAGAGGACATATTATTTCATATTCGGCATATACTAGAAAACAACTTAAAAAACAATTTTATGATTTGGAAAAAGAAATTAAGTTCTTGGAGAATAAATTAATTAACAAATGGGAACAGTGTACATTACAAATTTTATTAAAAGCTAAAGCCAAATATAATGAATTATCTTCAAAATTCATAAGGAATGATTTGTTTTATCAGCAAACTCAGTATTATGGAAATTCAAACAAGGCAGGGAAATTGTTAGCAAATTATCTTAAAGCAAAAAAAAAAGGAAAACAAAGATTATTGTAATAAAGGATAATAAAGGAGAAATACATACTAAAAATGAGCATATTTTACAACAGTTTCTTACTTTCTATAAGGAATTATATTCTTCTGAGTCTTATAGAAACAAAGAACAAGAAGGTTTGGAATTTTTAAATTTAATTATTGGATCTCAAATTCCTGAGCATATAAAAGGAAGTTTAGAAGAACCTAACTCTCTAAAAGAATTAGAAATGGCATTAGAGCTGGATCCGCTCCAGGTAGTGATGGATATACTCTAGAATTCTATAAGTCATTTCAAATTACCCTTTTACCATATTTATTAAATTTATATCAATATCAACTGACTAAAGGTTGTATTTCAGGTACTATGGCAGATTCCTTAATTATTGTTTTGCCAAAACCAAACAGAGATCCTACTTTGGTTTCAAACTACAGGCCTATTTCATTAACAAATGTGGATGGGAAACTTATTGCCAAAGTTTTGGCTTTAAGATTGGCAAGGAATTATATTATTCATGTATAGATATGAGATGGGGGTGGGATATAAATCTTTTAGTTATATATTGTTATGGAATTATTAAGTGATAATGTAATATGTTGTGTTCATATTTTAATGTACACTTGATGTATATGTTAAAATGAATAAAGATTTTGAAAAAAAAAAAAAAAAAAGCCCTCTCTTATCATTGACACTCACCAAACAGGATTTGTTGCAAGGAGGCATTCTTCTCACAATACTAGATTGGCTTTTCATACTTTAAACTTAACAAAAAAGGTGAATGAGCCAGCATTCTTGGTTTCTCTAGATGCAGAAAAGGCCTTTGATAGGGTTGAATGGAATTTTATGTATCAGGCATTGGAATGGATTGGTGTGGGTTCTGGTTTCATTCAAATAATTCAGACGCTGTATAGCTCTCCTGGTGCAAGATTGTACATTAATAATAGTTTATCAGATCAGTTTAACTTGCGAAGGGGAGTTAGACAGGGTTGTCCCTTGTCTCCTTTGCTTTTTGATATTGTTTTAGAATCCTTGTTAAGGAGAAATTAGGTTCTTACCTGCTAATTTACTTTCTTTTAGCTTCTCCAGACCAGTAGAGGTTAACTTTACGAATGGGTATATATCTAATCATGACCAGCAGGTGGAGACTGAAAACAAAACTTTGGGACAGTATATACTATCCTCCCTTCTCTATTTCCCTCAGTCTGCCGAATAGCCAAGCAGAACCAAGAACTGGAAAACAGGAAGAAAACAATACTCCGAACAGGAGTAACAAATAACATACCCAAATGCTGTTGGAAAATGCAGAGGAGAAATACCCGAAGGAAAATGTCCCCACAGCTCGCCAGCTAAGCCAGCCGAGCCACAGCCGCTGTTCTTTAATTCTCCCCGGCCCTAGAAAAATACTAGAACCCGCAGCAAAAAACAAAAACTGCCCGCGAAACAGCCCCAACAACAACAACAACAGACAGGGTGGGGACCTCTACTGGTCTGGAGAAGCTAAAAGAAAGTAAATTAGCAGGTAAGAACCTAATTTCTCCTTCTTTAGCACTCTCCAGACCAGTAGAGGTTAACTTTACGAATGGGACGTACCAAAGCAGTCCCTCTCACGGGCGGGACCCCCGAAGGGCCGATACCAGTACACGCTCACCGAACACCGCGTCCCGACGCGCCTGCACATCAACCCGATAATGACGAACAAAGGAATGCAAGGAGGACCAAACCGCAGCCTTACAAATATCCACTGGAGGCACGAGCGACGACTCAGCCCAAGAAGCCGCCTGACCCCGAGTGGAATGAGCCTTGAGAAACTCCGGAACAGGCTGCTGTTTCAGAAGATAAGCGGAAGCAATCGTCTCCTTGATCCAGCGCGCAATAGTAGCCTTAGAAGCGCCAGCTCCCCGACGAGGACCCGCCAGGAGGACAAAGAGATGATCGGACTTCCGGAATTCCTGGGTCCGCTGCACATAAGAGCGAAGGACCCGACCGACATCCAACTTGCGCAGCTGCCGTTGCTCAGAAGAGCCCTCCCGACCACCCAAGACCGGGAGAACCACCGATTGATTGACATGAAAAGGAGAAACAACCTTCGGCAGAAAAGAAGGAACAGGCCGCAAGACGACCCGCTCCCTAGAAAACTCCAAGAAGGGAGCCCTACAAGAGAAAGCCTGCAGCTCAGAAACACGCCTAGCAGAAGTAATGGCCACCAAAAAGACCGCCTTCAAAGTAAGGTCCTTCAAAGAACAGGCGTCCAAGGGCTCGAAAGGCGGACGCACCAAAACAGAGAGAACCAGATTAAGATCCCAAGAGGGAACCGAGGGCCGTAGGGGAGGCCTAAGCAACTTGGCCGCCCGCAAAAAGCGAATCACATCAGGAAGAGCCGATAAACGCTGACCTGACACCAACCCTCGAAAGGCCGACAGGGCCGCAAGATGAACTCGGAGAGAAGACCAAGCCAGGCCTCTATCCAGGCCATCCTGCAAGAACTCTAGAATGTTAGGCAGAGAAGCGCGAAAAGAGGTCACTCCCCGCGCCCGACACCATTCCTCAAAGAGACGCCAAACCCGCACATAAGCCCGAGAGGTAGAAAGCCTCCGGGACCCCAAAAGTGTAGAGATCACCTTGTCTGAATATCCCTTCTTGCTAAGGCGACCCCTTTCAAGAGCCACGCCGTAAGACAGAAGGGAGACGGGTCGAACATGGGAATGGGACCCTGCATCAGAAGGTCGCCCGAGAGAGGCAGAGGAAGAGGATCCGCCACCAGGTGCCTCACCAGATCCGCATACCACGGACGGCGAGGCCAATCCGGCGCCACCAGCACCACCAAACCCGGATGGTGAACAATGCGAAGAAGCACTCTGCCCACCAGCGGCCAAGGAGGGAACACATACAACAGCCCCTCCGTTGGCCACTGCTGGACCAGAGCATCCAGACCCTCGGCCAGACCGTCCCTGCGACGACTGAAGAAGCGGGGCACTTTGGCGTTGCCACCCGTGGCCATCAGGTCCATCAGGGGCTGCCCCCAAGCCTGCACTATCAACTGAAACGCCTCGGCGCCGAGACACCACTCTCCTGGATCTAGGAAGTGACGACTGAGGAAGTCTGCCTGAACATTTTCTACTCCGGCTATATGAGAGGCCGAGAGGTCCAACAGATGGGACTCCGCCCAAACCATGAGCAGAGCCGCCTCCTGCGCCACCTGAGTGCTCTTGGTGCCCCCCTGACGATTGACATAAGCCATCGCCGTGGCATTGTCCGACAGGACTCTGACCGACTTGCCCAGCAACAGGGAGTGGAAAGCCAACAGCGCCAGACGGACCGCTCTGGTCTCCAACACGTTGATCGACCAGGCGGCCTCCTCCGCGGACCAGGTGCCCTGAGCTGAGTGACCCAAACACTGAGCCCCCCAACCCAGGAGACTCGCATCCGTCAGGAGCACCGTCCACTGCGGGAGATCCAGACCCACCCCCTGAACTAGGTGAGGGGTCTGGAGCCACCAACGCAGACTGCAGCGCGCCAAGCCTCGCAGGGGAACCGGAACATCCATCCCGTGCCTCTGGGGAGACCACCTCCGGAGCAGAGCATACTGGAGAGGACGCATGTGGGCCCGCGCCCACCTCACCACGTCCAGGGACGCCGCCATCGACCCCAAGACCTGGAGGAAATCTCGCGCCCGAGGACACCGGGACGCCAAAAGCAGGCGAATCTGAGATTGCAATTTGCTCACCCGGCCCTCTGGGAGGAAGACCCTCCCCAAGGAGGTGTCGAACAGCACCCCTAGGTACTCCAGACGCTGAGCCGGGACCAACCGACTCTTGGAAAGGTTGACCACCCAGCCCAGCGACCGGAGAAACTCCACCACCCGAGCAGTAACCCGGGAGCTTTCCTGCAACGACTTTGCCCGAATTAACCAGTCGTCCAGGTAGGGGTGTACCAGGATGCCCTCCGACCGCAAGGCTGCCGCGACGACCACCATCACCTTGGTGAACGTCCGAGGAGCCGTGGCCAGCCCAAAGGGAAGCGCACAGAACTGATAGTGCCGACCCAAGATCGCAAAGCGCAGGAAACGCTGATGAGATGCCCGAATGGGAACATGCAAGTAGGCCTCCGTCAGATCGAGAGAAGTGAGAAACTCCCCTGGCTGAACCGCCAGAATGACCGACCGCAGAGTTTCCATACGGATAGAGGGAATCTTGAGAGCCCTGTTGACCCTTTTCAAATCGAGGATGGGCCGAAAGGTCCCCTCCTTCTTGGGCACCACAAAGTAAATGGAGTACCTGCCCGTGCCCCACTCCGGAGGGGGCACCGGAACAACTGCCCTGAGATCTAGCAAGCGCTGAAGGGTCTGGCGAAAAGCCTGCGTCTTCCCCGGAGTCTGACATGGAGAAGCGAGGAAAAATCCGGCAGAGAGCGGGCGAACTCCAGGGCATAACCGTCCCGCACCACCTCCAGGACCCACTGATCGGACGTGATCTCGGCCCATTTGGGGAAAAAATCGCGCAGCCGGGCCCCCACCGGAACCAAAGGGGGCGCCGGCAAGGCGTCATTGTGCAGGACGGGAAGCGGGGGAACCGGCGGAGGGATTCCCTGCCCCCCGACGGGCCCCCCGAAAGGGCTGCATGCGCTGGAAGAACCGACCCCGGGAAAATCCCGGAGACTGGAAAGAAGCAGCCCCACGCCCAGGGCGATACTTGCGAAATTCCCGCAAACGCCCCCGGGCCGCACCCCCCCGGGACGCCGGGCGGGCACGGTCCTCCGGCAGACGGGGAACTTTCGAGTCCGACAGAGTCTGAATCAACTTATCCAAGTCCTCTCCAAACAAAAACGACCCCCGAAAGGGAAATTTAGTAAGCTTAGCTTTGGACGCAGCATCCGCCGCCCAAGCGCGCAGCCACAACACACGCCTTGCGGCCACGCCAAAAGCCATAGACTTAGCCGAGATCCGCACCAAGTCATATAGAGCATCTGAGAGGAATGAGGCCGCCATCTCAATCTTCGCTACCTCCTGATCCACCAGAGACCAGTCGTCAGACTCTCGATCCAAGACACGCTCAGCCCACCGAAACACGGCGCGAGCGACCAGTCCCCCACAAATAGCCGCCTGGACCCCAAAAGCAGAAACCTGAAAATTTTGCTTAAGAATGTTCTCCAATTTGCGCTCCTCAGAGTCCCGCAAGGCAGAACCGCCCTCAACAGGCACGGTATGCCGCTTGGAAATTGCCGAGACCACCGCATCCACGACTGGCGAAGCTAACGTAGCCCGATCCCCTTCAGGAATGGGATACAGGCGAGCCATGCTGCGCGCCAGCCGAAACGGCGTCTCCGGCGTTTTCCACTGCTCCAGAATAATATCCCGAATATCCTGATGCATAGGAAAAGAGCGGGAAACGGAACGGATCCCCCGTAACAGGGGGTCCCCCACACGCGGAGTCTCCGGCGGCGCGTCCTCAAAACGCAAGACCGCAGAAACCTGCTGAATAAGGTCAGGCAGCTCATCTTTCTGAAAAAGGCGCACCACGGACACCTCGTCACTGGAGAACGGGAAATCCGACAACCCGCCGCCAGCTTCCGTCCCCTCCAGAGAGTCCTGGAATTCCTCAGAAGGGTCCAGGTCCTCCTCCAAACCGACACGTTCCTCCGACCACAAAGTCTCGTCCCACGACACACGCGGACGCTTGGACAAGGGAGGCGGCGGAGGGGACGTCACGTCAGACGAGAGCGGCAAAGCCGCAGGGAGCGCGGAGGAAACCCCACCCCCCGAAACCCCCTGGGCGCAACCGGGACCCCCAGCCGCCTGAAAATAGGCTCTGCATAAAGAAAAGAAAAATTCAGGAGAAAAACCCCCCGAGGGTCCCAAGGGACTCCCTGCCACAGCAGGGGACCCAGCAGAACCTTGCCCCTGCATAGTCAAAACAGGGGGAAGGTCACCTGAGGTGGAAGACAAAATGGAGGGGCCAGACAGAGAAGATGGCGGTTTTCCCGCCAAAAAAGCTCCCTCCATAGCCTGAAGCGGCTGAGAAACCTGAATAGTCTCAGCCGCTAAAGCAGGCAAGCCGGCATCAGCTGTCAAAAAATCAGCTGAGAGGGAATCCTCTAAAACCCGACCGTCGGCGGTTCGGGGAATCCCTCCGTGGGCGGACGGAGAAGACCGGGCTTCCCCACCGTTCCCTGCCGACTCGCGAGGCACCATCGGCGGGGAGCTCTGGGCGCCTGCAGCCGCTGCCGACGGAGCTCCTCCACCGCCCCGGCCTGAACACCACTTGCACAGGCCGGCCGCGAGTGCCTCGCGTCTGGAGCACAATGAGCACTTTTTCCCTTTAGAAGTGCTCATTGCTCCATACGCGACCTAGCTGCAAAAAAGTGCCGGTTAGTTGAAAAAATACAGTAAAATACAGTTTACTTAAAGGGATACAACCCTCCAGACCAGCACTACCTCAGGATTTTTTTTTTTTTTTTTCACAGAACAGACTCCACAGGCTCTCAAAGCAATATGCCTTGCTTGATTTAGGGGGCAAGGCTTACTGCTGAGGCTCCTCTAAAAAAATGTGGGGAGGTGGAGGAAGTGGGGGGAGGGACCCCGCTCGTGACCCGCCGGGTTTGACACCCCCGAGGTCGGACGAACCCCCAAACAGAGTCCGCCCAAGCTCCGTCCGGCTAAAAACAGGGACAATAAACCCCCTAAACAAATTCCAACAGCCCTACCAAGGGAGATGGGTACAGATCACTCAACACCTGCTGGAGACTGAAAGAAGACTGAGGGAAATAGAGAAGGGAGGATAGTATATACAGTGGTGCCTCACACAACGAACTTAATTGGTTCCAGGAGCAAGTTTGTTATGCGAAACGTTCGTTATGTGAAACGCGTTTTCCCATAAGAATACATGTAAAAAAAAATAATTCGTTCTGCAGCATAAAATATGCTAAGATGACATAAAAAAAGATAAATTTTTGGTTATTATTTTTATTTAGATACATCTAAAAACATAATTGTTTTTTAAAACAACACACATTTTTTAAATTTAAAGACAGACTAAGTAGAGTCTAATTTTACAGTGAGAGAGGGCAGAGTCTCAGCGGCAAAAACTGGGACTTAACTGTTCATTTTTTTTTTTTTCTACCGTGTTTCCCCGATGATAAGGCAGGGCCATCAAATAAGACAGCCCCCCCTTTTTAGAAAAAAATGTAAAATAAGGCACCCCCCCGCAAATAAGCCACCCACCGATACCTGCGCTTACCCGAATCGGGTGGTACGGTGGGTGACTCCGTGTGGTCCCTGGCACCCCCTACACGATCGGGGCAAGAGGGAGCTCAAGCCCTCTTGCCCCCCCGACTCCCCGACACGATCGGGGCAAGAGGGAGCCCAAGCCCTCTTGCCCCCCGACTCCCCGACACGATCGGGGCAAGAGGGAGCCCAAGCCCTCTTGCCCCCCCGACTCCCCGACACGATTGGGGCAAGAGGGAGCCCAAGCCCTATTGCCCCCCCCCCGACTCCCCGACACGATCGGGGCAAGAGGGAGCCCAAGCCCTCTTGCCCCCCGACTCCCCGACACGATCGGGGCAAGAGGGAGCCCAAGCCCTCTTGCCCCCCCCCCCGACTCCCCGACACGATCGGGGCAAGAGGGAGCCCAAGCCCTCTTGCCCCCCCGACTCCCCGACACGATCGGGGCAAGAGGGAGCCCAAGCCCTCTTGCCCCGCCGATTCCCCAACTCCCCGACAATATCGGGCCAGGAGGGAGCCCAAGTCCTCCTGGCCACGGCGACCCCCTAACCCCACCCTGCACTACATTACGGGCAGGAGGGATCCCAGGCCCTCCTGCCCTCGACGCAAACCCCCCCTCCCCCCAACGACCGCCCCCCCCAAGAACCTCCGACCGCCCCCCCAGCCGACCCGCGACCCCCCTGGCCGACCCCCACGACACCCCCAACCCCCTTCCCCGTACCTTTCTGTAGTTGGCCGGACAGACGGGAGCCAAACCCGCCTGTCCGGCAGGCAGCCAACGACGGAATGAGGCCGGATTGGCCCATCCGTCCCAAAGCTCCGCCTACTGGTGGGGCCTAAGGCGCCTGGGCCAATCAGAATAGGCCCGGGAGCCTTAGGTCCCTCCTGGGGGCAGGGCCTGAGGCACATGGTCGGGTTGGGCCCATGTGCCTCAGGCCCCGCCCCCAGGAGGGACCTAAGGCTCCCGGGCCTATTCTGATTGGCCCAGGCGCCTTAGGCCCCACCAGTAGGCGGAGCTTTGGGACGGATGGGCCAATCCGGCCTCATTCCGTCGTTGGCTGCCTGCCGGACAGGCGGGTTTGGCTCCCGTCTGTCCGGCCAACTACAGAAAGGTACGGGGAAGGGGGTTGGGGGTGTCGTGGGGGTCGGCCAGGGGGGTCGCGGGTCGGCTGGGGGGCGGTCGGAGGTTCTTGGGGGGGGCGGTCGTTGGGGGGAGGGGGGGTTTGCGTCGAGGGCAGGAGGGCCTGGGATCCCTCCTGCCCGTAATGTAGTGCAGGGTGGGGTTAGGGGGTCGCCGTGGCCAGGAGGACTTGGGCTCCCTCCTGGCCCGATCGTGTCGGGGAGTCGGGGGGGCAAGAGGGCTTGGGCTCCCTCTTGCCCCGATCGTGTCGGGGGGTCGGGGGGGCAAGAGGGCTTGAGCTCCCTCTTGCCCCGATCGTGTCGGGGAGTCGGGGGGGCAAGAGGGCTTGGGCTCCCTCTTGCCCCGATCGTGTCGGGGAGTCGGGGGGGCAAGAGGGCTTGAGCTCCCTCTTGCCCCGATCGTGTCGGGGAGTCGGGGGGGCAAGAGGGCTTGGGCTCCCTCTTGCCCCGATCGTGTCGGGGGGTCGGGGGGGGGGGCAAGAGGGCTTGGGCTCCCTCTTGCCCCGATCGTGTCGGGGAGTCGGGGGGGGGCAAGAGGGAGCCAGGCGGAGAGAGGGCAGTTAAGCGCAGTGCCTGCGCGGAAGGATGCAGCTCGGGCGACTTCGTTGTGTGAAACGAAGTTCGTTGTACGAATCAAGACATAAAGTTCGTTGTGCGCAGCGTTCGCTGTGCGAGGCGTCCGTTATGCGAGGCACCACTGTACTGTCCCAAAGTTTTGTTTTCAGTCTCCACCTGCTGGTCATGATTAGATATATACCCATTCGTAAAGTTAACCTCTACTGGTCTGGAGAGTGCTAAAGAATTGCTATTAATCAAGCGAAGGGGATACAGGGTATTCCTTATTTGAATTGGGAATATAAACTCTCTGCTTATGCAGATGATATACTGTTTTATTTGAGAAATCCAGAAACCACCATTCCATGCTTACTTGAATTGATAGAGAAATTTGGAAAGTTTTCAGGATATAAGATTAATTGGAGTAAGTCTGAAGTTCTCCCGCTTAATGTTCACTGTGCCAAAGGTTTATTTGATTCATTTACTTTTGTTTGGAAAGATGATGGTTTAAAATATTTAGGCATTATTATTAAAAACAATATATAATTGATAATTTAATAATACACTTGATAATTTAATATAACACTTGATAATTTCTAATATTGAGGATACAGTGAAGGAGAATGGAAGACTTTTGTTAAAAAAAGTTATAGAAATGTGTGAGAAATGGAATCCGTTGCATTTATCATGGTGGGGGAGTGTTCAAACTGTTAAAATGATGATACTGCCTGTGGTTTGTTATCAAATGAGTATGATACCAGTTTTTTTCCAGGGGTCCTTTTATAAAAAGTTAAATGGTATTCTTACGAAATTTGTTTGGTTGGGTAAAAGACCAAGAATTGCTTTAGTATCTTTACAAAAATCAATTAGGGAGGGAGGGGTAAATTTTTCAAATTTTTATAGGTATCATCAAGCCTATATTCTACGTCAGGGTATGTATTGTATCCTCCCAGAGCTCTAAATCTGGAGAATGTCCCAGATTGGTTATATTTAGAATGGCGACTCCTGTTTCCTTTACATCTGGTTAATTTGCTTAGTATAAAGATACCTAGAAGATATAAAGAGAATAGGATTTTGATTGATACCTGGAAAACTTTACGTTATGTTAGTAATTTGTCACCTATTCCAATTTCTAAATCGTTACATCAATCCATTTGGGTAAACTCCAAGATTAAAATTGGCGGATTTAAAATCGTCTGGAAGCAATGGATAATTGGAGGTATTTGAACTTTGAATGATGTTATTTCAAATGGTTCACTGCTTAGTTTTTCACAGTTGCAACATAAATATGGTTTAAATAAAGCACAAAGTTTTAAATGGTTACAGCTGAAGCAGGCTATTCAGTAGGGGTTCCCTGAATGGAAGAGTCTTACTAATCAGTATAGTTTGGAATTCCTGTGCTTCCAGGCGGATTTCTTGGGACACCAAGCCGCACAGTGGTATAAATTGTTATACGAATATTTGAATAAAAAGAAGAAAACTGGTCTTAGGGATATTTGGAGCATTGAGATCAAGCATCAAATTAATGCATCTCAATGGCCACGAATTTGGTCTTGGAGAATCAGATCTACAATGTCAGCATCTATGAGACAAACATGGGGTTTTTTTTGGCTACATAG
The DNA here is from genome assembly GCF_902459505.1 of Geotrypetes seraphini. NCBI lineage: Eukaryota > Metazoa > Chordata > Amphibia > Gymnophiona > Dermophiidae > Geotrypetes > Geotrypetes seraphini. The sequence goes on along the minus strand of NC_047090.1, from coordinate 190,433,341 downwards.
AGCTTTTTGGACCCCAGTTCGTTTACAAAAATTAGATAGTTTTAAGTCTAATAGGTGTTGGCATTGTAATCAGGATGCAGGGACTTTAGATCATTTAATTTTTTTTGTCCTTGTATTAATGCCTTTTGGAAATCAATTTGGCCCCAAATTAATTCTTTATTAGAGAATTTTGTTGCATTATCATATGATACAATTTTATTTGGAACTTCAATGAGGTTAAAAAGCCAAATTTCAGCGTCCAATAATAAATTATTATTAATATTGACAGGAGTTGCCATTCAGCATATTACTAAAAACTGGAAAGATTATACAAAACTCAATTATATCTTTTGGTGGAATTCTGTATGTTATATATACAAGATGGAGTCATTGCTTTACAAAATGGAAATTATGCTAATTTTAAAAAGATTTGGGGGCCATTGATTCTATATTCAAATGATTAGACACCTTTATGTATTAGAAGTATTATCATAAAAAAGGGGGTATAGTATATGATTTGTTGGATTTCATTGTTGATTTAGGAGGGGGCGGGAGGAGGGAGGGGATTTTACAATACTTAAAGAATATTGGTTAGGATGTACAAGTGATTCTGTATATTATATATTATAACATTGTATACTTGTTGAATGAATTGAAAATGAATAAAGATTTAAAAAAAAAAAATAGAACACAAGACGTACTACAGAACAAGGTAGGAATAGTCTGATGGGACTAAAGGAAAGAAAATCATCAGGTAAGACCTTAATGTTTCCTATCCAGCACTCTCACCAGACCACACCAGAACCTGAGGAATATAGCAAAGCAATCTTTAATGTAGGTGGGTTTTCATTAACTCTTACCCTTAGAATTTGCACTGCAAATGCAGTTTCTAACCTGGCAGCTATATCTAATCTTGAGTGCTTCACGAAATGTATTTAGAAAACAATGGGCACTACTCACTCAACTCCATTCATAAAGTAAGCACCTCCCCCTCTTGCAGAATGAGCACCCAAGCCCTTAGAAGGCCGATTGCTTCCTAATATATAAGCTGAAGAAATGGCTTCTTTGAGCCAATGAAGAATGTTGGGCTTAGAAGCAGCTTGTTCTTTTCCACTACCTTCCATTTGAAAATCATCAATAACCTCCAAGCAGCTCATGAACATCCATATACACAAGATCCTAAAATCTCTGCATTTGATTCTGCGGAAGGAATGAAGATGACGAAATTGATTCACATGAAAAGGGAGATATTATGAAAGGACAAAACTGTTCAAACTGAAGCTTCAACCTTTGTAAAACACAAGAAATGATCTCTGCAAGAAAGAGCTTGTAGAACAGAAATCCTTTGAGCTGAAGCTTTTGGTAAAAGAAAGGCAGCCGTCAAGGTTAAGTCTAAGTGTAGCTCTCTTAATTGGCAAAATATGGAGAGCAAGCCAATGCTTTTATCCAATTCAAGCTCCATTCAGGACAAGGGGCCTTCACAGATGGGTGAATACAATTCACTCCCTTTGAGAAAGTGAACTACATATGGATGTGCTGCTATGGAAGTTCCTTCCAAATGGCTTCCAATACATGCGACAGCTGCCACTTGATCTTTCAAGGACTCGAGTGACAAACTCTTCTGAATTCCATCCTGGAGATAAGCCAAAATTTGGGCAACAGAAGCTGCAAAAGAAGAAACTGTACAGTCTGAATACTATGACACAAAGACTATAGACTTGCCAATGAAATGGAATGCTTCCCAGCTTGAAGTGTAGCTATAACATTTTCTGAATAACCTTTGCACCTCAAATGCAATGACTGAAGAGTCAAGCTGTAAAACTGAACATAGAGAGATCCTCCATTACCAAAGATCCTTAAATTAGACATCACCTTTCCTTGGGAAGTTTCAGTGGCTTGTCAATAGAGAATGACACGATGGCGGTTTACCCGCGGCAACCGTGTTTAGCCGTGGGTAACCCGCCAAAACGGGGAACGAAAACTAGCAGTCGCTGCGGGGACGGGAACAAGGCCATTCACTGCCCTGTGGAGCGGTGAATGGTCTTGTCCCCGCAGTGAGGCATGAAGGATCACGTGGTCCCCGCAGCCCACACCCGCCTGCCCAATCGATCCTAGTGATTAGCCAGCTCTCTCCCTTCTCCTCACCTTAGTTTGTAGGTTTTCTTTTTCGGCGACCCGCACACTATCAAAGAGCCGTGCACCCGCTGCTGCTCAGTTTCGATCTTCTGCTCTGATGCAATCGGAAACAGGAAGTTGCAGCAGAGCAGAAGATTGAACAATGAGCAGCCGCGCGTGTGCGGCTCTTTGGGAAAGCGTGCAGGTCGCCGAAAAAGAAAGCCTGCAAACTAAGGTGAGGAGAAGGGAGAGAGCTGGCTAAACACTAGGATCGATTAGGCAGGCGGGTGGGGGCTGCGGGGACCGTGCGATCGCCCGTGTTCCCGGCTCAAACTGGAAGGAGGGAGTGAAAGGGAAAAGGATTCTGGGCCAAGGGGATGAAGATGGAAAGAAAAACCCACAGCAGGAAAGAAAGGGAAGGACAGGCAGGTGAGCCAGATGCTAGAAGCAGGGGGGGGAGGAAGAAAGAGGGAAAAAGCTAGATGGGGGTTGAAAAGAAGAGACACACTGGTATGGAAGAGGAAGATAGGGGAAATCTAGACACAGGAAGGTAACAGAAAGAGGGGAAATTATGTGCATGGGGCATAGGGACAGAGACATAAAGGGGACATGCCATGGGGATGGTATATGGACACAGGGGGGGGCAATGGCAGATGCTTAGGGGAGATATTAGAAATGGGGAAAATAGGAGCACAGAAGCGAGATGGTTTGTGGGGATGGGACAGGGACCGAGCTCGCAGGCTCCAGTGGCTTGCACAAATTACATTGTAACATGCCATGAAAATAAGAGGGAGGAAGGTAGATAGATAGGCCACGCGAGAGGAGCTGAAGGGTGGTAGAAAGGAACAGATGGTAAAGGAGGAAGGGAAGGGTGGTGGTGGAAAGGAATAGGACAGACATTGAAGGAGGGTGGAGAGGAACAGATCCTGAAGGGAAATGTGGAAGACAGAATGGGAAGAAGACAGATGCCAGACTATAGGGGAGCGGAGGGAAGAAGATGGGTGCTAGACCAATTGGGGGGGGTGAAGGGAGAGGCACAGTAACAGCAAATGGAAGACGCAGAGAGAAGACACACAGTGGATGGAAGGAATTGAATGAGAAGATGTGGAAAGCAGAAACCAGACAACAAAGGTAGAAAAAAAATTCTATTTATTTATTTTTTGCTTTAGGATAAAGTAGTATATTAGTTGTGTTGATAAAAATTTATAAACAAAGCCCTGCCAGCTGAACATCTCTTTCTCTAGTTCAGCAGCAGGAACTTTGATTTATAAGAAAGGAATAAGCTAAATATTACAGTACTAAGGCTTATATGGATGCAGCGGGGACGGTGACGGGGCGGTGAATGGGATGGCAATGGCAATGACGGGGCGGTGAAAGGGATGGGGGTGACGGTGACGGGGCGGTGAAGGGAACGGCGGTGACGGGGCAGTGCAGAGGATGGTGGGCCGGGGAGGGGCGGTGACGGGGACATATTTTTTCCCCGTGTCATTCTCTACTTGTCAATCAATAGACTGATTAGATCTGCACATCAAGACACTGTTCCTTGATAAGTCTCAATTTTCTGAAGTCAATGATGCAGAAGTGGAAATACATAGAAAAGGCTTTCTTATGGCCAAGGTTGAATCGGGCCATCTAAATCTGAAGATTTGGGCACTTTCCTCCATCTGAAGATCTGAGGAGGCATTAGCTGCTGTAGTCATTAAATTCAAGGTTGGCAGACTCCCAACAATTTTTGATAAGTCTGAAGACTGGAACAGATCATTCCCCCGGATCAAGCGCATGTCTGCTTGGACATTCTACAATGAGTGCTGCTGAAAGAGCATCCACATGCATCTTGGCCCAGTGAAGAAAAAATGAGTATCCTGGATCGCAGCTATACTCTTTATGCTACTTTGCTTTTGATATAGGCCACTGCTGTGCGTTGTCAGAAAATACTCTCACCACCTTGTCTTGAAGGCAAATGGTGAAGACATACAATGCCTTCCTCACCACTATTAACGCCAGATGATTGAATGACCAAGAAACTTTTGTCAAGGTACACTACCCCTGAACTAGCTGGCCTTGGTAATCATCTCACCAGCTGGAAAGATTGACATCTGTATTCGGAACAATCCAGTTAGCCACTTCCAGATTTACCTCCTTAAGTAAACTGGGAGTCTGAAAGCACCACTTCAAGCTTCTTCTCGCTTGAGTCAACAAGGATAGATAAACTTCGTAGTTTTGCAATTGTGTCAGAGCCATCACCTGAGTAAAGATGCTTGCAAGGGGCACAAATGAATAAAACCCAAGGTACTATGTCTAAAACCACCTCCATTAAACCCAGAACCTGTATACAGAGCTTCAGAGTCAAGTCAACAGTTTTCTACTTTCAGTCGCAGAAAGAAAATTTTCCTTCTTTCATATTGAATTCTGCACCCAAGTATTCAATGGACTGAAAAGGGATCAACTTGCTCCTGGGGGGTTTTAATCACCCAGTTGAGTGACTGAAGAAGATGAAAGCACCTTGGTTGTGGCCTGCTCACTTCCTTGACACAAGGATGCTTGAATCAGCCAGTCGTTGAGACACTGAGGCAGGGATGCACGCCAATTCCTTTCTCGCAATGGAATGCTGCTCCAGCTCCATATCACCTTGGAAAACGTTCTGTGAGCTATTGCTAAGCCAAAAGGCATTGCCTGACCTGAAACTGAAAATGCTAACTAAGAATCCCAGATGTCAAGACCAGATTGTAATCTATGCAGATGTGCCTCTTCAAGGTCTAACTCAGTAAGACTTCCCCTCCTTGCCTTTTCGCAAAGCTTCCATTCTGAAATGGGCCACACACAAGGCTCAATTCACTGACGAGCTCTATGATAGGACAAAACATTCTCTCTTTTGGTGAAGAGCAAAATACCAGCATAACTGGCACACAGTCCAGGAGTTTTAGTATTGTTTTTACTCATTTCTATATCTTTTGCTTTATAATAACAGTGGTAATATTTTTAAGCACAGCCCTTCCAGGCAGAGTCAACAGCTTTTTTGTTTTACTACTGTGGTCTATACAGAGTCTAAAGATTTTGTTCTTTTCACTGCTGTGATCAAAAAATGCACTGATTTAGATGACATTTTTCCTGCCTTTTAATACTACTAGCATTTTTAGAGACATGATGTTTTTAATGTTACTTTTAAGCAAAACATAATATCTATAACATTTAACCTAATTACCAGCTGCAACAAACAAGTCATTTCACTTATGTTCACCTTTGAGCAAGAACTGCAGCCATTTTAAACAAGAAGTTTAGATTTGTAAGTACTAAGAAACATTGCTTTGAGCTGGTTTTAAAAGTAGTTTGTTTTTCTTTAGCTCTGTAGTGACATACATATAGCACAGTTACTTACCGTAACAGGTGTTATCCAGGGACAGCAGGCAGATATTCTTGACTGATGGGTGACGGCACCGACGGAGCCCCGGTACGGACAATTTTAGAGTGATTGCACTCTAAGAACTTGGAAAGTTCTGGTAGGCTGCACCGCGCAAGCGCGAGTGCCTTCCCGCCCGACAGAGGCGCGCGGTCCCCAGTTATGATAAGCCAGCTAAGAAGCCAACCCGGGGAGGTGGGAGGGACGCAAGAATATCTGCCTGCTGTCCCTGGATAACACCTGTTACGGTAAGTAACTGTGCTTTATCCCAGGACAAGCAGGCAGCATATTCTTGACTGATGGGTGACCTCCAAGCTAACAAAAAGAGGGATGGAGGGAAGGTTGGCCATTAGGAAAACAAATTTTGCAAAACAGATTGGCCGAAGTGTCCATCCCGTCTGGAAAAAGCATCCAGACAATAATGCGATGTAAAAGTATGAACTGAGGACCAAGTAGCAGCCTTGCAGATTTCCTCAATAGGAGTAGAACGGAGGAAAGCTACAGATGCTGCCATAGCTCGGACTCTATGGGCCGTGACAGAACCTTCCAGTGTCAGTCCGGTCTGAGCATAACAGAATGAAATACACGCTGCTAGCCAATTGGACAACGTACGTTTAGAAACAGGACGACCCAATTTATTTGGATCAAAGGACAGAAAGAGTTGGGGAGCTGATCTGTGGGGCTTAGTACGCTCTAAGTAGTAAGCTAGAGCCCTCTTACAGTCCAAAGTATGCAGAGCCTGTTCTCCAGAATGTGAGTGAGGTTTCGGAAAGAAGACAGGCAGAACAATGGATTGGTTGAGATGAAAATCAGAGACAACCTTAGGGAGAAACTTTGGATGCGTACGCAGAACCACCTTGTCATGATGGAAGATTGTAAAAGGTGGATCCGCAACTAGTGCATGTAGCTCACTGACCCTCCTGGCAGAGGTAAGAGCAATAAGGAAAAGTACCTTCCAAGTGAGGAACTTGAAAGAAGCTGTAGCCAAGGGTTCAAATGGAGGCTTCATTAAAGCGGAAAGAACTACATTGAGATCCCAGATAATAGGAGGGGCTTTAAGAGGTGGTTTCACATTAAAAAGACCCCGCATGAACCTGGACACCAAGGGATGAGCTGAGAGGATTTTTCCATGGACTGGCTCATGAAACGCCGCAATAGCACTGAGGTGGACTCTGATTGAAGTGGATTTGAGACCAGAATCTGACAACGAAAGAAGATAGTCCAACAAGGTCTCCACTGCAAGGGAAGTGGGATCATGATGATGAAGAAGACACCAGGATGAAAAACGTGTCCACTTCTGATGGTAACATTGCAGAGTGGCCGGCTTCCTGGAGGCATTCAGAATTGAACGAACCGGCTGAGACAAAAGCGAATCACTCGAAGTCAGCCCGAGAGATACCAAGCTGTCAGGTGCAGAGACTGGAGGTTGGGATGTAGAAGGGTTTCCTGATGCTGTGTAAGCAGAGAAGGATACAGTGGCAGAAGAAAAGGTTCTCTGGAACTGAGTTGAAGTAGAAGGGAGAACCAATGTTGCCTGGGCCACCTGGGAGCTATCAGAATCATGGTGGCTCGTTCCCTCTTGAGCTTGAACAAGGTCCTCAACATGAGAGGGAGAGGAGGGAAAGCATACAGGAACAGATTTGACCAATCTAGGAGAAACGCATCCGCTGCCAGACGGTGAGGTGAGTAGAGTCTGGAGCAGAAAAGGGGCAGCTGGTGATTGTGAGGGGCTGCAAAGAGGTCTATCTGAGGAGTGCCCCATTGAGCGAAGATGGACTGAAGAGTTACAGGATCGAGTGTCCACTCGTGAGGTTGGAGAATTCTGCTGAGTTTGTCTGCTAAGGAATTCTGTTCTCCCTGAATGTAAATCGCTTTCAGGAATAGATGATGATTTACGGCCCAAGTCCAGATTTTCTGGGCTTCCTGGCACAAGAGGCGAGAACCCGTTCCACCTTGCTTGTTGATGTAGTACATCGCCACCTGATTGTCTGTGCACAGGAGAAGAACTTGAGGGAAGAGAAGGTGTTGGAAAGCCTTGAGGGCATAAAACATCGCTCTGAGTTCCAGGAAATTGATGTGATGCTTCTTTTCCTGGGCTGTCCAAAGTCCTTGAGTTTGGAACTCGTTCAAATGAGCTCCCCAAGCATACGGGGAGGCATCAGTTGTGATGACTAGTTGATGAGGAGGTAGATGGAACAGAAGACCTCTGGATAGATTTGAGGATACCAACCACCATTGTAGAGACTGACGAAGAGATGATGTCACAGATATGTGACGTGAGCAAGGATCCGTCGCTTGGGACCACTGGGTAGCAAGGGTCCATTGAGGTGTGTGCAGGTGAAGACGTGCCAGAGGGGTGACATGTACTGTTGAAGCCATGTGTCCCAATAGTATCATCATTTGTTTGGCAGAGATGGAACTTTGAGGAAGAACCTGTTGACACAAAACTTGAAGAGTGTGGAGCCGGTTGGATGGCAGGAATGCTCTCATGAGGATCGTGTCCAGCACCGCTCCAATAAATTGAAGTCTCTGAGTGGGGATGAGATGAGATTTGGGAAAATTGACCTCGAACCCCAGAATCTGTAAGAACAAGATGGTTTGATTGGTGGCCAGTAGCACTGTTCGAGGAGAATTGGCCTTTATCAACCAATCGTCCAGGTAAGGGAAAACTTGCAGATGATGTGAGCGAAGGAAAGCAGCCACCACAATCAGACATTTGGTGAACACTCTTGGAGATGAAGCAAGTCCGAAGGGGAGAACTTTGTATTGGTAATGACAGTGATTGATCATGAAGCGGAGATATTGTCTGGAGGCTAGATGGATGGGAATATGAGTGTAAGCCTCCTTGAGGTCGAGGGAGCATAGCCATTCGCCCTGATTGAGAAGAGGATAAAGAGTTGCTAAAGAAAGCATCTTGAATTTCTCCTTGACCAAGCATTTGTTGAGATCTCGAAGATCTAAAATGGGCCTGAGATCTCCTGTTTTCTTTGGAACTAGAAAGTAACGGGAGTAAAATCCCTGTCCCTTCTGGTCTAGAGGAACTTCTTCTATGGCGTTTAGAAGAAGAAGGGATTGAACCTCTTGTATCAGGAGAGAGGATTGATGAGTGTTCAAAGCAGACTCTTTTAGCAGACTTTGATCGGGATAAGTCTGGAAGTTGAGAGAGTAGCCGTGGCGGATGATGTTGAGGACCCATTGGTCAGATGTAATGATCTCCCAACGGCTGAGATAATGGGTCAGGCGCCCTCCTATCGGTTGGGGAAGATGGGCAGATGGTGGAATATTGGCTATGCTCAGGAGAAACACGTCAAAAGGGTTGAGTAGACTTTTGAGGTGGCGGAGGTTTCTGTTGCTGTTGCGTCTGCCTTTGAGGTTGACATTGTTGTTGCTGTCGTTGACATCTAGGCTGTTGAGTAGCCTGAGGCAAGGGGCGAGCAGCATAGCGGCGTTGGTAGGCCGATTGTTGTCGGAAAGGCCTAGTAGGGGGAGTCTTCTTTTTATTCTTTAAGAGAGTATCCCAACGTGTCTCATGCGCCGATAGCTTCTGTGTGGTGGAATCCATGGAATCACCAAACAGCTCATCCCCTAAGCAAGGTGCATTTGCTAGGCGGTCTTGGTGGTTTACCTCCAGTTCTGAGACCCTGAGCCATGCCAACCTGCGCATAGCCACTGACATAGCCGTGGCTCTAGAAGTCAATTCAAAGGTGTCATAAATTGATCTTACTAGAAACTTCCTCAACTGGAGAAGAGAGGAGGTACAAGTGTTAAAAGCAGATTTTTTGCGATCAGGCAGATATTTCTCAAAGGTAGAAATTGTTTGGATTAAATGCTTCAAATAAAATGAGAAATGAAAAGTATAATTTCCTGATCTGTTGGCTAGCATGGCATTTTGATATAGCCGCTTGCCAAATTTGTCCATTGATTTTCCTTCTCTGCCAGGAGGGACTGAGGCATACACATTAGCTCCCGCTGATTTCTTTAAAGTGGACTCCACTAAAAGAGATTCATGCGGGAGTTGGGGTTTATCAAACCCAGGAATAGGTATCACCCTGTATAAAGAGTCCAGTTTCCGAGGGGCTCCAGGGACAGTCAGGGGAGTCTCAAGGTTTTTATAAAACGTTTCTCTCAATATATCATGGAGAGGAAGTTTAAGAAATTCCCTTGGAGGCTGGTCAAAGTCCAATGCATCAAGAAATGCCTTAGATTTCTTTGACTCAGCCTCCAAGGGAATAGACAAGGATTCACACATTTCCTTTAGAAAAGAAGGAAAAGATGTGGAATCTGGATGAGAAGAGGGATTGGTAACAAGGCGTTCCTCCTCATCAGAAGAGCATTCACCTTCGGATAGAAAGGGCTCTTCAGAATCACCCCACAAATCAGGATCCCTAACCTGAGAGCCATGGTGTCGAGACTCTGGTGTGGAGGGTTCCAGGTGTCGGGTTTTATGTGTAGATTTGCCCGACCTCATGGATACGGTACCAGGCGATGTAACCTGTTGTGCTGGTACCGAGGTTTGTACCGCCTGGTGGTGAGATTTAGGCTCTGGAGCTAAAACCGGCATCGAAGTCGATGAGGTGGTAAGACCCGGTACCAATAAAGTGGATGCCGATAAAAGAGGGCGTTCCACTATCGGTACCGGTGGCTCCGACCGTACCGGAACTGGAAGGTTCTGGGGCAAAAGAGCAGGTAGTAGCTGTTGGAGTTGCTCTCTCAGCTTTACCTGCAGAACGGCGGCAATACGCTCGTCCAGTGAAGGCACCGGTACCGCCTTTTTCTTCTGCGGTACCTTGGGTGCCGCTCGACACTCCGATGAAGAACCCGATGTCGAGGGGCTAACTTCAATCGGAGCGGAGCGCTTCCGTGGGCGCCTCGAGGTCGGCAGGATTGGACTCACTGCAGTAGAGACCGGAGGACGCTCCAGCGGGGAAGGCTTCTTAGCCGGCTTACCTGCTGGTTGCGACGCCGGCGCGGTATCGCACGGTGTCGATGAAGTCGGTGCCGATTGAGATGTAATCGATGCCGGTGCCAGTACGTTGGAATCGGACATCTCGGCACCGAATAGCAACCGCTGCTGGATTTGGCGGTTTTTAAGTGTTCTTTTTTTTCAAAGTTGCACAGCGGGTGCAAGTGGACGCTTGATGGTCGGGTCCAAGACACTGCAGACACCAGTTATGCGGGTCTGTCAGTGAGATTGGCCTAGCGCACCGCTGGCACTTTTTAAACCCGGGCTGAGGGGGCATGAAAGTAAAGACAGCCTCTGCCAAATCGAAAGCCGAGGCTTCGATTGTGGCAACAGGCCCCGCCGGGGCGAAACGAAAAAAGAAAGAAAAACAATTTAGTTTTTTTTTTTTTTTTTAACAAAGAAAAAGAATAAAGAAATAAAGAAACCTTTATTAAAGCAAAGGTTTACGCGAGCGGGAAGATCGAAAAAATGTTCTTCAACAGCCGTTGAGGAAACGCGTCTTCTTAGCTCCGCGGAAACTAAGAAACTGGGGACCGCGCGCCTCTGCCGGGCGGGAAGGCACTCGCACGTGCGCGGTGCGGCCTACCAGAACTTTCCAAGTTCTTAGAGTGCAATCACTCTAAAATTGTCCGTACCGGGGCTCCGTCGGTGCCGTCACCCATCAGTCAAGAATATACTGCCTGCTTGTCCTGGGATAAATATTATTTGGGTGTGTGTGATACAGAAGTGCTGATTAGCAGGGGTTTATTTCTTGTTGCTTTCCCTTGCAAGCATGTGGAAAATTAATAATTCTACGATTGAGGACACATAGCAGTCACATCATTGTATAAGTTTTGACAATGCTACTTTCTTTGTTAAATGCTGTCTAGCACAATGTACACTATAAGTTGTTCACATTAGAGAATGACAGGGTGGCTGTTACTCGCAGCTAGCTGCGGGTAACCTGCCAAAACAGTGGGGGGGGGGAGAGTGCTCACTGCGGGCACAGGGACAAGGCCATCCACCCGTGGAGCAGTGAATGGCCTTCTACCCGCAATTAAGGGAGGGAACACTTGCGGTCCCTCCTTCCTACCTTCCGGCCGAATCTATCTCCCTCCCTCACCCTTACCTTCGCAGCGCGTTAGTTTCCAAAGTAACTTGCTCAAGCCGGCCGAGCCAGCCTGCAGTCGTGTGTGTCTGTAGGCGGAAGCTTCTCCTCTGACGCCAACTTCCGGTTGCGTCAGAGGAGAAGCTTCCGCCCGCAGACGCACACGACTGCAGGCAGGCTTGACCAGCTTAAGTATGTTACTCTGGACAGTAACTTAAAACGTGCTGCGAAGGTAAGGGAGGGAGGGAGATTCACGGGCCACGCAAGGGGTGCTGAAGGGCACTGAGGTGGCGAGAGGGAAGGGTGGTGGTGGAAAAGAAAGGAACAGACGTGGAAAGGGAATGGAGAGGAACAGACGCTGAAAGGAAATGGAGAACAGAGAGTGGGGAGAAGACGCTGAAGGGAAATGGGGAAGACAGAGTGGGCAGAAGACGCTGAAGGGAAATGGAGAAGACAGAGTGGGCAGAAGACGCTGAAGGGAAATGGGGAAGACAAAGTGGGGAGAAGACACTGGAAGGGAAGAAGACAGAGATGCCAGACTATGGGGGGAGCGGAGGGAAGAAGATGGGTGCTAGACCAATTGGGGGGGTGAAGGAAGAGGCACAGTAACAGAGAAAATGGAAGACGCAGAGAGAAAACAGACAGTGGATGGAAGGAATTGAATAAGAAGATGAGGAAAGCAGAAACCAGACAACAAAGGTAGAAAAAAAAAAATTATATTTATTTATTATTATTTTTTTTTTTTTTTGCTTTAGGATAAAGTAGTATATTAGTTGCATTGATAAAAATTTATAAACAAAGCCCTGCCAGCTGAACATCTCTTCCTCTAGTTCAGCAGCCAGAACTTTGATTTATAAGGAAGGAATAAGCTAAATATTGCAGTACTGAGGCTTGTATGGATGCTTTGGGGACAGTGGTCACGGGGACGGGGCAGACAGGGACGGTGGTTGCGGGAAAAGGAGCGGGGATGGGGACAAATTTTTTCCCCGTGTCATTCTCTAGTTCACATCTAAAAGCTGATGCTTATAAAAGTTCGATAAGATACCTGTGTATGTCACCAGAACATATTCCACATATAGAAAATAAATAGTAAAAGATTAGTTATACACGAGCACATCTTTTTACTATGTGGTGGTCTTGTGTGTATGAGTATTCTCATTGCTCAATTCAGTAAGTTTTAATTACATATTATTTATTTTGTATTAACTGTTTCTATATGTTATGATTATATTTATGATTATGTTTTTACTGGTATTTTGATTCAGATCTGCCATCTTCGCTCAGTGCTCTATCAGACATATTGAACAGGCTGTCTAAGGATTGTCTTGAGGTAGGTATTGATATCTGGTCAGGTCCCAGAAAGATACAAGAAAGATTTCAGATCTTTTTCGCCTTTTCCTCTTACTTCTGTATGTAAGTTGGATCTCTTGTATTCTACCAATTAAAACAAAATTGAAAATAATTGATCATTTTGCCACTAGACCTGCCAGTTATGCTGGTATTTCAATTGTCAGAAGGGATAGCAAATGGAGTCTCCCTGGGACTGTTAACCCTTTTAATCATTATCTATGAAAGTTTGGTTTTCCAAGACATCTCTATATTAGAAAAAAAAAAAAGAGATGACATCTTACCAAAGAGAAGTCAGCTAAATCTGTTTTTCTCCTTGGGATCTTGCCAGCTACTTGTGACCTGGGTTGGCCACGGTTGGAAACAGGATACGGGGCTTGATGGACCTTCGGCCTGTCTCAGTATGGCAACTCTTATGTTCTTAATTCGGGAATGATCCAATTATTCTCATCAAAAAAGCAGACAAGAATTGTGCTACTGTTATAAATAGGACTGATTATGTATCAGAAATTAGAAGACAAGAAGTTATCAAAAACTTAAAAGTGAAACTACGTTTATTTATTTTTTCAATTTTACACACCATTCTCCCAGGGGAGCTCAGAACAGTTTACATGAATTTATTCAGATACTCGAACATTTTTCCCTGTCTGTCCCAGCAGGCTCACAATCTATCTAATGTACCTGGGGCAATGGGGGGATTAAGTGAATTGCCCAGGGTCACAAGGAGCAGTGTGGGTGCTGAGGCTATAGCTTTAACCACTGCGCTACACTCTCCCCCTGATTAAAAATACTATTTGGAACTTTGTTAGATACAGCAAGAGAAGATAGTCTTCTAATGGTACCCTACCCTTTAATAGCTACTATAGACATCATTTTTCAAAAATACCCATAGCACTTTCCTCATCTCCAGGTAGATCAATTACCGTATTTTTCGCACCATAAGATGCACCTCACCATAAGATGCACCCCAGATTTAGAGGAGGAAAACAAGAAAAAAAACATTCTGAACCAAATTGTGCACCCAGCCTCCCTCACTGCCTGTCATTCTCTGCACCAAACCCCACACTCCTTTCCAGGCTCTGCACCCTGTCTCCCCTTCCCTGACCTGTAACCTACCACACCCTCACCTCTGGTGGTCTAGTGATAGGCTGGGACAGGAGGGATCCATCCCAGCCAACTAACAATTTTTTCCTTGGCAAGCGGTATTTTAAAAGGAAGGGCTGGCAATGTTATCATCTTTGCTCCATAAGACTCACCCCCTTTTTGGAGGTGGAAACAATGCATCTTATGGACCGAAAAGGAGAAATTAGGTTCTTACCTGCTAATTTACTTTCTTTTAGCTTCTCCAGACCAGTAGAGGTTAATCTTTACGAATGGGTATATATCCAATCATGACCAGTAGGTGGAGACTGAAAACAAAACTGTGAGATAGTACATAAGATATCCCCTTCTCTATTCTCATCAGTCTGCCGAATAGCCAAGCAGAACCAAGAACGGAAAACAGAAATAAACAATACTCCAAACATGAGTAACAACAAACGTACCCAAAGTGCTGTTGGAAAATGCAGAGGAGAAATACCAGAAGGAAAATGTCCCCACAGCTCGCCAGCTAAGCCAGCCGAGCCACAGTCACTGTTCTTTAATTCTCCCCGGCCCTAGAAAAATACTAGAACCCGCAGCAAAAAACAAAACTGCCCACGCAACAGCCCCAACAACACAACAACAGACAGGGTGGGGGCCTCTACTGGTCTGGAGAAGCTAAAAGAAAGTAAATTAGCAGGTAAGAACCTAATTTCTTCTTCTTTAGCACTCTCCAGACCAGTAGAGGTTAGTCTTTCCGAATGGGACGTACAAAAGCAGTTCCCATCATGGGCGGGACCCCCGAAGGGCCAACACCAGAACACGCTCACCGAACACCGCGTCCCGACACGCCCAAACATCTACCCGGTAGTGAATGACAAAGGAATGCAAGGAAGACCATACCGCAACCATACAAATGTCCACCGGAGGCACGAGCGAAGACTCAGCCCAAGAAGCCGCCGGACCCCGAGTGGAATGAGCCTTGAGAAAACTCCGGAACAGGCTTCTGTCTCAGAAGAGAAGCGGAAGCAATAATCTTCTTGATTTAGCGCGCAAGAGTAGCCGTAGAAGCGCCAGCCCCCCTACAAGGACCCGCCAGAAGGACAAAGAGATGATCTGGGAAACAAGTAGTGCAGCCGGGCACCCATCGGAACCAAAGGGGTGCCGGCAAAGAGCCATCGGGCAGGACGGACAGTGGGGAAACCGGCGGGGGAATTCCCAGCCCCCCGACGGGCCCCCTGAAAGGACTGCATGCACTGAGCAAACCGACCCCGGGGAAAAACCGGAAGCCTGGAAAGAAGCAGTCCGACGCCCAGGGCGAAACCTGCAAAATACCCGCAGACGCCCCCGGGAAGTGCCACCCCGAGACGTCGGGTGGGCACAGTCCTCAGGCAGATGGGCATCTCAGAGTCTGAACCAACTTATCTAAGTCCTCTCCAAACAAAAACGACCCCCGAAAGGGAAATTTTTGGAAATTAAATGTGGACGCGAAGCAACAAGGTACGGCGCACAGCCACCAAAAGCCCCAGACTTAGCCGCAGGCTGCACCAAGGCAGAAAGAGCATCCGAGAGGAACAAGGCAGCCATCTCAATCATCGCCACCTCCTGATCCACAAAGGACCAGACATCAGACTCATGATCCAGGACACGCTCAGACCACCGAAAAACGGTGTGAGCCACCAGCCCCACACAAATAGCCACCTGGACCCCCAAGGCAGAGACATCATGATTCTGCTTAATAAGTGTCTCTAACGTACGCTCCTCAGAGACCCTAAGGGCAAAAACCTCCTGCAACTGGCACGGTATGCCACTTACCAATCACTGAGACCACCGCGTCCACCACTGGTGAAAATAAGGTAGCCCTAACCCCCTCCGGGATGGGATCTCAATGAGCCAGGGCACGTGCAAACCGATACGGCGCCCCTGGCGAAATTCACTGCGCCAGCACGATATCCCGAAAAATCCTGATCCACAGGAAAAGAGCGGGAAAACAGGACAGACCCCTTGAAGCAGAGGGGCCCCATACGCGGGGTCTCCGGTGGCGCATCACCAAAAAAGCAGCACCGAGGAGACCTGCTAAATCAGGTCTAACAGCGCATCCCTCTAAAGAAAAAGCACACCACAGATGCCTCTGCGCTGGAAGATGGGAAACCCGATGCCCCGCTGCCAGTGGCCGTCCCCTCTAGAGAATCCTGGAAGCCCGCCAAAGCGGCCAGGTCCTCAATCATGCCAAAACGCTCCTCTGACCACCAATCCGCAATCCAAGCCCTCCCGCGGGCGCATGGATGAGGGAGGAGGAAGAGGGGACGCCAAACGAAAAGAGGGAGGCAAGACCACAGGGGGTGCGGAAGGAAAACCACCCCCGAAACCACCCAGGCGCACGTGGGACCTCCAACTGTCTGCACAAAGAAAGAATTAAATCAAGGGGGGGAAAAACCCCAGGGGTCCCTGCTGAAACCTGCCCCTGTGTTTGCAATACAGGGGGAAGGTCACCTGAGGTTGCAGACAAAATGGAGTGGCCAGACAGAGAAAATGGCGAAGTTCCCGCCAAAAATGCTCCCTCCATAGCCTGTTGCGGCTGAGAAACCAGATCAGTCCCAGCCGCTAAAACAGGCAAGTCGGCATCAGCTGTCAAAAAATCAGCTGAGAGGGAATCCTTTGCATCCCGACGGTCGGCGATTCGGGGAATCCCTCCATGGGCGGTTGGAGAAGACCGGGCTTCCCCACTGCTCCCAACTGACTCGCGAGGCAACATGGGCGGGGAGCCCTAGGCGCCTGCAGCTGCTGCCGACGGAGCTCCACCATCTCACCAGCCCAAACTGCCGAGTTCAGGACAGCCGCGAGTGCTTCATGTCTGAACCAAATTGTGTCCCACTCCCCCGGAGAAGGGCACAATTGCTCCATACGCGACCTAGCTAGAAACAAAGTGCCGGTTAGATGAAAAAATACAGTAAGATACAGTCATCTTAAAGGGAAACAACCCTCCAGACCAGCACTACCTCAGGATTTGGGGTTTTTTTTTGTTTTTTTTTACAGAACAGACTCCACAGACTCTCGAAGCAATATGCCTTGCTTGATTTAGGGGCCAAGGCTTACTGCTGAGGCTCCTCTTAAAAAAAAAAAAATGTGGGGAGGTGGAGGAAGTGGGGGGAGGGAGCCCGCTCGACACCCACCGGGTTTGACACCCCTGAGGTCAGACGGACCCCCAAACAGGGCCCACCCAAGCTCTGTCCAGCCAAAAAACAGGGACTAGAAACCCCCTAAACAAATTCCAACAGCCCTACCAAGGGAGATGAGTACAGATCACTCAACACCTGCTGGAGACTGAAGTAGATTGGTGAGAATAGAGAAGGGGATATCTTATGTACTATCTCACAGTTTTGTTTTCAGTCTCCACCTGCTGGTCATGATTGGATATATACCCATTTGTAAAGATTAACCTCTACTGTTCTGGAGAGTGCTAAAGAAATATGGTACTTCTGCTCTTGGCTCTATTCTAGAGCACCTTTCAGTCCTTCTTGATAAGTTTCTCAATCACTGGTACCAAAATTTCTCAATCATTCGTACCAAAATCCTATAGCAGAGATTAATATTCTGGAGAATTTAACTAATTTAGACAATATTTTACTAGTCACTATGGATGATGAATCTCTCTATTCTAATGCACCACAAACAGAAACAATTGAAATGATAAGAAATGTGTTCAGTGACAGAGATTTATGTCCATGAATTCCAACTGAATTCATTGTGGATCTTACAACTCCTCTGAGAATTCCCCAATTAAAGTTCCATCAACTTGAAACAATTTTTGTTAATAGAACTTATCAACTAGAGCCCAGTTCTCCAACTGGCCTCACAAAATCTTCCAGAAGTTGCACTGTTCACTCGACACCATTTGCTGGAGAGAGAGAAATGCTACAGAGCTTCAGCTGCACAGAGCACACTAATATTGTTTCCGCTAATTCCATCTGCTGGTTGACAGTAGAGGCCAACTGAATTTCAGTTTCTATGCCAAAACATCTAGATTTGGCCTTTCTTGGCCAGAAACTGAAACTCCCTGCTCTGCGACCACTGAACTGCCCCCAAAAGCCTGCACCCCTGGGCCAGCCTTCCACCAAGCTGCCCACCAACTCTGCTCTCCCCAGGCCTACCTCTTGAAGTCAAAATGGCTGCCGAGACTGCCACAGGATGTTGTGGCAGCCATTTTGAGACTGGAACCAACATGGGCAGGAGTGAATGGAGATAGCTCCTAACCTGAAGAGGCCTGGGTTTTTTTTGCTGCAGGGCTGAAGGTCCAGGGGGATAAGCTTTCTAATCTAATCCAGCAATAATATTCTCCAAATCCAATAGATTCAAAGCAGATCACAGTGTAGGAAACAAAACCAGAAAAATCTTCTAGGATAAACAATAATAAAGCTAAACAATCAAATTTGCACAGAAAGAAATTATAATTTGACATACGATTAATCCTAAGTAATTTTTAAATAAATAGGTCTTAAAAAAAGAATAAAATGTCAAAGATTTTAATTCTATTGATAAAGAATTCCAAAACTGAATGGCCTGGAAATTAACAGAATCCTCAAGGTGAATGGGGGGAACAAGAGTGACAGTTTCGGTTGCTGCACTGGCTGAAACCGAGCAGTGAATTTCAGCCGCTGATTCAGTTTTGGCTGAAACCAAAAGCCCCAGTTTCTGTCACCCTCAGGTTCTAGAGAGTATGCTAAGGAAAATAAGCTCTGTAAAAAGCTTGTTGTTCAACCATACTTATGGGTCCAGGTACAGTGAGGAAGGCAGTAGGAGGGCACTATTTCATGTATTATTTGATTTATTATGCAATGTTTTACTATATGTGTATTAATTCCAGGGGTTATTTGATGGCCTATGTTTTGTTCAAGTCTGCCAAGGCACTGGGGCATTGTGCCTCAAACTGACAGGTTATAAGGGATTGACATACAGGGTGCCCACAAAAACACTCCTTGATTTTAAATGGTTACAAAATCAAAACTTATTGGAATATGTTTATAAATAAGATGACAGCAAATAGAAATCCCCAAAAGCAGTTAGCAAGATCTTACATAAGAACATAAGAACTGCCATCTCCGGATCAGACCCATGGTCCATCGAGTCCGGCGATCCGCACACGCGGAGGCCCAGTCAGGTATACACCTGATGTAGTTTTAGTCACCCATATCCCTCTATGCCTCTCATAAGGAGATGTGCATCTAATTTGCCTTTGAATCCCAGCACAGTGGATTCCTTAATAACCTCCTTTGGGAGAGCATTCCAGGCGTCTACCACTCGCTGCGTAAAACAGAACTTCCTGACATTTGTCCTGGACTTGTCCCCCCTTAGCTTCAAACCATGTCCTCTTGTCCGTGTCGCGTTGGACAATGTAAATAATTTATTTTCCTGCTCTATTTTATCGATGCCTTTCAGCATTTTGAACGTCTCGATCATGTCCCCTCGCAGCCTCCTCTTCTCAAGGGAGAACAGTCCCAGTTTCTTGAGTCGTTCCTCATATTCCAAGTTCTCCATACCTCTTATTAACTTCGTTGCTCGTCTCTGCACCCTCTCCAACAGTTTTATATCCTTCTTTAGGTTGGGAGACCAATGTTGGACACAGTATTCCAAGTGTGGTCTGACCATTGCTCTATAAAGCGGTATTATGACTTTCTCCGATCTACTCGTGATTCCTTTCTTTATCATGCCTAACATTCTGTTTGCTTTCTTTGCCGCTGCCGCGCATTGTGTATACAATCACTTGCACTTTCACCCTTATAAGCTGCAATTGGTGCAGAAGTTACAAACTTCAGACAAAGCAATATGACAAAATAACCAGGTGTTCCTCAAGTGGCCCCCGAGATCACTGGACATTACAGTTTGTGAAATTTTCCTTTGGGGCTATGTTAAAGACACTACCCGCAACTATGGATAATCTGCAAGAACACATCACTGAAGCTATAAACGCAATCACGCCGGATATGCTTCGGAGAGTCTAGTCCAAGCTCGATTATCGCATCAATGTTTGCCGAGTTAACAGGTGGGGCACACATCGAGTATATGTAATCAACAGATACCATATGAAACTTTATGAGTTGATGAAACTGTAGTCTCAAGGTGAAAGAAGATTCCAATCAATTTTGGTTTTGTAACCATTTAAAATCAAGGAGTGTTTTTGTGGGCACCCTGTATACATTATGACTATTTGAATCTCCTTGGAACAGGACTCTCATCAATGCTGTTACTTACTGTCCCATAGGCGGTGACCTGGAAGTGCTTCTTTGTTAGAGGAGCTTCTTGCTGGTGACTATGCAAATTCCGTCTGGTTCTGAAAATAAGGACACAGCTCACAATTTTCATTCAGATATAAAACGGAGACAAGCAATGATTGGGACTGCACCTAAAGATTAAGAGGAAGATACCAGACTGCACCTCTAAGCAGGGACAGTTCTCCAGAGCATAACTAAGCTTTCTGGGCACTGCCTTCCAACTACCCAGATGGAGGACACCAAACATCAAATACCATTACCCCAAACTAATCACCAGAACCATTCTATATCCCAGAAGGTGCTTACATTCTGTGCTCCAGCTGGATAATGTCCCCATGTTTCACTAACTCAGCAGAAGTAGAAAGATCTGAGAAAAAAAAAAGAATCGTTTTCATCAGGATATTAAAAAGCATTCCATATTTATAAACAGCCTAAAGTTCTCATACAGCCCTGACAAAATTCCCCAGAATAGAAGCAGAGACCTGAAAGCAAGGCACTGTCAAACTTTTCATGCAGTAAGAGCCAAAGAAGCAGAAAGCATAACATCAAAGAGGCCCTGCGGTGGCTAATGGCTGCAAGCTCTCTCAAAATCAATTTCATGCCCAGCCACTCCCTCTGGTCCTAGCACACACACACACATATATGTATCACTCACCCACCACTCTAATTTAAAGACCTACATGAGTCCCTTAGTTCCTCCTTTGGGAAGCCACAAAGTGCAGATTCACACCAGTAAAGATAGCTGGCAACATCCTCCTTCAGCCTCCACACATGGTAATCTTCCACCTTTTCAGCATCCAGGCCTTGGTAACAGAGTGGGAGGTGGAGGAAGGAGGACTCAAACACAACGCCTATCTTGGGTACCCAACTGCACTGGTACACCTTGGTGGGGAAGGGGAGGAAGGAATATTTCAACCCCACTTGTGAAGCTGAACAATTCTAGAGAGCCGAAAAATGCATTTTGTACCAGCAAGAGCCTCAAGCAGGCAAGGACATGAAAAATTAGGCCTAACCTAATCTGTTTTCCTTTAGTCTTTCCAAAGTGGCCCAGAAAGGACATTGAAATATGAAGGCAAATAAAGGCCATACGGCTCTTCCAGTCTGCCCATCCGCAGCATCCGCTATCTCCTCCTCTCCCTAAGAGATCCCACATGCCTGTCCCAGGCTTTCTTGAATTCAGACACAGTCTTTGTTTCCACCACCTCTACTGGGAGACTATTTCACGCACCCTTTCTGTAATATACTCGTAGTATTTCCTTAGATTACTCCGGAGCCTATCACCTCTTAACTTCATCCTATGCCCTCTCATTCCAGAACTTCCTTTCAAATGAGACTCAACACATGCGCATTTATGCCATGTAGATATTTAAACATACTCCCCTCTCTCTGCTCTCCTCCAAAGTATATGTATTGAGATTTTTAAATCTGTACCTATATGCATTATGTTGAAGGCCACCACCCTGTTTATATCTTTATTTATTCAATTTTCTATACCATTCTCCCAGGAGAACTCAGAACGGTTTACATGAGTTTATTCAGGTACTCAAGCATTTTTCCCTGTTCCGGTGGGCTCATAAATCTATCTAATGTACCTGGGAGATTAAGTGACTTGTCAGGTGTGGCCTCTAGAATTGTACACAATATTCTAAATGAAGTCTCACCAAAGTCTCATACAGGGGCATCAATACTTCCTTTTTCCTACTGGCCATTCCTCTCCCCATGCACCCAAGCATCCTTCTAGCTTTCACAATCACACCCAAGTCCTGCTCTTCTGTTGCCCTCTAAGCTGTACCATTCCCTCAGGTTTCTGCAGCCCAAATGCATGACCTTGCATTTCTTAGCATTAAATCTTAGCTGCCTAGCTTCGCTAGGTCCTTCCTCATGACCAAGGGGGTTATATACTCCTACCAGCAGTGCATAACCCATCAGTCGTTTCTGAGCTGGTTTGCAAGGACACTAAGGAATTATATTATATATTTAATAAATTGCTAATTTGGGGGAACTTTAAAAGCCTTCTTGCAGTCAACACTGGGACATCAATTTCATTTTTCTCTAGATGGAGTGCTATTTTTTTAACTCTTTAGCCTTGGGGGGCACAAGGCCTCCATAAAAAATGGGTTTTTAGTATAGTATAGTATAGTATATTGGGCAAGAAATGTATCCTTAAATCGCTGGTTGCTGCCTTCTCCCCCATTCTTATGATACTGGAGAAATAAAATTCTTTCTTTGATGATGTGGGAGTTTACAGCGGCAAGTACTTCAAATAAGAAGTGTACTGCATTTTTGAAGATTTGGTTATAATTTCTGGTGGAATTCGATATGTCATATTTACAAAATGGAGAGAATAATAGCTGTGCAAAAAGGGAATTTTAATAAATTTCATGAGGGGGGCGTGGCTTGGCACACGCAAAACATGGATGTGTGATCGCGTTGCTCCGCTTTTCCAGGCAGCGGTTTGAAGATCAGAAATACCTTTTCGCCTTAAATTTCGGATTTTGGTGGGTTTGTGTGCCGTAAGGAGATGGCCAGTACGCGGCAATCAAAAATTGATGCGGCCTTTGTGGCATCCAGCACGGTGAAGCGCGTCAAACATGATCATGTGACGGCCTCTAAAGCCCCACTTCCAGATGATGAGGAAATTGATAAAAAAGAAATAATGGCTGAGCTTAGGAAAATATCACAGCTGATTCAGAAGAATGCAGATATCATACAGGAAGTTAAGGAAGAAGTTTTAAATACAAATAGACAGCTGGAAATTGCTAATCAACAAGTGGCCGTTTTAGAACACAGAGTGGAGCAGTTAGAGATAACGGCAGCTCAGTCTAAGGCTGATACTAAAATCATTAATGATTTGCAAAAGCAACTGGTGGACTATGAAAATCGTGGATGGAGAAAGAACGTGAAAATCATTGGGCTAGCAGAAAATTTGGAGGGGGGAAATCCTATTCAGTTCTTGGAGAATTTACTGCCAAAGTTATTACAACTGAATTCTAAGTACCCCCTAGAAATTGAACGAGCACATAGAATTCCATTTCAACAGTCTGCTAACAACTCAAAGCCCAGACCTCTTATTTTTAAGCTTTTGAGATTCTAGCAAGCCTTTGAAATATTAAGTGTGGCAAAGGTTGATAAAAACTTAAATTATAAAGGCTCCAAATTATTATTCTTGCCGGATTTTGCAAAGAGTACTGTGGCTTTAAGGCAGTAGTTCCTTCAGCTTCGTCCTCAGTTGAAAGAAAAAGGTTTTAAGTATGGATTATACTATCCTGTAAAAATGAGAGTATCCAGTGGGAATAAATCACTTTATTTTGATGATCCTGAGAAACTGAAGGATTTCTTGGTCACTTCAGGTCTTTCAAGAAAAGAAGATTAGAAGAGGATGAATAAGAGTTATGCTTCATCATTCTTATGTTTTTGTTATATGCAATGGAATTTTTTTATTTTTACTTCATAGATGTTAATAGAATTGTTTCTCTTTATTTACTATTCTTTCTTTTTTCTTTCTTTTGAACATTTGATTTGTTATGTCAGTGCTAGTGGTGTCATGAATGTTTTATGTTATTTTGTTTTAATGTGTTGTTTATTAGCTGTGTTTAGGTTTTATGATTTGGAGAAACAATAATAGAATGAAATATGGACAAATATATTTCTGAATTTTAGTTTATTTTTCTTTATGATAATCTAGATATGTGATATTTATCTTTATTGATCTTGGTTACATTATATGTATATGTCATTTTGTGTTTGGAATTTGGATATATCATTTGATCATGTCCTTAATAACTATAATTCTATAATCATTTATTGGTGAAGTAAATTGTTGATTTTGGAGTATGGAAAGTTATGAAATATTATTTGGTCCTGCTGTTAATGTATTGTATGCTTAATGGTTGGAATTGTGATGATTATTTTAGCTATGAATATGTATAATCTCTTCATTTTATTGAATCTATTAAGGGGATTTTAATGATATATTTTAGATTAAATTATGGAAGGGGTGGTATATATTAGATTTAAAGGGGCTTTTATGCAAAATATATGGAATTTATAAGATAAAGTTATTTAAATTTTGTCTTTAGCAGATGAATATAATTTGAATTTGGTCAAATGAGTTTTTATATTAATGTTTGAGGTTAACAAATTAATTCTATGAGTTTATAATCTGATTAATTCTATATATTTAATATGAATTTGGTTTATTTTATGGTCATTTTATTATATGATATATATACATTGTTTTTATGGATATTTAAGGCATTAATGAATTATTTTAATATTAACATTTATATTAGAAGATGAATTTGATTATACATTGCCTGGGGGGAGTGTGCGGGTTGCATAACCTATGCGTGTTACAAGTTTATCCATTTATAGGGTGGGTTTGGGTGGGTTGGGGATGGTTTTTTTTTCCATAATTTGGGTAAAAAAGGTTTTAGAGGATAGGGGGGTTTGGTATCTAATTTATTTATTATTGGATTTTATGAAGGTGCTGATGTTTAGTCATTTCAATTTGATTAAGCTTGCATATTATTATTGGTATATATATGGATATTTAGATGGTGATTAAGTTTTTTGCCTTAAATATCAATGGCCTTTATCATATGATCAAGAAGAAGAAAATGTTAGATTTCCTTAAAAAGCAAAATGCTGATGTTTATTTTATCCAAGAGACGCATCTATCAATTATAGAATCTAGGAAGCTGGAAGAGGATTGGATTTCTAAAAAAATTTTTGCCCCACCAATTGGGAAAAAAGCAGGGGTTGCTATTTTAAGTTAAGTAGGAAATGTACAGCTGATTTTTAAATGGTCGCTTCGGACCCCTTAGGAAGACGGGTACATGTTAAAATGAGCATGGGAAATACTACCCTTGACTTGTTCAATGTTTATGCTCCAAATACGAATCAAATGGAGTTTTTTAAGACTTTACAACAATTGTTACTCCCACTGGCTGCTTCTAATTTAGTAGTGGCTGGAGATTTCAATGCTGTAATGGATCCAATTGTTGATAAGAGTCCAAGTAAGATTATGAAATCATTAGGCCTAGATAATTTAGTTCAATCTTGTGATTTGATAGATATATGGCGTATTCTTCATTTTGGTGACTGAAAATTTTCTTTTTGTTCACAGGTTCATAATTCCTTTTCAAGGATTGATTATATTTTTGTTTCCAATAAAATTGCTCAGAATGTGTTAAAAGCCATCATAGATCCTATCATTTTGTCTGATCATGGTGGTGTTTGGATTGAATTACAATCTGATGAACAAGTTGGTTCTAAACCGATATGGAGGTTTGATGATACTTTGATTACAGATTCAAAATTCCTTGAAGATTTTAAATTAAAAATAATTGAATTTTTTCAAATTAATGCCTCTGATGATATTAATATTGAAATGTTATGGGATGCATTTAAAGCAACCATGAGAGGACATATTTCATATTCGGCATATACTAGAAAACAACTTAAAAAACAATTTTATGATTTGGAAAAAGAAATTAAGATATTGGAAAATAAATTAGTTAATAGATGGGAACAGAGTACCTTACAAATTTTATTGAAAGCAAAAGCTAAGTATAATGAATTATCTTCTAAATTAGTAAGGAATGATTTGTTTTATCAGCAAACTCAGTATTATGGAAATTCAAACAAGGCAGGAAAATTATTAGCAAATTATCTTAAAGCAAAAAAGAGGAAAACAAAAATTATTGCAATAAAAGATAATAAAGGAGAAATACATACTAAAATTGAGCATATTTTACAACAGTTTCTTACTTTCTATAAAGACCTATATTCTTCTGAGACTTATAGGAACAAAGAACAAGATGGTTTAGAATTTTTTAATTTAATTAATGGATCAAAAATTCCTGAGCATATAAAAGGAAGTTTAGAAGAACCTATATCTCTAAAAGAATTAGAAATAGCATTGAAGTCTCTTAGAGTTGGATCCGCTGCAGGTGGTGATGGTTATACTGTAGAATTCTATAAGTCATTTCAAATTACCCTTTTACCATATTTGTTAAATTTATATCAATATCAACTGACTAAAGGTTGCATTTTAAGGTACTATGGTAGATTCCTTAATAATTGTTTTACCAAAGCCAAACAGAGATCCCACTTTGCTTTCAAACTACAGGCCTATTTCATTAATAAATGTGGATGGAAAACTTATTGCTAAACTATTGGCTTTACGATTGGCAAAAGCTCTCCCTTTTATTATTGGTACTCACCAAACAGGATTTGTAGCAAGGAGACATTCTTCTCACAATACTAGATTGGCTTTTCATACTTTAAATTTAACAAAAAAAATGAATGATCTGGCTTTCTTGGTTTCTCTGGATGCAGAAAAAGCATTTGATAGAGTTGAGTGGAATTTTATGTATCAGGCATTGGAATGGATTGGTGTGGGTTCTGGTTTTATTCAAATGATTCAGACGCTGTATAGCTCTCCTGGTGCAAGATTATATATTAATAATAATTTATCGGATAGGTTTAACTTGCGGAGGGGGGTTAGACTTTTTGATGTTGTTTTAGAACCCTTGTTGATTGCTATTAATCAAGCAAAGGGGATACAAGGTATTCCTTATTCGAATTGGGAATATAAAATCTCTGCTTATGCAGATGATATACTGCTTTATTTGAAGAATCCAGAAACCACCATTCCATGCTTACTTGAATTGATAGAGGAATTTGGAAAGTTTTCAGGATACAAGATTAATTGGAGTAAGTCTGAAGTTCTTCCACTTAATGTTCATTGTGCCAAAGGTTTATTCGATTTATTTACATTTGTCTGGAAAGAAGATGGTCTAAAATACTTAGGCATCACTATTAAAAACAATATTGAGGATACAGTGAAGGAGAATGAAAAACTTTTATTAAAAAAAGTAACAGAAATGTGTGAGAAATGGAATCCGTTACATTTATCTTGGTGGGGGCGAGTTCAAACTATAAAAATGATGATATTGCCTGTGGTTTGTTATCAAATGAGTATGATACCAGTTTTTTTTCAGGGGTCCTTTTATAAAAAGTTAAATGGTATTCTTACGAAATTTGTTTGGTTGGGTAAAAAGCCTAGAATTGGTTTAGTATCTTTATAAAAATCAATTGTGGAGGGGGGGGTAAATTTTCCAAATTTTTATAGGTATCATCAAGCCTATATTCTACGTCAGGATATGTGTTGGGTCCTCCCAGAGCTCATGGAGAATGTCCCAGATTGATTATATTTAGATCTGGTTCATTTTCTTAGTAAAAAAATACCTAAGAAATATAAGGAGAATAGAATTTTGACTGATACCTGGAAAACTTTACGTTATATTAGTAATTTATCACCTATTCCAATTTCTAAATCAGTACATCAATCCATTTGGCTAAACTCCAAGATTAAAATTGGTGGATTTCAAATTGTCTGAAAGCATTGGATTACTGCAGGTATTCGAACTTTGAATGATGTTATTTCAAATGGTACCCTGCTTAGTTTTTCACAATTGCAACATAAATATGGTTTAAATAAGACACAAAGTTTTAAGTGGTTGCAGCTGAAGCAGGCTATTCAGGAGGGGTTCCCTGAATGGAAAGATCTTAATAATCAGTTTAGTTTGGAATTCCTATGCTTTCAGGCGGATTTCTTGGGACACCAAGCCACACAGTGGTATAAATTGTTATATGGTTATTTGAATAAAAAACAGAAAACTGATCTTAGAGACATTTGGAGCATTGAGATCAAGTTTCTGCATCTCAATGGCCACGAATTTGGTCTTGGAGAATAAGATGTATAATGTATAATGCATAATGTATAATGCATCTATGAGATAAACGTGGTTTTTTTTGTTGCATAGAGCTTTTTGGACCCCAATTCGTTTACAAAAATTAGATAGCTCTAAGTCTAATAGATGTTGGCATTGTAATCTGGATGCAGGGACTTTAGATCATTTAGTTTTTTTCTGTCCTTGTATTAATGCCTTTTGGAAGTCAATTTGGCCCCAAATTAATTCTTTATTAGGGAATTATGTTGCCTTATCAAGTTTCAAGTTTTATTGAATTTGATAAATCGCCTATTTTGTACTAAGCGAGCAACAATTAAAAAAGAAATGCTGTACATAGCTTTAGAAGAGGTACATAAAAAACTTCAGACAGACAGTACAGACAAACTAGAAAAAACAATGGGAAGGGGTAAAGTAGGTTAAAGTTACATATTGCGTTTCTCAGAGGAGAAGAAAGTGAAAATATGATAGAGGAAAAAACATTAGGGTTGGGGGTTTGGAAAGCCATATCGAGAGAAGTTATCCAATGATACAATTTTATTTGGAACTTCAATGAGGTTGAAAAGCCAAATTTCAACGTCTAATAATAAATTATTATTAATATTGACAGGAGTTGCCATTCAGCATATTACTAGAAACTGGAAGGATTATACAAGACTCAATTATACCTTCTGGTGGAATTCTGTATGTCATATATACAAGATGGAAAGAATCCTTGCTTTACAGAATGGAAATCATGCAGGAACTAAGAAGCCTCAGGGAGGAGGTGAAACGTCTGAGAGGCATCAGAGAGGATGAGACCTATATAGATGGGATAGTGCAGGAACTATCCCAAATCACAGAACGGGCCCTTGATGGATCTCCCATGATGACTCCAGGGCCGTCGTCAAAGAAACCAACTTTTGCAGTTCAGGAGATGGATGGAGACACTGACTCCTGGCAGTTAGTGACCTCCTCCCACAGGTAAACGTGGGAGACCCCCCCCCCATTCACAATCTCTTCACCTTCTCACTCTTTCTCTCACCAGGGCAGCTCCACATCAACTCCACATCTGAGCCTGAGGAACAGATTCCAGGTCTTGCAGGAAGAGACTACCGACGTAGAGATGGACCAGGATCAACACACATCTCCATCTCCGGGCACGATGGATCGATACCCCCAAAAGAAGCGTAGAGTAATAGCCATTGGGGACTCCATGTTGAGGGGCACCGAGGGACCAATATGCAGACCGGATATGCAGTCGAGGGAGGTCTGCTGTCTGCCCGGAGCCAGAATAAGAGATGTGACCACCTGTCTCGATAGACTTCTCAGGCCCCAGGACCACTTCCCCATGCTGGTCATCCACGTAGGAACGAATGACACTGCCAAGAACACCCTGGAGGACATAACTAGAGACTTCGGAGCGCTGGGAAAGAGGCTGAAGCAGATAGGAGCACAGGTAGTATTCTCTTCCATTCTTCCTGTTAGGGGCAGGGACGAACGCATCCTGAAGACGAATGAGTGGCTGCAACGATGGTGGCAGGAAATGAACTTCGGATTCCTGAATCACGGAGAGGCACTACAGGGACTACAGGGACCAGACGGACTCCACCTGACCAACAGAGGTAAGAATGTCTTCGGACACAGACTAGCCCGCCTAGTTCGAAGGGCTTTAAACTAGGTAAGTCGGGGGAGGGTACCCATTTTTACACCGGAGCAGTAAGTAACAATCCTGATGTGGCAAACCAAAACTCCGCTTCCAAGTCTGAGGTAAGTACCCTTAATGCAAAAGAATCGCTAGGAGACACTTTAACTCCAATGGATGGCTCACTACAGGAGCTTAAAAAACAGAAAGAGTGGAGAGCTATGTATGTTAACGCACGCAGCCTAGGGAATACATTTCTAGAACTAGAAACAGAAATAGTTAATGCAGCTAGACGTAGTAGCAATATCCGAAATATGGTTCACAGACTCTCATGGATGGGATATAACTATACCAGGATACAACCTGCTTCGACAAGACAGAGAAGGTAAGTTAGGAGGTGGGGTAGCACTTTACATCAAAGAGAACATCAAGACAACCAGGATCACCGATGTCAAGTATACTGGGGAATCCATCTGGGTAAACCTGGCCAGAGGCGGAGAAAAATGCCTATACCTTGGTGTGGTATACAGACCTCCAAGACAATCAGAGGACAAAGACACTGAATTAATTGACGACATGGAGAATATCACCTTACGGGGGGACGTAGTTCTGTTAGGAGACTTCAACATGCCTGATGTAGACTGGAACACACTCTCAGCGACAACTTGTGATAGCAGGAGGATATTAACGTCCATGAAGGGAGTATGGCTCAAACAACTGGTACTAGAGCCCACTAGGGCCCAGGCCATCCTGGACCTGGTACTTACGAACGGGGAAAGCGTCTCGGAGGTCTCGGTGGGAGAAACGCTAGCCACCAGTGACCATAACATGGTATGGTTTAACCTTAAGAAAGGCTTCCCTAGATCACAAACAAAAACAAGGGTACTCAATTTCCGGGGTACTGACTTCACACGCATGGGAGATTTCGTCTATCAGACGCTGCAGGTTCAAGAAGTAACTGATAATGTGGAAGCTATGTGGTCAAACTTGAAATCGACCCTTCATGAGGCAACTATCCGCTACATAAAATCGGTAACCAAACAACAAAGAAAAAAGAAACCTCAATGGTTCACAGATGAGGTCTCGTACCTAGTCAAGGAGAAGAAAAAAGCATTTCTCTCATACAAACGCACCGGGGAAAAAGAAGCTAACATTGAATACAGGACAAAGTCTGCAGCAGTCAAAACAGCAGTCAGGGAGGCCAAACTTCGAACGGAAGAAACTCTAGCGAAGAACATTAAGAAAGGGGACAAATCCTTCTTCAGATACATTAGCGACAGGAAAAAGAACGCAAACGGGATAGTACGCCTTAGAACGCCAGATGGAAATTATGTGGAAACAGATTCCGATAAAGCCAAAATACTGAATGATTACTTCTGTTCAGTCTTTACCTGCCACGGCTGGAAGCAAAGCAAAGCATGGAAGACCCATTTCAGAATTTTGAGTTCACACCAGCTGATGTTTACAGAGAATTGTCAAGACTCAAGGTGAACAAAGCCATGGGACCGGACAATTTGCACCCAAGAGTGCTCAGAGAGCTATGCGATGTTTTGGCGAAACCGTTAGCCATGCTCTTCAATCTCTCCCTGAGAACGGGGAGAGTCCCCCTGGACTGGAAAACTGCCAACGTTGTTCCTCTGCACAAGAAGGGTTGCAGAGCGGAGGCTGCGAATTACAGACCAGTGAATCTCACATCAATAGTGTGTAAACTCATGGAAACTCTACTTAAAGGCAAATTAGACACAATACTGGATGAGGGGAATCTGAGGGATCCTTGCCAACATGGATTCACTAGGGGCAGGTCATGCCAGTCCAATCTTATCAGCTTCTTTGACTGGGTGACAGGAAAGCTAGACTCGGGAGAGTCTCTGGACATAGTGTACTTGGATTTCAGTAAAGCTTTTGACAGTGTCCCACACCGTAGACTATTAAACAAGATGAAATCAATGGGGTTAGGTGAGAAACTAACTGCATGGGTCAAGGAGTGGCTGAGTGGAAGACTTCAGAGGGTGGTGGTCAATGGCGCCCTCTCTGAGACATCGGAGGTGACTAGCGGAGTGCCGCAGAGCTCAGTCCTGGTACCATCCCTTTTCAACATATTCATAGGGGACTTGACCCGAGGGCTTCAGGGTAAAGTAGCACTGTTTGCCGACGACGCCAAACTGTGTAATATAGTAGGTGAAAGCAATCTCAAGGATAGTATGACGCAGGATCTGATCACATTGGAAAACTGGTCCTCGACGTGGCAGCTGGGCTTCAACGCTAAGAAGTGTAAGGTCATGCATCTCGGTAACAGAAATCCATGCAGAACATATACCTTGAATGGAGAAACACTAGCTAGGACTTCAGAAGAACGGGACTTGGGAGTGATCATCAGCGCAGACATGAAGGGTGCCAAACAAGTAGAGAAGGCCTCATCCAAGGCAAGGCAAATGATGGGATGTATCAATAGAAGCTTCATCAGCCGCAAACCTGAAGTCATAATGCCACTCTACAGAACCATGGTGAGACCTCATCTCGAGTACTGTGTGCAATTCTGGAGGCCACATTACCGAAAAGATGTGCTTCGAGCAGAGTCGGTCCAGCGGATGGCCACTAGGATGGTCTCCGGACTCAAGGGTCTCTCATACGAAGAAAGACTGGGCAAATTGCAGCTCTATTCTCTAGAGGAGCACAGGGAAAGGGGTGATATGATTGAGACATTCAAGTACGTCACAGGTCATGTCGAGGTGGAAAACGACATATTCTTTCCCAAGGGACCCTCGGTCACAAGGGGGCACCCGCTCAAACTCAAAGGAGGGAAATTTAGTGGCGACACCAGGAAGTATTTCTTCACAGAAAGGGTGGTAGATCACTGGAACAAACTTCCGGTGCAGGTGATCAAGGCCACCAGTGTGCTCGACTTTAAGAATAAGTGGGACATTCACGTGGGATCCCTACGAGGGTCGAGTTAAGGAACTGGGTCATTAGCACTTAGACTTAATGAGGTGGGTCAGTGGAGTGGGCAGACTTGATGGGCTGTAGCCCTTTTCTGCCGTCATCTTTCTATGTTTTTTTTTTTTTTTTATTATCATCTTTCTATGTTTCTATGAAATTATACTAATTTTAAAAAGATTTGGGGGCCATTGATTGTATATTCGAATGATTAGACACCTTTATGTATTAGAAGCATGATTAATGAAGGGGGGTATGCAATATGTGATTTGATTGAGTTCACTGTTGTTTTGGGAAGGGATGGGAGGAGGGAGGGAGGTATTTATGTACTTAAGACATTATTGGACAGGATTTTCAAGTGATTTATTTGAATTATTTGTTGTAATATTGTACACTTGTTGAAAGATTTGAAAATGAATAAAGATTTGGAAAATAAATAAATGAATAAATTTAATGAGGTATGATGACCATTAACAAAACATTGCAATGAATAGACATCATTTTATATTATAAATACAATTTAAGATAGAAGGGATGGGAGGGGGGAATTTGAATTTATTAAATGACTAGATCATTAGGAAAGATTATTGATGTGATATATTTGATTGAATTTAAGATTCAAAGGGAGGGAGGGATGGGATAAAATTTTTATCTATTGGTATCATAAATGATAGAATTTCAAATGATGTATTTATTGACAAATGTTTAATATATATGTATTTGTTGTAAGATGAAAAACGAATAAAGAATTAAAAAAAAAAAGATTTGTTATCTTATTTACAGATATTATCCCCTCCAGCATGTAGTAGAACTCTTAACACACTTCAGGTTCAACCAAAGCTACTGTTGCTGATATCCTGAGCTCCTGTGATGGGGGAGGCATTAGAACATTTTGGGGAGGGGGAGGGAGATATCTGTACAGTTTATCATCTTGTAAACGGTGTAGGCTTAGACCTTGTTCTGTTCAAAGAATTCTAATTCTGTTCATGTTGTGCCAATTTTTGCACAGCTGCCTCTATAGAATCGTCAAAAAGTTCTTCCCCTATTTTGGAGATTGATGTCCATATCAGAGACTGAGCCAAGCTAGGTGTCTCATAGCTACTGACATAGCAGATGCTCTAGATGACAACTCAAAAGCATCATAGGCTGACCTTTCTATATATTGTCTAGTCTGTGAAAGAGCTTGAATATTTCGCTGATATTTTGCATGATGCTCTGTTGGAATATATTGCTCAAAGTCAGGCAATTTCGCCACCAGTTGTTTTAAATACAAAAACATGTAAAAATTGTAATTAAGGATCCTGCTCGCCAGCATAGAATTTTGATAAAGGCGACATCCAAAATGATCCATAGTACGACCTTCGTGCCATGGTGGTGCTGAGGCACACACACTTGTACTGAAAATATTTTTTAAGGGCTGATTCCACAAGTAATGATTGATGTTGAAGTTGTGGGCTATCAAATCCTGGAGATCAGATTCTGTAAATAGAATCTAGTTGTCTTGGAGCTACTGTGATAGATAAAGGTGTTTCCCAATTTTTAAGAAGTGTCTCTTTAAAAATGTCATGTAACAGTAACTTGAGGAGCTCTTTGGGAGGCTCTGTATAATCCAAGGCATCCAAGTATTCAGAACTTGGTCCAGTGTCAGCTTCCAGTGAGATAGGTAGGGCTTTGCCCAGCTGTCAAATATATTTGGTAAAGGAAAGTCCTTCTGGAGAAGATCTTCTGGGAAGTGTTTTCCATGGCAACAGTTCTGAAGGTATGCCATAAGACTCATAGTCAGATAAAGTTAGTGCACACTATGAGTCAGATCATGAATCAGAGAAAAATCCTGTAGATATGTATTGAGAAAAAGGATGTTTCCAGGAAAATTTACGTCATCTTCGGTACTGATCCAATGAAGAGGATCGATGAGTATCCCTTTTTCGCTTTGAAGCATGAGATCGACATGATGAGGACTGATGATGCCTTGGTGTCAAACATCGTGGTGAAGAAGTGTCAATGCTTCGAGGTAGTGGATCGATGTCTCAATGGAAGACGTCAATGAGATGAACTAGAACCTCAATGCCTGGAGGTAGATTGTTGTCTAGATGGGGAATGACGATGCCTCTCAGAACATCCATAAGAAGTAGCCCGATGCTTTGATGGAAAGATGACATCGGTTCTTTGAGGCCTCGTAGTGCTATGCTCAGGCTGGGCAGATACCGAGGGAGTCGATGTGAGTACCCACATACAATGCAATTTAAACATAATACCAATCTCAACTCTGGAAGAAGGTGTCAAGTTTCTCTCTGAAATTATGCACCATTACCGATAGGCTCAGTAGCCGGTATCCTCGGTGCAGCAAGTTGCCTCGGGGCGGGTACCTCGATGAGGATGCACACCGTGAAGGAGAGACAACCTGCAAAGCTGGAGAACGATGGCATCGTTGTTCAGCTTGCATCAAGGGACTTGATACTGTAGAGACGTGTGACGCTTGCTGAGAATGTACCAGTGTTGATGGCTTGTTGGTACCTTCAGTGCAGCAGGTTGTCTTGTAGCAGGTGACCTCGATGAGAATGCACACCGTGAAGGAGACAACCTGCGAAGCTGCAGAACAATGGCGTCAGTGTTTGGTCTGCATCATGAGACTCAATGCTGAAGAGACCTTCAACGCTTGGTGGGAAGTAGATGGCAGGAGTTTGATGGCGATGGCTCTGAAGAACTTCTCCTGTTGAATGCGACGAGCCTTGATTGAGCACATTTGTAAGGTGGAACACCGAGCACAAGATTCAACTCGGTGTTCAGGGCCAAACACTGTAGACACCAACTATGAGGGTCGGTGATAGAAATAGGCCACTGGCACCTACAACACTTTTTAAAACCTGTCATCAGTTTCGACATGTATGGAAAAAGCTTGTCTAGAGATTAAACTCAATGTGTAAAACTAAAGAGAGAGAACCGCCGAGGAAAAATCCCAAGGCTGAAACCCAAGTTTCAAGAAAAAAGACAAAAATATATATTTGTGGTTGTTGGGGGTTTTTTTAGTAGTAGAAAGTAAGAACAATACTGAAGGCAAAATGAAAAGAAAGAAAAACACGAAAGTGGGAAGGCAACACAGACTGAATGGAGTCCAGTCCAAAAATACTTCTTCACTCTGCAAAAAACGAAGAACTGAGGTACCGCGAGCCTACGTTGGGTGATGTGGACAGTCGCAAAGTTTCTTAAAACTTAAAGTGACAGTACACTTTTTAATACTGTCCATACCGGGGCTCCGTGGATGACGTCACCCACATGTGAGAATATGCTGCCTGCTTGTCCTAGGATAATGAGTGAACCAGCAAAAAGGGGAGAGGACAGGGAGACAAGACGGTGTACTGTCAAATACGAGGATGGGGGAGATAGAGCAATACTGGACACTTGTGGGTGGGGGAAAGATGACACCATTAATGATGTTAAAAAATTTTTAAACGGCATTAAGCATTTAATATATTAATCGTATTATTAGCTTGTTAAATGTATAGCCTTTGTATGAACACATGAGAGGTCCTGCTTACCGTGTTGCGCATGCTGTTTCTTCACTATCCATAGGTTATTGAGATCCTTGTGCAAGTAGGAAGTGATCTGAAATACAAGACGCCACACAGCTCATTCCTGAAGGGGATGGAGAGGATCTCTCTCTCTCTTATTAGGTTTGTAGAACAGTGGAATTATTCATTTCCATGCTCCAGTCTACCAACCTGTTGCTGCGGTGCCCCCATACCCTCTGGGTACAGGTGCCAGTGAGAATGCAGAGACCCTCCTGCCGTGCGAAGGTTCTTCATGGTAATGACAGACCCATATGCCAAGTCTGCAAAAGAACAGAAGCTGCTATAACTTTGCAGAAAGCATCAGTCTTCCTTGGGCCCAACCACCTTCCCACCCCCTCTCTCCAATCATCCTTTCAGCATGCTCCTGAGTGTGTCAGACAGTATTTCTTTGGTATTTATTTATGGATTTATATATTGCTTATAGCCTAAGTGGTTCATATTCAAGTACTCTAGCATTTTCCCTCTCTCTCCTGCCAGGCTCACAGTCTATCTAACGTACCTGGGGCAGTGGAGGATTAAGCGACTTACCCAGGGCTGTAACTCTAACCACTACGCTATGCTTTCAATCGTCACCCTAAATACCACTCAGAAAATAAAGATTAATGAAGAAAAAAAACAATTCTGGGATCAAAAAACTTATAGTTTGGAAATTCAATAAAGATTTTAAACAAAAACCAATCCAAACTTGCTGTGAAAACTGTATGTAAAAACAAAAGAGGTGTGCACCAGTAAAGAATGGGAGTTTTGCTGGGAGCAGTGGCCCACCATATCACCATACAAAGTGTGAAACAGGTCTGGTAAAGACTCAAGCAGAAGAGGAGTGTCCAAACGAGGAGGTGGGGGAGAACCGGAGCCGTTTTGAATTAAGGTCAATGACAATCGAGCTCTGTGATTTCTTGCTCTTTGGATGCATTGCACGTTTACTGTTATTGCTTACTTAGACGATAAACGATTTTTTAAATAAATTCTTTATTCATTTTCAACACTTACAATAAGTGAAAACAGTATATAACATCAATATGTACTTAAATACATCACTTAATACTCTATAAAACTCTATTTCAAATCCCATATCCCTCCCCCTCCATATTCAATAACTTTCATCAAACCCAAGAAAACATATTGGGCTCCTTTTATCAAGGTGCGGTAGGCGGTTAACGCACGGAATGCCACACATTCAACCGCCTGCCCTGCTAGTCGCTATCGCCTCCATTGATGAGGCGTTAGTTTTTTGGCGTGCCATGGGGATTAGCGCGTGATGAAATGTCCGACGCGCTAACCACCGTAGCGCACCTTGATAAAAAGAGCCCATAATAACTTCCCTCCTCCCCACATTGTTTACACTCATAAGAAAACCAAAATACCCCCACCCTGGATGTGCATATTTAAGGGGAAAAATGATATTCATTCATTACAGTGTTTGGTTAATGGCTCCCAAATATCCTGAAATTTCTTAATGAGGAGCTTTTGACAAGACTCGCTTAATATTTCAAAGAAAGGGATAAGTAATTTCCCGTCACTAACATCTTTTCCTGGTGCTTCTTACTTGCTCATTTTCTTTTAGTCCCTCCAGACCGGCACAGGTTTACCCTCCTCTGCCAACAGGTGGAGCCTGAGACACTGACAAATGGGCTGTGCAGTACCATCTACAATCAGTCTGATGAATAGCTAAGGAGGAACTAACTAAGAACTAAAGAACCGTTACTACAAAACAGCAAATGCACTCCCAAAAGGAGAATATCAAGCAAATGTCCGGATTGGACATGAAAAACACTGTTGGATACTGATTAGAACAAGAACCTTCAAAAATGTCCCCACAGCTCGCCAGCTAGGCCCGATGAAGCAAACTCCCCAACAACCCAGACTAAAAGATACCGCTGAAAAAACCGTACTCTCTGTGAAAGGACACTGAATAAAAATGACAGGGCGGGGTCTGTGCCGGCCTGGAGGGACTAAAAGAAAGAAAATGAGCAGGCAAGAACCTAATTTCTCCTCCAGACTAGCACAGAATGGATGGGACGTACCAAAGGGCTGCCACAAGATCACGCTCACCAAACACCGTGTCACAGTGCGCCTGAACATCCACATGGTAATGGTGACTAAACGGCAGCCTCAGGCCTTTTTTTTTAAGAAGGCTCCTTTTAATTCCTTGCATCTTGCAATTTTTTTCTTTTTATTCCTTCTCACAGCTAACCAGCTGTATCAAGAAAAGGCAGACACCACAGGCACTCTAAGCTATATTCGTAGCCAGTATCGGTGCCACGCATAAAGTTGAGGCTCCTCTAGATTCAAAAAACCTGGGGGGGGGGGGTAGGGATTTGGCCCTTCCGAGTGTGACATCCCCAAGGTCGGTAGGACCCCCCGAGAGGGCTCCCCAAGCTCAGTCCGGACAGACATAGGGACAAAAAACGATTCACTAACCAGATCCAACAGGCCTTAACAAACCTCAGCACCGCACAAACAGACCACTCCACCTGCTGTACCTGGGACTGCACAGTCCATTTATACTAAGCCAAAAGTCAGTGTCTCAGTCTCCACTTGCTGGCAGAGGAACGTAAACCATCCATTCTTTGCCGGTCTGCAGAGATGCTAAAGAAGTTGGGAGTTAACCCAGTGACTGGCTGGATCATCTGGTGACTGCTCAAAGAGAATGTGAAGAAAATGGGTTGCTGCTAACCCTCTAACCAAAACTACCACATTGAGGAACTTGGAGAATGGCTTTTATGATTGAAGTGACCTGGAAAAGAAGCTCTTCCTAAGAGGCTAATACAGTGAACTACAGAAACTCATCTGAGAAGCGAGAGTGTGGATTGCTCACACTTTTCCCACTCGTTAGCCAGGTATGGCATTTCCACTACATTCAGACTGAAAGACATTGATCTAAGTTCCATCCCACTTGTCACCTTGAACTTTGGAGTCAGGAATAAGTCGTCCAAGTACCTGAACCCAAGAACCATGCTAGCTCCAGACTGGACTACGCTTGCACAAGACATGGGATACGAGTACCCAGAAATCGAGAACTTTGAGGGCTTTCCAAATCCAACGGCAAAGCTGCTTCCGGGTCAGCCACGGGCCATGGCTTTGTGAAGACAAGTGTGGCTGGGAGGAGGGAGCCGAACATGGGACACAGCACAGAGGGAGGAAAGGACAACAAAGGGCATGTTGGGAAAGGAAGAGGGGCGCATTGGGACAGGCAGACCCTGGTTTGTAAGTACGAGTCCAATGTAAGTCAGATGTTCTTAAACCAAGGACTGCCTGTTTTGAACAGATGCAAATGAATGCAGAGAAGGTTCCTTGGACTTATTAGTGTTGGCAGCTTTTGTAAATGGAATGTGTTGCCAGTGGTGTAGCGAGGGAAGCTGGCACCTGGGGTAGTCGAAGAGTGCACACCCCACCAACCAAACTCTTCCAAGTGCGCACCCTCCCCCCACCCTTGAGCACCCTCGTCTCCACATACCTCTTGAAATGTTTGCTGGCGCAAGCAGCATATTCCACCTGCTGCTCGTGCTTTCCTTCTGATGTCACATCCTGATCCAATGACCAAGAAGTGACGTCAGAAGAGAGTTGAGGCTGGCACGAGCAGCAAGTGGAAGATGCTGCTCGCACTGGTGAACATTTAAAGAGGTACATGGAGGGTGCGGAGAGGAGGAAAAGCACCAGCAATCCCATGAAGACAGAGTCCAAGGCAGTGCACCCCTCCCCCTCATTATGCCACTGTGTGTTTCAGCAAGATGCGAAATAGTAGTAGATTGAAAAAAGACAGAAGCACTTAAAATGGCTAACTGTAAGCAGAGGTTGGGGTTCATAGGCAGAATGGAAAGGCTTAACATTTAAGGCTTGAGAGGCATCAGGGCAAGAGGGGTATGTGACAGAAGTACAGAATTTTTAGGATTGGAGAAGTAGATGGAGGGCAATCTGGGATGAAGAGACTGAATTGGGGAATTAAAAGCTTTAGGGTTATATCAGTGATGGGGATAAAAGGAGCAAGCTCTGGGAAAGAACTACCCTGGAGCTGGGCAGGAGCGCTGGAGGCATATCGCAATAAGGAACAAAATATTTTATTAAATAAGGAGGGGTTATAAATTATGTAGGTGAAATGGTTCTTGTGTTGCAAGTTCTTTGTTTTGTCATGGTTAAAAGGTTGCCTGAAGAAAGTTTAAAATAGGGTCAACTTCAAGGCCTAAAGTAAACAGCTGATTATCATATTGCTGCTCTATATATAAATCCACACTCCAGCCTTCAGATTAGTGCTGAAGTGGTTCCAGAGAATTATCCATATAGTACCATGGAAAATCAGCAGTTAAAGGAGTCCAGTCCTGCAAAGCAAGCACCAATAGATGTGGACAATCTGACCACTTTCCAAATGCTCCCTTTAAGAACATCAGAATTGCCGCTGCTGGGTCAAACCAGTGGTCCATCGCGTCCAGCAGTCCGCTCACGCGGCGGCCTCCAGGTCAAAGACCAGTGCTTTAAATGAGTCCACCCTCACCTGTGTATGTTCCAGTTTAGCAGGAACTTGTCCAACTTTATCTTGAATCCCTGGAGGGTGTTTTCCCTACAACAGCCTCCGGAAGAACGTTCCAGTTTTCCACCACTCTCAGGGTGAAGAAGAACTTCCTTACGTTTGTACAGAATCTATCCCCTTTCAACTTTAGAGAGTGCCCTCTCATTCTCCCTACCTTTACAGAGTGTCCTCTCATTGAAATGGGATAGATTCCGTACAAACGTAAGGAAGTTTGAATATTATTTGCAGGCCACAGGCACAATGTATCTCTTGGACTACCAACCCTCCAGCCATTCTGAAAAGTGCCTCATGTAGGTCTCGCTACTAATCTTTAAGTAAAGGGTCTCACCTCCCCCACACCCCTCTGCAAAAATCAGAAAAAAAATTAAGAAATCTAACAGCAACCAGCCACAGACAAAAGAGGATTTCCATCTGCAGGGGGAAACAGTGACAAGGGAAGGAGCAGAATCCCCCTGTACAATACGGCAGTTTCAGGAACCCACGGGACCAAGTTTTCTACGAGGTTTCCTAGACACAGGCACTAGTACTTACATTCTGGCATGGAGGCATTGTGCAGGTTATTCCCAATCAATCGAGACTGGAAGGCAGAGCTGAAAAAGCCATCGCCAGAACCACTAAAAAGAGAAATGAACTGTGCTGAGAAAGGAAAGTGAATTCTTGCACAAATCCACACAAGCACACCTTCTTGCTAAAGAAGTTATACAATATTTACACATTCAGCCAGTTTAAATGGGATCAATGTTCAACTGGGTCCTGCATGGCTATGGCTAGATTTAGAACAGCCTTCTCAGGATCAACCAATTAACTGCTTCCCTCAAACAGTGAAATATGTACAGTCAAATCTAGTGACTTATTCAAGATTTAGCCTAATCCCCTAACTCCATGGGAAATCCCATTGATCAGGTCCAATTGTCTGTCAGCCGGCTCTCAAAATGTTTTTATCATTGGTTTTGCCTCTAAATATGTGAGAAGACATTTCTCGAGGTCCCAACAGACTGAGCCTGTGTGCAGGGGATAGAAAAATGTCTGAATTAGGCATACTCAAGTTTTATTTTATCATCCATGGATGCTGGACTTTATAATCATTACTTCCACAAGTCATCAGGGCAAAATAAAGACAACCAGAAATACCCAAGATCAGTGGTTTTCATTGCAAGGCCCACGGAGACCTTTTGGGCAGCTCACGCCACAGTCCAGGGTTCCATCCCCGCCCCACCTCCACAGGATCCATTGCTACATCCACGTTCGCTCTTCAGGCCGCTGGCAGCGTGAATGAAGTAAGCACGCTGCCTTCAGAAGCTCTGCTATTGCTTCCTGTCTCCGCTTAGGCGGGAAGCAATAGCAAAGGGAAAGCTTCCGGGCTGCTGAAGGCAGTGTGTTTACTTCACTCACGCTGCTGTCAGACCAAAGAGTGAAAGAGCAGCTGCAGTGATGGATCTCGCTACGGGGAGGGGAGGGGGCAGGGATGGAAAGCTGCTGCACCCATTGCATAGCTTGGGCCAGAAAACCTCTGAAGACAACCACCTGAACCTCTAGGAAAGTAGAAGTAAAACATTATTTCACTAAACCCCTCCAACTTTTGATCCTTGAGGTCTTTAAGGGCAGCAGTGTTTTAATCACTTTTAAACGGCATTTTGCCCTTAACTTAGACACTAGGAGGGCTTAAATGATGCGCTGTTTATAGAACATGGGCCTAAATGTCTCTAAGTGTTTGTTTAGACCTTTACCAGAGAACTAGAATTTACAAAATTCTGTAGCATGGGTCTGCCCTCTCTGATGTGGAATGAAATTAAAGAAATCCAAGGCAGAAGTACCTTCTATTAAGCACAGAGAAGTGCACAGCAAACATTGCGATGTAGAGAGCAAGAGGCAGCGCAATCAGACACA
Organism: Geotrypetes seraphini; assembly: GCF_902459505.1. Taxonomy (NCBI): domain Eukaryota; kingdom Metazoa; phylum Chordata; class Amphibia; order Gymnophiona; family Dermophiidae; genus Geotrypetes; species Geotrypetes seraphini. The sequence goes on along the minus strand of NC_047090.1, from coordinate 190,390,808 downwards.
GTATCCGGGCCAGCAAGTGTTTCCAGAGAAGCACCTGGAGAGCAGAGAAAAAGCAAATCATCATTGCTCCAAACAACTGCACTTCCACAAAATGTCTACTGCTACAGATCACACACACAGCTTCATTATAACACTTTTCTCTCACATTCCTGCCCTTCAGAACAATGTCAAAAGCCAATGGCGCTCATCTCAAGCATGCGGAGCTCAGATCAGAAGGATCATCAGAGTCAAAGGCTGAAGACAGAGGGCTGTATGAATATGGATCAATTCAGACTGCAACACACAGATGCATGTACGGACACTTACCAAGGAGAGGCTAAGATCGCCCAGGAGCTCCCAAAGGTCATGAACCGTATTCAGTCCCACCAGAAGCACAACAAAAAGACCAACAAACTTCACTCCCATAGCACCAGCAAGATTTACCCCCGTCAGAGAGAGCCACAGCCACCAGGCAGTAGAGAAAGGTCTAAAGAGGAGAAACAAGGCCAGTTGAGATTCAGAGGGATAAGAGAAGAGGAGAGCTGATCAAGAGACCTGAATACCAGCGCTAGCCCGAGTTCAGGCCAGAAAGCCTGGAAATGGGGCCTCAGAGCACCTACAACTACTGAAGATATGCAGAGCCAAGAAACATACTTAGAATAACCATTCACAACACAGCTGAACAAACAGGAATGCTTTGAGACAATACGTCCTGTCCTATAACAAACAGAAAAGGCCCCTCGAGTACTTGGCCTGAACACAGAAGAGGCCGTGTACAGTAGCTCCCAGAAGACAGCTAGCTAGCAAGAATAAATAGAGAACAAGAAATTGATTACAGGATAGAACATGCATGATGAGATCAGCTTCAGATATATAGGACACTATAGTCTGAGCTTCATCTTACCTGCGCACATGTGACTTGAATTTCACCATACTCAGCACAGCCCCCATGATAAAGAACATGAGGATGGGATCCAGCAGGATGTACTGGGACAAGGTGATGCAGCCCGTGTCTGGGAAGACAAGACAGAGAGCATTCAGGGGGAAGCCACTTTCATGGGGGGGGGGGGCAAATACAATCCCAGAACAGCACCCCTCACAGGAAAAGACAGAACAGGATTCCTCGTACAAACCAGTGCTCCCAATGATAGATGTGGGCAAGAAGTAGTGAGCAGAAAGAAGTGCTCTGAAATGGAGGAGATGGTGGGTTGAAGGGAGGAGCAGAATACCACTCCCAAGCCAGAAGCTCAAGCCCAGCTCTGCTAGTTTGACAAGAAAGAAAAGGAAAGGTCAAAATAGATCCCCCCCTCCCCCCCCCCCCCCGCTTTTGTTTCATTCTTACCAAAAATGATGACCGCAGCAGTGAGCAGAGCCGCAAACAGAGACCTGGAGAGCTCCAGCACGGTGAGGAATGCAAAGGGAGCGAGGCAGGAGCCCAGGAGTGCACAAAACTGCAGTGGCCAAGCAGAGAAAGATCAGGGAGACACGGACACATGACTGCTCTGTCAGATCTGCTAGGGAGACTTTAGAAGCTTTCTAGATAAACACAATAGTCGCCTTGGTCAAAACGACATATCAGCCCATCAATTTCAACTACCTTCACACCATCCACTGCAATTTGTGGTGACAAGGGACCTTAAGTCTGCTCTAATCAAAGATTATAAAGCCCTGCAACACTAAAAATGCCACTGCAACAATGTCCTGAATTAGTTCTGTATATTTTAGACTATTAGCTAGCACTGACATTAACGTCCAGAGCCTTCAGCAACTGCACCTGCAAGCAGAACATCTGGATGACTCTGAGCTTGCCACCAGAGCGGATTTTACAGTGACGGGACAAAAGCGCGCGAGACACCAGCGCGCCGACAATTGAGCACAGACAATTTGGCACAAGACACCAGCGCGCCGACAATTGAGCACAGACAATTTGGCACAAGACACCAGCGCGCCGCGGGAAAACTTACTTTTAAAGAGCTCCGACAGGGGGTGTGGGGGGGAACCCCCCCACTTTACTTCATACTGTTTGCGCTGCCGTTGGGGGAGGTGGGGGGTACAACCCCCCACATTATAGAGAAAAAGCAATGTTACTTACCGTTGTTATCCAGGGACAGCAGGCAGCTATTCTCACTAGTGGGTGATGTCATCAGATAGAGCCCCGGTACGGACGTCTCACAAGCACGTGTTGCTTGTAGAAACTTAAAAGTTTCTAGATGCCCGCACCGCGCATGCGCCGGTGCCTTCCCGCCCGGAGATCCGGGCGTGTCTCCTCAGTTCAGGTAGCTAGCCTGAGAAGCCAACCCGGGGGAGGTGGGTGGGACGTGAGAATAGCTGCCTGCTGTCCCTGGATAACAACTGTTACGGTAAGTAACATTGCTTTATCCCAGGACAAGCAGGCAGGTATTCTCACTAGTGGGTGACCTCCAAGCTAACCTCAGTGGGATGGAGGGGGAGTTGGCGACTTAAGAGAATAAATTTTTCAATACTGTTTGGCCAAACTGTCCATCCCGTCTGGAGAGAGTATCCAGACAATAATGTGAGGTGAATGTGTGAACCGAGGACCAGGTGGCAGCCTTACAAATTTCCTCGATTGGTGTTGATCTGAGGAATGCTACTGAGGCTGCCATTGCTCTGACCTTATGGGCTGTGACCTTACAAGGAAGTGATAATCCAGCCTGGGCATAGCAGAAAGAGATACAAGCCGCCATCCAATTAGAGATGGTGCGCTTTGATACGGGTCTTCCCAACTTATTAGGATCGAAGGAGACAAAAAGTTGAGGAGTGGTTCTGTGTGGCTTGGTGCGATCCAGGTAGAAAGCCAAAGCACGTTTACAGTCTAGAGTGTGGAGGGCCGATTCTCCGTGGTGAGAATGGGGCTTAGGGAAGAATACTGGAAGTACAATGGATTGGTTGAGATGAAATTCGGAGACCACCTTAGGCAGGAATTTCGGGTGAGTGCGGAGGACCACCTTGTCATGATGGAATACTGTGAATGGTGGGTCCGCCATCAATGCCTGGAGTTCGCTGACTCTGCGCGCGGACGTGAGGGCTACAAGGAAAAGGACTTTCCAGGTGAGATACTTAAGAGGGGCCCTGTTGAGTGGTTCAAACGGGGGCTTCATGAGACGGGAAAGGACTACATTGAGGTCCCAAACTACTGGGGGTGGTTTGAGAGGAGGGTTAACATGGAAGAGTCCTTTCATAAATCTGGCGACCACCGGATGGGCCGAGAGGGGTTTCCCTTGTAGGGGCTGGTGGAACGCCGCGATAGCGCTCAGGTGGACTCGTATGGATGTGGACTTGAGCCCAGATTGAGATAGGTGTAGGAGATAGTCCAGCACAGAGGATAAGGAAGCTCGCTGAGGTTCCTTTGATTTAGAAACACACCATGAGGAGAATCTAGTCCATTTCTGGGAGTAGCATTGTCGAGTGGCGGGCTTCCTGGAAGCTTCCAAGACCTCCCTCACTTCTTGTGAGAATTGGTGAGGGGTTACGTTGAGAGGAACCAAGCTGTCAGGTGGAGAGACTGCAGGTTGGGATGAAGCAGTGATCCTTGATGTTGAGTAAGTAGTGAAGGAAACACTGGAAGTGGTACTGGTTCCCTGCTGCTGAGTTGAAGTAGGAGGGAGAACCAAGGTTGTCTGGGCCACCGAGGAGCTATTAGAATCATGGTGGCCCGTTCGAGTTTCAGCTTGACCAGAGTCTTCTGGATCAGCGGGAATGGTGGGAACGCATATAGAAATCGTTTCCCCCAGTTCAGTAGAAAAGCATCTGCCTCGAGGCGATGAGGAGTGTAGATCCTGGAGCAAAACTGAGGCAGTTTGGAGTTGTGGGGAGCCGCAAAGAGGTCTATCTGAGGCGTCCCCCACTGTGTGAAGATTTGGTGAAGGGGGCTGGAATGAAGAGTCCATTCGTGCGGTTGTAGCAGACGACTTAGTTTGTCTGCTAAGACGTTGTTCTCCCTCTGAATGTAGACAGCTCTGAGGAAGGCGTTGTGGCGCACCTCCCAGTCCCAGACTCGTAGAGCTTCCTGGCAAAGGAGGGCCGAGCCCGTGCCTCCTTGCTTGTTGATATAATACATGGCGGCCTGATTGTCTGTGCGAATGAGGATCACCATGTCGTGAAGTAGGTGTTGGAAAGCATGGAGCGCATTGAAGATGGCTCTGAGCTCCAGTAGATTGATTTGATGTAGTCTTTCCGCACTGGTCCAGTAGATTGATTTGATGTAGTCTTTCCGCACTGGTCCAGAATCCTTGGGTGCGGAGACCATCCAGGTGGGCCCCCCATGCATAGTCCGACGAATCGGTTGTGAGGACTTTCTGATGGGGGGGAGAGTGCAACAGCAAACCTCTGGATAGATTCGAAGAGGTCATCCACCAAAGTAGAGACTGCCGAAGAGCAGGTGTGACTAAGATGTGTTTGGTTAGTGGATCGGACGTCTGATTCCACTGTGATGCCAGGGTCCACTGGGGGATCCTGAGATGGAGTCTGGCAAAGGGTGTCACATGTACTGTGGAGGCCATATGGCCCAGGAGCACCATCAGTTGTCTCGCCGGTAGGGTTTGGCGAGTAGACACCGACTGGCAGAGATGAAGAAGAGACTCCATGCGTTGCAGAGGCAGGAATGCTCGGAGTCGTGTGGTGTCCAGGACCGCTCCGATGAAGGGGAGGGACTGGGTGGGTTGTAGATGAGACTTGGAAAAGTTGATCTCGAAGCCCAAATTCTGGAGGAAGTAGGTTGTAGCCAAGACCGCCGAGGTGACCTCTGGGGCTGACGGGGCCTTGATGAGCCAGTCGTCGAGGTATGGGAACACCTGTAGACCCCTGTCTCGGAGTGCCGCGGCCACTACCACCAAGCACTTTGTGAAGACTCTGGGGGATGAAGAGAGGCCGAATGGTAGCACTCGATACTGTAGGTGCAGATTTCCCACCCGAAATCTGAGGAACTTTCGGGAGGCCGGGTGAATGGGGATGTGAGTGTAGGCCTCCTTGAGATCCAGGGAGCATAACCAGTCGTTCTGCTCGAGGAGGGGGTATAGAGAAGCCAAAGTCAACATGCGAAACTTCTCTTTGACCAGGAACTTGTTGAGGGCCCGAAGGTCTAAAATGGGTCGCAGGTCGCCCGTTTTCTTCGGGACGAGGAAGTACCGGGAGTAAAACCCCCGGTTCAATTGGTCTGACGGGACCGGCTCGACGGCCCGAAGCTGAAGTAAGGTTTGGACTTCCTGAAGAAGAAGGGCGGTCTGTGTCGAGCTTGAAGGATACTCTCTTGGAGGATGGTCCGGGGGGACCCGATGGAAGTGAAGAGAGTATCCTTCTCTTATGATGGTAAGGACCCATAGGTCCGTGGTTATGGCCTCCCATCGATGGTAAAAAAGATGGAGGCAGCCCCCTATGGGAGAGGCTGAGGGGTGCAGAACGGTGTCGGTTATGCTCCCCGGAGGGGAGTCAAAAGGGCTGGGGAGCCTTAGGTGCAGCCGGTGGCTGAGGTTTTTGCTGAGACTTCTGGGGAGGTTGTCTCTTCGCAGGTTGTCTCGCAGCAGGCGTTTGTCTGGGCATGTAACGCCGCTGGTAAATCAGGGGTGGCCTGGAAGGTCGAGACTGTTGAGGTTTGGGTTTGGGCCGCAGGATGGATTGAAAAGATTTTTCGTGATCCGACAGCTTCTTGGTAACAGTTTCGATAGACTCATCGAACAGGTCAGCTCCCGCACATGGTACGTTGGCGAGTCTGTCCTGGAGGTTGGGATCCATATCGATTGTACGGAGCCATGCCAGACGACGCATGGCTACCGCGCTTGCGGCAGCACGTGCCGAGAGTTCGAATGCATCGAAGGAGGATTGCATCAGCTGGAGGCGTAATTGGGAGAGGGAGGCTACCACTTCCTCGAACTCGAATCGAGCTTGGGTGTCTATGAACGGAGTGAACTTGCGGAGCACCGGCAAGAAGAACTCCAGGTAGGAAGAGAAAAAGAAATTGTAGTTCAGCACCCGAGACGCCATCATGGAGTTTTGATAGAATTTTCTACCAAATTTGTCCATCGTTCTCCCCTCTCGGCCCGGCGGTACAGAGGCGTAGACCTGAGAGGGATGAGAGCGTTTAAGAGAGGACTCGACCAGTAGGGATTGGTGGGAGAGTTGGGGGCCCTCAAACCCTTTATGGTGCACGATGCGGTATCGAGCATCGAGTTTGCTGGGAATCGCCGGTATGGAGTACGGTGTTTCGAAACACTGCATGAAGGTCTGATCCAGCAATTTATGCAGGGGAAGCCGAAGCGACTCCGTTGGAGGGTTAGGTAAATGCATGGTGTCCAGATACTCTTTGGAGTATCGGGAGCCTGTGTCAAGGGTCACATCCAGATCATCCGCCATTTGTCGGAGGAATGATGAGAAAGACAATTGATCCGCCAGCGTCGGTCTGTGGGACGGGCTGGAGGAGGAAGAGGCCTCCGGATCCATGGACATCTGGGAGTGGCAAGGAGAATCGGGTACGGGTGTCTCCTCGTACTCCGGTCCCTCCGGAGGGGACACCTCTGATGAGGAGTATCCTATACGTTGCAGTTTTTTCTGCGGTGACACTTCCGAATGGCGTGAAGAGTGCCAGGATGAGTGTCTTGATCGATGCCCGTCTCGGTGGCGGGACGGGGATCGGGATCGTCTGTGCATCGCATGGTCTCCCGAGGCCCCCAAGAGGTGGATAGGGCTGGAAGCGGTGGATCGCAACTGGGGTTGCGATGCGGATTCTTGCGATGCTACCCAAGTCTGGTAAGGAGTACGGAAGAACTCTTCCTGACTATGCCCAGGGCTTTGAGTATCGATCGGAGGTCTGGTCCCATGTTGGCGCGGAGGCGTAATGGGCTCTAATGGCGGCATATCGGTAAGCGAGGCTTGCCGCATGGGCATCGCCGCCCTCCCCCGTTCGTCCTCGTCGGTTTTCGAGGTCGAACGACGTGGAGGAGGGGGAGGGGGCGGACCGCCCCTTTGGACCGGTACCGGGAGGTCACCCTGTATGGCAGCGATGAGCCCGGGTCCGATGGTCTGCATGAGCTCAACGAATTGAGCTTCCAGCACGGACCGTAGCGAAGCCGATAAGGAGGGATCCGCACCGAAAGGGGGTCCTCCTGCACGGTCATCGCGCTCCTTCGAGGTCGAGTGCTTCTGCTTAGTAGCTTTCGGCACTTTGATGACCACTGGTGGTACTGTGGAAGGAAGAGGTACCTGAACCGAGGAGACCGGGGCAGGCACCGACGTCGAGCTCGTGGATGTTGTCGGGATGAACGATGCCGGTTTCACCACACTCGATGCAGGAGGGGTCGATACCGGTTTCGCCCGAACCGGGGAGGTATCAGATGAAGTGGAGGCTGAAGGATCCTTAGCTGCGTCCATCTTGAACATCGATTCCCACAGTAGGCAACGCCGTTTGAATGAGCGTGCCGTAAGGGTAGAGCAAGGCCTGCACGATTTCGGAATGTGGTCAGGACCCAAACACTGCAAACAGCGCCGGTGAGGGTCCGTGAGTGAAATCGCGCGTTGGCACTTGCTGCACTTTTTAAACCCGGTGATTGGCCGGGACATAGGCCGGAAAATCTCCGCCGCGAGGTCGAAGCCTGTGGGCCTGAGCCACGTGGCCGGCCCGTTCGACCCGCCGGAGGAAATAATCTTCTCTTTTTTTTTTTTTTTTTTGAAAAAGAAATGCACTGTTAACTGTAATTAAAAGAAAGCGAAAACGCGGACAAGGAAGGCAAATTTAACTGAATTCAGCTAGCGCATGATGAAGTTGAACTTCTCAGCTCCGCGGAAAGAAAAGAACTGAGGAGACACGCCCGGATCTCCGGGCGGGAAGGCACCGGCGCATGCGCGGTGCGGGCATCTAGAAACTTTTAAGTTTCTACAAGCAACACGTGCTTGTGAGACGTCCGTACCGGGGCTCTGTCTGATGACATCACCCACTAGTGAGAATACCTGCCTGCTTGTCCTGGGATAACTGAATTATTCCCGAAAAAAATTGGAAAAAGTTCCGTTTTCTCTATAATGGAGGGTTCCAACTCCCCAAACCCTCCCCCCAACAGCAGCACAAACAGTATGAAGTAAAGTGGGGGGTTCCCCATTCACACCCCACTTCGGAACTCTAAAAGTAAGTTTTCCCACGGCACGCTGGTGTTTTGCGCTGAATTGTGTGCGCACTGGTGTCTCGCGCACGAATGACTATGAACTGTTTTTCCAACACTGCACCTATTCAAGGATAAATAATGCAAATCCCTCAGTATTTACAAGACTTCAAGAAACAAGCAGTACAGATCAGTGACTGCCATCAGGCAGGAGAAGAGAGATGAACTCTCTCAACATGAGACTGCACCTGTAAAAAACAAATCTGTACCAAAGAAAGTGACCTGAACAACATAGTTTCCTTTCAAGGCTTGTGTGGTTAAGGCAGAGCTTAAAGGCACGGGACAGCGACAAAACTCATGGGGACAGGACGAGGAAATTGAGTTCCTACGGGGACGGGACAAATTTGTCCCAGTGTCATTCTCTAGTCAGATAAATAAAGAAAAATGAGAAAACACCTACAAAAAATGTATTTTAGATCCATTAAAAATCAAACTGATAATTTGATTTATTCATTGTAATTCGTTTCACCTGTGACAGATCCAGTTTAGGATGTTTTGGTTTGATTCTCTAGTCAGAACAGGACAGCACTGTTATACCCAGCATTTAAAACGCCAGCACTACTTTCCTGTGTAGTAACTCTTCAAGCACAAGACTCAGAGTCTTCACACCATTTATCCTCCGATAGCACAGTTACTTACCGTAACAGGTGTTATCCAGGGACAGCAGGCAAATATTCTCACATGTGGGTGACGTCATCTACGGAGCCCCAGCGCGGACAGCTTTTCAAGCAAACTTGATTGAAGTTTCAAGTTTGCACACTGCACCACGCATGTGCATGCCTTCTCGCCCACTAGAGGGCGAATCCCACCTCATGGTCCTCAGTTCCATAACTAGCAAAGAAGCCATCCCCGGGGAGGAGGGCGGGTTGTGAGAATATATGCCTGCTGTCCCTGGATAACACCTGTTACGGTAAGTAACTGTGCTTTATCCCAGGACAAGCAGGCAGCATATTCTCACATGTGGGTGACCTCCAAGCCAACCAAAAAAGGGCAGGTGGGAGGATGGCAATTTAGGAAAACAGGTTACGTAACACCGACTGGCCAAACCGGCCGTCACTTCTGGACAGAGAGTCCAGACAGTAGTGGGAGGTGAACGTATGAACCGAAGACCAAGTGGCAGCCTTGCATATGTCCTCCACAGGTGTAGAACGGAGGAAAGCCACAGAGGCTGCCATCGCTCTGACTTTATGCCCCGTGACTCGACCCGGGGGCGGAAGACCAGCCTGAGCGTAGCAAAACGAAATACAAGCAGCCAACCAGTTGGACAAGGTGCGCTTGGAAACAGGATGTCCTAAGCGATTAGGATCAAAGGACAAAAACAATTGAGGAACCTTCCTATGAGACCTGGTACGTTGGAGGTAAAATGCTAACGCCCTCTTACAGTCAAGCGTGTGAAGCACCGTCTCGCCAGGATGGGAGTGGGGCTTCGGGAAGAACACAGGAAGGACAATGGACTGATTGAGGTGAAAATCAGACACAACCTTTGGTAAAAATTTCGGATGGGTGCGGAGAACCACCTTATCATGATGAAACACAGTAAAAGGGGGGTCCGCAACCAAGGCTTGCAACTCACCAATCCGTCGTGCAGATGTGAGGGCAATCAGAAAAATAACCTTCCAAGTCAGAAATTTCAAAAGAGATTTGTCGATTGGCTCAAAGGGAGGTTTCATTAGTTGAGCCAAAACCACATTCAGATCCCACACGACGGGAGGAGGTTTCAGAGGGGGACAAACCTTGAATAGTCCTTTCATGAAGCGTGTCACCAAAGGATGGAGCGAAAGAGAGCGTCCATCCAGGTGACGATGGAAGGCCGAAATGGCACTGAGATGAACACGCACAGATGACGTTTTCAGACCAGAATTAGACAGGTGCAACAAGTAATCCAGAACCGAAGACACCGGGACCGAATCAGGATCCAGGTGATAAGAGGAACACCAGGAGGAAAACCTGGTCCATTTCTGAGAATAACAAAGCCTGGTCGAAATCTTGCAGGAGGCTTCTAACACTTCCCTCACGGATTGAGAAACCCGGGGCGAAGTCAAGGGGCAAGGAACCAAGCGGTCAGGTGTAACGACTGAAGATTGGGGTGCAACATCGAACCCTGACTCTGAGACAGCAGAGAAGGAAACACAGGTAGAAGTAGAGGCTCCCTGGTACTGAGCTGAAGCAGCAGGGAGAACCAGTGCTGACGCGGCCACCGAGGCGCAATGAGAATCATAGTGGCTGTGGATGATTTGAGACGCACCAACGTTCTCATGATCAGAGGAAAGGGAGGAAACGCATACAGGAACCTCCCTCCCCAGTCTAGAAGAAAGGCATCTGCCTCTAGACGGTCCAGGGAGTACATTCGAGAACAATACAGGGGCAGTTTGCGAGTTTCCGGAGAGGCAAACAGATCCACCTGCGGGGTCCCCCAACGGTCGAAGACTTCGCGCAGGACTCTGGAGTTGAGAGACCACTCGTGCGGCTGAAGAAGCCGACTGAGCTTGTCTGCCAAGCAGTTCCGGTCTCCCTGGATATAGACCGCCTGTAGGAAGATGTTCTGGGAGATCGCCCACTCCCAAAGGCGAAGTGCCTCCCTGAAGAGGGGCCAAGAGCCCGTCCCACCTTGCTTGTTCACATAGTACATCGCCACCTGGTTGTCCGTGCGAACGAGGACTACCTGATCGTGGAGTAGGTGGGCGAACGCTCGAACCGCCAGAAAGATGGCACGAAGTTCCAGCACGTTGATGTGACAGCGACGGTCTTCCGTCGATCACAGACCCTGGGTCCGTAGACCGTCGAGGTGGGCCCCCCACGCGTACTCCGAGGAGTCTGTGGTCAGAACCATGCGATATGGAGGGACGAGAAATAGCAAACCCCCGGAAAGATTGGAAGAGTCGGTCCACCAATGGAGCGATCGTCTCAAAGAAGGAGTCACCGTAATGAGACGAGACACCGGATCGCAATCCTGGCGCCACTGGGAGGCCAGGGTCCACTGAGGAATTCTCAGGTGTAGCCCGGCGAACGGAGTGACGTGGACCGTCGATGCCATGTGGCCCAGAAGCATCATCATGCACTGGGCTGACACCACAGGCAGTTGAGAGACCAGACGGCCCAGCCGAACCAAGGCTTCCAACCGAGGAGGCGGGAGGTACGAATGTAGGCGCACAGTGTCCAGCACTGCGCCTATAAACTGAAGTGACTGGGTCAGGGACAACTGCGACTTGGGAAAATTTACTTCGAACCCCAGGCGTTGAAGGAAGATGATAGACTGTCGGGTTGCTGAGATAACCCCCTCCCTGGTCGGGGCTTTGATCAGCCAATCGTCCAGGTACGGGAAAACATGAAGCCCACGAGATCTCAGGGCTGCCGCGACCACTACCATACACTTCGTGAAGACTCGAGGGGACGAGGCCAGGCCGAAGGGAAGGACCCTGTACTGAAGGTGCAGTTCTCCCACCTGGAACCGTAAAAATTTTTGGAAGGCGGGATGCACCGGAACATGGGTGTATGCTTCCTTCAGGTCGAGGGAGCACATCCAATCCCCTTCCTCTAAGAGAGGATATAAAACTGGGAGAGACAGCATCCGGAACTTCTCCTGGACCAGGAACTTGTTGTGCTTCCTGAGTTCCAGTATGGGGCGTAAGTCCCCGGTCTTTTTTGGGACCAAAAAGTAACGGGAGTAAAAGCCCTTCCCCAGCTGGTCGTGGGGTACCGGTTCCACCGCCCGAAGCTTCAACAGGGCCTTGGCTTCGGCCAGAAGGATGGGAAGTTGGGCCCGATTGTAAGGGGAAGCCCCCGGAGGTTGATCCGGCGGCGCTGACAAAAAATTGAGAGAGTAGCCCTCGGAGACGGTCCGGAGCACCCAAGCGTCGAATGTTATCTCGGTCCAAGCCGCATAGAAGGACCGGAGACGCCCCCCTATGGGAAGGGGTTCCTGCAAGATCGCGGAGGGGAACCTGCCCCATCCGCTCAGCCCGTCAAAAGGACGGCGCGGGTTTGGAAGGACCCTGCGCCGGGGCTTGCGTCTGTCCCCCTCTGCCTCGCTGAGATGGGCGTCTAGGCGGCGGCCTAGAAAAAGCCGGGGTTGACTTTTGGGGATACCGCCTCGGAGGAGGACGGAAGGGTTTCTGCGGCGGGGGCCTAGGCTTGGGACGGACCAAGGAGGCCAACGAGCGCTCCTGTTCCGACAACCGTTTGGTCGCCGCCTCTAAAGACTCATCAAACAACTCGGACCCCACACAAGGCAAGTCTGCAAGACGTTCCTGCAGGTTTGGGTCCATATCGAGGGTGCGAAGCCAGGCCAGACGGCGCATGGCCACTGCGAAGGCCGACACCCTCGAAACCAGCTCAAATGTATCGTACACAGCATGGAAAAGGTACAAACGCAATTGAGACAGGTTGGACATAAATTTGTCAAATCCCGCCCTTTGGGAGTCCGGTAAGGAGTCACGATATTGAGGGAGGTCCTTCACCATACCACGCAGATATGAGGAGAAGGTGAAGGCATAATTTAGTACCCTGGTGGCCATCAGGGAATTAGAGTAGAGGCGACGGCCAAACTTGTCCAGGGTCCGACCCTCCCTGCCGGGTGGAACCGCCGCAGAAACCCGGGAGGGTTGCGTCTTTTTCAGGGCAGACTCTACCAGTAAGGACTGGTGGGAGAGTTGCGCCTTCTCAAACCCCTTGGTAGGTACCGTCCTGTATTTCGACTCCATCTTGGACGGGACAGACGTGACTGTAAGAGGGTTAGCTAGATTTTTCAGCCAGGTCTGTAGGAGGACCTTATTTAAGGGGAGCCGAGGGGCCTCCCTAGGTGGAGTGGGGAGGTCCTGCTCCTCCAGGAATTCCTTTGTATACCGGGAACCCGCCATGAGGTCCAACCCCAGGGATCGGGCCATGTCCTGCACAAAGGTGGAAAAGGAGGACGGCCTGGCGGGCGGTGAAGGGGTTCTCGACCTCCCCGCCGAAGAAAGGGGAGAAGCCTCGTGAGAATAATGGGGTTCTCTGCCGGACCCCGAGCCCCACGAAGTCAGCTCCAAAGGCCTCGAGGGGGTAGGAGAACGTCTCCGCCTCGAAGAGCCTCTAGGCGAGGTACCCGGAGTCCGGGGAACGGAGGCACTCTCCCTTCTCCTCGGCGAGGAGTCGCGGGAAACCCTTCTAGCAGGGGACCGGAGAAGCCTCGGGTTATCGAGGCGCAACTCCGACACCGGCAATGCCTCGCCCCCGAAAGGCGAGGAACGATCACACCGCCGAGGAGAGCCCCGCGAACGCTTCGGCTTCCTCGGCCGACGCCTCGTCCGAGGTCGGGTCGAGGGCGAGGAGCCCCGGGAGGACCTCGAGGAGGAGGAGGAGGAAATGTGTCGCACCCGCCGCACCTTGTCCCGGGGCCGCACGCTGCGCTCAGGCGGTGCCCCCGAGGCCGAGGTCGAGGGTAAAACCGAGGCCGAGGTCAGTGGAGCCCTGATACCTGAGGCCGAGGTCGCCGAGGTCGGGGCCTCCGAGGTCGAAGCAGTCAGGGCCGAAGCCCGCTGCAGCTGTTCAAGGGCCCCCGACAGCTCCGACGAAATTAGAGCTCGGAGGAGGTCCTGAAAGGCCGGAATCCCGACGAAGGTCGGGAGGTCCGAGGTCGGGGCACGCTCCCTGGAGGGCGACCTCGGTCTCGAGTATTCCCTCGGGGCATGCGTGGCCGGAGTTTTAGGCGGGGCCGAGGACGACCCACCCGCCGTGGTAGGAGCAGAGGATGGCTTCTTAGCAGACCCTGTAGGGGATGGAAAGGAGGACTTACCCGAGGCAGGTTTTGTCCCCGACGTCGACTTCGAGGTCGAGGGACGAGGCGAAGCCGAGGCCCCCGAGGTCGCCGAGGCCAAGGTCAAGGCCGGGGCCGAAGCCGAGGCCCACGTCGAGGCCTTCACAGGCGCGGGGTCAACAACAAACAACTCCGCCATTCTCGCTGGTCGGCGGCGGAGAGCTCTGGGCTGGAACGTTGAACAGCGGTCACAGGAGGCCGTAGGATGATCGGGGCCCAGGCAAATTATGCACCACCGGTGGGGGTCAGTTATTGATAGCAACCGCTCACACCGGTTGCATTTCTTAAAGCCCGTCACAGGACGGGACATGAACAATGAAACAGGCCGGGAACGAACGACGTCCCGCGGCCACGGCTGCCGGGAGCCCCCGGAGCCGAACGAAAAGTAATTTTTTTTTTTTGAAAAACGAATCGATAACGACACGAAAAGAAAAAATATAAAGCACAGCGACCGATTAGAAACCAGACGCGGTGACAGAAAGGCAGGCAAAGGGAGCTCAAAATCCACAGGGCTTTCTGGCTCCGCGGAAAAAATTGAACTGAGGACCACGAGGTGGGATGCGCCCTCTAGTGGGCGAGAAGGCATGCACATGCGTGGTGCAGTGTGCAAACTTGAAACTTCAATCAAGTTTGCTTGAAAAGCTGTCCGCGCTGGGGCTCCGTAGATGACGTCACCCACATGTGAGAATATGCTGCCTGCTTGTCCTGGGATAAATACTTTATTCCATGGTGATCAATGTAATGATCAATTTGCTAGGGAGTCATTAAGTGCCAGATTCTCTAACCCGTTAGCAATGGAAGCTTAGAAAAGTTGCATGACATTCACAAGACGGTGCCATTTAGAGAATCGCAGCCACGTTGAAAGGAGGCACTGGAAACGTAGGCCTACGTTGCCGGCAGCTACTTTTGATGAGAATTGTGTCCACAGAGGTGCCTAGGTCTACTTCTGACATAAACCATGCCTACTTTAGGCATGGGAGTTGGACATTTTTTTTTAAATTAGTTTTTAATTGCTTGTAAACAACGCGGTCAATTACTGCATCATAAAAAGAGTTGGGTCTAGAGTTCCCTCTGCACCCTTAAACTCCTTTCTTTTGGCCTATGATGACACTTGCATATGGGCTCATATGTAGATATGGAGAAGGCTTAAACACTATGAGCTTGATTCTATATGTTGCCGAATTGCACGGCGCTAAGAACAATTAGAATCATGCTTAGCGCAGGTGTATGACGTAACTTCTAGGCTCACCCATTTAGACCAGCTGAAACCAAGCCACAATCTATTCCTGGCCATGCCCCTTTTAGATTTGTGAAATGCACCTGCCAAATTGTGCATGTAACTTCTAACTGATGTCAATTAGAATCAATTATGTGCGAACATCAGCTACGTTTGATGTGTGTGCACACCTTAGATGCCATAGACAGAATTTGAGGGTACATGAGTAAGAAAGATGCAAAATTAGCCAACCAATGAAGGCTATACTAGATCCCTTTCAGCATGGGTCAACTGATGCTGCTACAGGAGAATTGCGCTCGCTTACCATTCTCATTCCCACATAATTATGAGTTCCATAGTGCTGCCCTGGCTTCTGGAAGGAAAACGAACCATCATAGCCACTAAGATAGCCAGCAAGTGCTATCAGCATCTGCAATGAAAGAGAGAGTTTTGAATACACAGAAACAGACTAAGCAGGTCATGTACAACCAGAACACAGGAACAATTTGGCAAAAGTCAAACCTAAGCAGGGCCTCAGCTATGACCCATGTAATCTACAGGAATACAACAAGGGGACAGCAAGATACAATCAATGGACAATCTAAAACACAACCACCGCGGGTTATTTAAAACAATACAAAACTAGTTAAACCCAAACACCCAAACCCATAATTAAAACAAGTAAACATTTTATTACAAAAACATTCAATTAAAATTAAAAATACAACAATTGCTTACAGCAACAGGAAAACCCTCTTGGGCTAAGTGACAAAGCTCTAAAATTTAATATATAAAACACTTTTTATTGATGACTGTGCTTTTTGGTAATAAACTCACAAACCCTCCCCCCCATACCCTTTATGCTCCAACAGTTGTTAAACAGTTTTAATTATGACAACTGATTTCCACAAAACAACAAAAAGCATGACATCCAGTTTGTAAGACAAACAGACCCCAGTAACTCTAATCAGCATTATTATGGCTGAAAGGACACATTTGAAAGGACATAAGTTTTCTGTCTCTGTCTGTGCTGGAGGTAATCAAACACTTGATGTATGGGAAGAGGCCATTTAATCTTGTTAATGAAGTTAGTTGTTTGAAGACAATGGAGGTTCGACCCCCCACTGCCATGTACCGGTTGAGAGAGATAAAGGAAGCTTTTAACACCTTTAGATTTAAACAATGAAGTACATATCCTGCTCACGCACCCCCCTCCCCTCTCTTGTCCAACCCCCTTTTCCTGTGTTGGTTACCACTGACCCATGTAAAAAGATATATAAATGGATGTAAACTAATAAAAGAGAGGCAATCTCTTTAGGACACTGTCTGCGTATCTTTTCTCTCTAAGGAGAATGCCTCCGGATATCTGTACCCAGATGACAGGGTGTGGGCAGGGCAGTTTCGGGACCAAGAAACGGACCTAATTCGTTTCAATTTAGGGGCTCGTCATCCGGGATGGACTGGACATCACCAATATCTTGTGAGTATTTCTGAATTTTAAATTCTGTTCTTTAATACTCACTGGTACCCTGTTTCCCTGATGGTAAGACACTGTCTTATTTTTTTTGGAAGGCCAAAATATGCTCTAGGGCTTATTTTCGGGGGGATGCCTTATTTACCCATGAAGAAGACTACAGTACATAGTTATTGTTGAAAAAAAACAGAATTTTATTACGTTCGCGATAGGTACGTTCGCAATGCGTTCGTTGGAGGAAGAAAACGGTCGGCTGAAGAATCGGTCGGCCGAAAAATCGTACCGTGTATGGCCAGCTTTATCCATCATATCATATATTGTACCATTTAATGTCCCCAATGTTCTCCATCAGGGAAACACAGTAAAGAGATTATTCTGTAGTGCAGCATCAGAGGGGACTTGACAATGTGAAACCATTGTTTATATACCGTATGCATTTTAAACAGGCTTTATATACAGTAAGTGGTGTTGCTCACAGCAAAAGAAACCTGTCTGCGTGTCTCACTTTTGGATGTTCTGGCCGTGAACAAACTTCTGCAGTCTCCGTTAGGGAGGGATGAGGGAAGCTGCCTGTGTTTCCTTGCGCGGAGTCACGTGCGCGCGCTGCAGTCCTGTCACTTCCTCCTCTTCACTTCATGACGAGGCGCGGCACGCAGCCATGGAGGCAAATACGGTAGACGGAGGGACCACACGGAGTCACCTAGAGAGTTGCGCGGGGACAGAAATCCCACCCGTCCCCGCCAAAGTCCCACCCGTCCCCACCCGTCCCCGTGAGGAATCCCACCCGTCCCCATCCGTCCCCGTGAGGAATCCCTCCGTCCCCACCCGTCCCCGCGAGGAATCCCCTCCGTCCCCACCCGTCCCCGCGAGGAATCCCCTCCGTCCCCACCCGTCCATATAAACTTCAGAAATAGTTATTTCATTTAATTATGCTACTGAATTAAAGGCTCTGGTAGAAACCCATTTACAAATAAGCAAAAAGACTTTATTAATTTGAAAATATTAATTGGGAAGAATACATACTTTGCAAACGGGTTTCTACCAGAGCCTCTAATGTTTATAAATTTTTATCAACACAACTAATATACTACTTTATCCTGAAGCAAAATAAAAAAAAGAAATATAATTCTTTTCCTACCTTTGTTGCCTGGTTTCTGCTTTCCTCATGTTCTCATTCAATTCCTTCCATCCACTGTCTCTCTTCCTTCTGCATCTTCCATTTGCTCTGTTACTGTGCCTCTCCCTTTCTTCCCCCTTCCAAATTGGTCTGGCACCCATCTTCTTCTCTCCGCTCCCCCCATAGTCTGGCATCTGTCTTCTTCCCTGCCAGCGTCTTCTCCCTACTCTCTCTTCCCCATTTCCTTTCAGCGTCCTTCTCCCCCCATCTTCCCCATGTCCTGTCAGCGTCCTTCTCCCCCCTCTGTCTTCCACATGTGCTTTCAGTGTCCTTCTCCCCCCTCTGCTTCCCCATGTCCTTTCAGCGTCCTTCTCCACCCCCCCCCCCGTCTTCCCCATGGCTTTCAGCGTCCTTCTCCACCCCCCCGTCTTCCCCATGTCCTTTCAGCGTCCTTCTCCACCCCTTTGTCTTCCCCATGTGCTTTCAGCATCCTTCTCCCCCCTCTGTCTTCCACAAGTGCTTTCAGAGTCCTTCCCCCCCCGCCCTTCCCATGGCCTTTCAGCGTCCTTCTCCACCCCTTTGTATTCCCATGTGCTTTCAGCGTCCTTCTCCCTCCTCTGTCTTCAAGTGCTTTCAGAGTCCTTCCCCCCCTCCTCCCGTCTTCCCCATGGCCTTTCAGCGTCCTTCTCCCCACTCCTTCTCTACCGCCCTGTGTGCAGCACAGCCGGCCAGGTCCCCTTACTTTTGTGGCACTTCCCCGACCGACTGACAACAGCCCCGGTCCGACAAACCTCCCTGCCCTTAACTGCGAATCTAAATTACCTTATTACAGCTGCTGTAAGAAGATAATTTAGATTCGCGGCTACAGGGCAGGGAGGATTGTCGGACCGGGGCTGTTGTCGGTCGGTTGGGGAAGTGCCACAAAAGTAAGGGGACCTGGCCGGCTGTGCTGCAACCGGGGCGGGGTGTGGCGGGGCGGACCGCCCCCTCCCTTGGTAGCCACTCGAACCGCGAGGCTACTCTCCTCCTTACCTGCACTGCCTGCAGCACAGAGCCAAACGGAAGTCTTCCCGACGTCAGCGCTGACGTCGGGAAGACTTCCGTTCGGCTCTGTGCTGCAAGCAGAGAAGGTAGGGAGAAGAGCCGCGCGACTGAGTACATCCAGCCCCGCAGGAACCCCGCGACCCTCGGAGGCGTCCCCACGGGATCCCCGCGACCCTAGGGGGCATCCCCACGGGATCCCCGCGACCCTAGGGGCGTCCCCACGGGATCCCCGTGACCCAAAGGGTAAGCGCAGGTATCGGTGGGTGGCTTATTTGCGGGGGGGTGCCTTATTTTACATTTTTTTCTAAAAAGGAGGGGCTGTCTTATTTGATGGCCCTGCCTTATCATCGGGGAAACACGGTATTGGCGTCCTGTTCCAACCCTTTATTTATATTGTGGGTTTTTGGGAAACTCACGCCACGGTTACTGTTCTTTTGGGAAAAACAAGATTAATGTGGAGTTTTCGGGAAGCTCCCACCACGAAAATAAGCAGCTGCCATTCTTTCGGGAAGAATGAAATTAAGTGAAGACTTTTGGGAAGTCTCTCTATTGTGGATTTATAGAAACGCCTGCCCACTCTGTCGTCTGTACCACTCTTTGCATGCGCTTTTCTCTTCTATCGCTTAGATAAGATTTTATAGAGTATAAGATTATATTGTATATTATTAATGTACCTCGCTTATAAGGTAAGGTAAGCAAAAATTTCTGCATTGTTATATTGTTTTTGTTATTGCAAAAATTCCTGCATTGTGATATTGTTTTTGTTATGGGTCATAAAGGCACTTAGGATTCTCCCCCTCCTAGACAGATGAGACTTGTAAGGCTTATGTTGCCCGTGTGTGTGACACTCTCCTTCCAGCTCACATCTTTCTGTGTCACCAATCCTTTCTCATATACGTTTGCACTGCTTATAGGTTTAAATTTCTGCCGTTTCTTGTGCTGTGTCGCCGGAAAAAAAAATTTCCGTTTTAGGTTTGTTTGGGGATTTGATATACCACCTTGTCAAGGTTCAGAGCAATTTCACATAATATATAAAAACAAAGAGTAGAAAGGCATACATTTAAAAAAAACCAAATTATAATTAATAAAACAGACAGTCAGACACATAGACAAACATTAACTTACCGAAACAAAATGAAAAAGGGTAGAAATACATTTGTGTAATGAAAAAGAGAGGGAGAAGGATCAAAACAAAAGGTAGGGAACAAAAAAAATAAATAATCTAGCACTTTGTAGAAAAGATTAAAATGAATAAGAAAAGCAAGGAGCAAAGTTTCATTACAGTCCTTAAAAGGACTATTATACTCCAAATGCGTCTTTAAAAAAAAAAAAAAAGAAAGAAAGGCCTTCAAGCTACTTTTAAATTTATCAAGTGATGAAATTTCTCTTATATAATTTGGTGCTGAGTTCCAGATGGTAGGGGCCGTCACAGAAAAGATATTAGTATGCATGGTGCCAATGTGTCTTAAAGAGGGAATGGATAACAGGTTTTGATAAGAACAATGTAATGTGCGAAGGGGGTTTTGGGGGATTAATAACCTGTTGATGAAATCAGGTATACCGGAAGCTATGGTTTTATGTTTTTACTAATTTACAGACTTGCCCCATCTCCTTAGACTTTTTCTCTCCAAGGACCAGGTGTGTTAGCCAATTTTGTATTGTTCTTATCACTTTTAGGATACTATTGGCTATTATCCATTTAGGGTTCTTACTTGTGCTGTTTATGTATCAGTAACATTATTTTATAAGTACCGTAATTTCACGCAGATAACGCGCACCCGTGTATAACGCGCACACGGGTATAGCGCGCAGAAACCACGATATTATGTATAAAAACTTTTGTATACCGCGCTCACGGGTATAACGCGCATGCTGCCCGACTGTCCTTTCGCCCGCCCCGACTCTCCTCTGGCCACCCCGACTCTCCTATCGCCTGCCCCGACTCTCCTCTGGCCACCCCGACACTCCTTTCGCCCTCCCCGACTCTCCGTGCGCTGTCCCGACTCTCCGTTTACCCGCCCTGCCCTGCCCCCCCCCCCCGGCAGGACCACTCGCACCCCCACCCCGAAGGACCGCAGACTCCCCGACAATATCGGGCCAGAAGGGAGCCCAAACCCTCCTGGCCACGGCGACCCCCTACCCCCACCCCGCACTACATTACGGGCAGGAGGGATCCCAGGCCCTCCTGCCCTCGACGCAAACCCCCCTCCCTCCAACGACCGCCCCCCCCCAAGAACCTCCGACCGCCCCCTCATAAATGCTTTTATTAGAAGCTTATGGCTTGCCCACTAAATATCCTCCCTTCTGGAAGACACAGCAGAGAGTCTAATAAGAGCCCACGAGACACAAAAGTTTTTCTACATAGTTCCCACCCCGCCCGACGCCCGATTCACCCCCCCCAGCAGGACCGCTCGCACCCCCACCCCGAACGACCGCTCGCACGCGCTCCCACCCGCACCCGCGATCGGAGCAAGAGGGAGCCCAAGCCCTCTTGCCCGGCCGACTCCCCGACAATATCGGGCCAGGAGGGAGCCCAAACCCTCCTGGCCACGGCGACCCCCCTACCCCCACCCCACACTACATTACGGGCAGGAGGGATCCCAGGCCCTCCTGCCCTCGACGCAACCCCCCCTCCCTCCAACGACCGCCCCCCCCAAGAACCTCCGACCGCCCCCCCAGCCGACCCGCGACCCCCCTGGCCGACCCCGACACCCCCACCCCCCTTCCCCGTACCTTTGGTAGTTGGCCGGACAGACGGGAGCCAAACCCGCCTGTCCGGCAGGCAGCCAACGACGGAATGAGGCCAATTGGCCCATCCGTCCCAAAGCTCCGCCTACTGGTGGGGCCTAAGGCGCGTGGGCCAATCAGAATAGGCCCTGGAGCCTTAGGTCCCACCTGGGGGAGCGGCCTGAGGCACATGGTCGGGTTGGGCCCATGTGCCTCAGGCCGCGCCCCCAGGTGGGACCTAAGGCTCCAGGGCCTATTCTGATTGGCCCACGCGCCTTAGGCCCCACCAGTAGGCGGAGCTTTGGGACGGATGGGCCAATCCGGCCTCATTCCGTCGTTGGCTGCCTGCCGGACAGGCGGGTTTGGCTCCCGTCTGTCCGGCCAACTACCAAAGGTACGGGGAAGGGGGGTGGGGGTGTCGTGGGGGTCGGCCAGGGGGGTCGCGGGTCGGCTGGGGGGGCGGTCGGAGGTTCTTGGGGGGGGCGGTCGTTGGAGGGAGGGGGGTTTGCGTCGAGGGCAGGAGGGCCTGGGATCCCTCCTGCCCGTAATGTAGTGGGAGTAGGGGGTCGCCGTGGCCAGGAGGGTTTGGGCTCCCTCCTGGCCCGATATTGTTGGGGAGTCGGCCGGGCAAGAGGGCTTGGGCTCCCTCTTGCTCCGATCGCGGGTGCGGGTGGGAGCGCGTGCGAGCGGTCGTTCGGGGTGGGGGTGCGAGCGGTCCTGCTAGGGGGGGTGAATCGGGCGTCGGGCGGGGTGGGAACTATGTAGAAAAACTTTTGTATACCGCGCTCACGCGTATAACGCGCGAGGGGTATGTGCGGTAGGTAAAAACGCGTATAACGCGTGCGTTATATGCGTGAAAATACGGTAATTCGATGATCTATGGGAAGCCAATGGGAGTTAATTAAAAGTGGTGTGACATGATCAAATTTTTGAGCTTTTAAGTTGAAATGATTTTAATGGCAGTATTTTGAATAATTTGGAGGCGTTATCTTTCTTTCTTAGTGATGCCTTTATATAATGCATTGCTATAGCCTAGACATGAAATGACTAGCGAATGAATAAGAATATTTAATTAAGGGATTGCAACAGTTAATTGCATCAATTAGTATTTACGAGCACAACTGGCTGCCTAATGTTCTGTAAGGCTTGGCACATAACTCATAGCATGAATCTGAAAAGGGAGTGTGGCCAAGGACAAGTTGAGGTATTCTGAAAAGTTGCATGCAGAGTTACAGTATACTGCCTAATTGTGCCTAACTTGGGTGCTGGAATTTACAGTAGGTTTTAGCAGGCAAAGTCTGGCACCCAAAAGTTAAGTGTGGACTCCTATCACTTTCCTGTGGACTCAATTTTGGAGATGCAGTTGATAAGGGAAAGAAGTCAGACTCTGAATTCAGCTTGAGGTATGTGGCACCTTTGATTTTGGACACTTGCGACCGCCCCAATGTTAATACTACCATAGAGGGTCAGGATAAATTAACTTTAATTGATACAGGGGCCAGAATCAGTTTTACAGATAGAGCAAGAAAAATATGGAAATTTGTGAGATTCAAGTTTATTTTTAACTTATTGAATAGCTTAGTTTAATTTGCTAAGCGATTTACAAATAAAAACAAAAGGTGTACACATAAGCTTATTTATAGTAAATTACATGAGTTTGACATATTGACATACAAATTAACAGATACATAAGGGGAAAAGGGCAGAACTACAATTGTATTAATAAAGCACAAAAGAAGACATGAATGGTGAAAACAATAGGAATGGGGAATAAGTAAATTAAAGGTGTCTTTAAAAAGGAAGCTCTTCAGATTGCTTTTAAAATGGTTTAGTTCATTTTCTTCTCTTAAATGCTGAGGTAAGGTGTTCCATAATTGTGGGACCATTACAGAGAAGATATCATGCCGATGAGTTCCGATAACATTCAGTGATGGAATTGTTTAGAGTTTTTGATTAATGGACCTTAAAGAACGTGATTTACTATGGGGAATAAGCAGTTATTAATGAATTGGGGTTCGTTCAAAGACAGTGTTTTAAAAACTAAAAGTAGGATTTTAAAGGTAATGCAATGAGTAACAGGAATCCAATGTGATTCGATCAGGATTGCAGACAGAGCTTGATAGGTGTTGAAGAGGTTTAATGAAACCTGGACCCAAGAGGCAGGTCTTAGTGCCCATGCAAATATGGATTCCCTACTTATTCAGACTTTCCTTTCTAACTTCCGTTCTCCTTTGCAGATTCTGGTCAAACAAATGATTTCAGAATGGCCCACTAGTTCTCGTGCAGAATTTCAGAATAAATTAATGAAAAAAAAAAGAAGCCGCAGGTTGCTTTGAGATCTCTAAGCCTCAGGAAATCCTGCATTATCAGGGCCAGCTACCCACCTGGGGACCGCGTCTGTCCGCTCCTCGCGGAAGAGGGGGTCGCGGGTTTCATGGGGGGCGGGCCCCTGCCTCCGATCGAGGTGGTAATAATCCATCCAGAAGTACTGGATGTTTTAATTATGGGGACCCTGGTCACTGGCTTAATCAATGCCCATCTGGCCGGTGCCCAAAGCCGCCCTTCGGACGGACTTTGGTGCAAAGAGGGGAAACCCTGTATACCAGCTGCTAACTCTCCCTTATTCATTGCCCAATATCATGACATTGGTCACCGCAGTGCTCGCTCGACAACTCAACTTCTTGCCATTCTTGCCAGTGATTTTTTTCATTCTTGACCTTTGCTCCCTGATACAGACATATATAGTTCGACACCTTACTTACCCCACTTCTCCTTTTATACACTTACAGATTGACTTTACTCATATTCCTCATGCCACCGGGACTCGCCAGGATAACGCCCTTGTTATTGTTGACATGTTCTCCCGATGGCCTGAAGTTTTTTCCCACTACAAATGAAACTGCTCAGACTGTGGTGAACATTTTACTTCGTGAAATCATCCCTAGGTGGGGATATCCCACACACATCAACTCAGATAATGGTCCTGCTTTCACTGCCAGAGTATGCAAAGATTTAGCTATCGCACTCCGCATTGAGTGGAAATTTCATCTCCCATATCACCCACAGAGTTCCGGTATTGTCGAACGCATGAACAGGACTATTAAAGACAAAATCTGGAAAGACACAGATGGCACATTTGTGAATTGGAAAAAATTCCTTCCTATTGTTTTAGCTGAAATTAGATGTTGCCAAATTAAAATGTTTTTTTTTCTCTTTCTTAGCAGCAGTTCGGATATATACATAGCCATCCCAGTTTTGGCACAAGGATATTTCTGGTGTTTTCCAGGGATCCTCTTTGTCACTGCAGAGATAAAGACGATCCAAAGAGACATTAGCTTTTCCAAATATGAGATGGTTATTTGTATTACTCATGTGTTCATCTTTATTTTGGTTCTCTATAACAATGTGTTTATTTGCAGAGTTAAATTCAGCCCTGCACACTTGACAGATGGAAAAATATCGTGTTTTATGTTTTATCTGTGCCATGTGGTCTGTTTTGTCCACTTGTTTTAGTTTAATGGGTACCCCAGGATACATAACATTGGCCATTTCTAGAGCTAGCTCTTTTCCCACTTTTTACTAGCCCAATTGTGCAATGTTCTTTTTACCTATAGTTTGCATATGCTAAATGTAGCTTAGTTAGGGGTTATATTTTTAAGAAAAGGTTTTACTCTATATCTATACAGTGTTTATTCTATGGTGCTCACTAGATATGAACCATTCAGTACACATTTCTGACATAATTTTTTTTAAATACATTCAGTACAGAATTATGGTCTCTCTGAAGTGCCATAATAGGTATATGCAGCACACAAAAACATATTTTTGGAATGTCTGATTAAGAACCTTAAGTACCTGAATATTGTCTCTCTTTTGCCATAACTATAACAAGTAAATGCATTAATATTGTCACATGTTGCCACATTCAGTACAGGCAACCTGGTTTCTCTCTCTCTCTCTCTCTCCCCACATTCAGTACAGGCAACATGGTTTCTCTCACTTTCTATCTCTTATTTGGATCACACTGGAGTACAGCTGCTGAATGATATCTGGACTCTTTTCAAGCCGGTTTATCCCTCCCTGTATGCACAGACATCATTTCATCTCAAGGGTGAACACCACTAGTTTCCAGTGACTGACAGATCCTGTGCAAACATCATTTCATCCCAAGTGTGCATCTTACCAGTTTAAAGAGACTGCTGGTTCCTGCTGGACTAATTCAGCTTCCTGCACCCTGACTGCAAAGACTTCTCTACCTTCTCACACATGCTGTACACAATGTTTCCTGTTCGTTGGAACGCTTTGCTGTACAGTTCCACCTATTTAACCTACTCCACACCTCTAATGATTCTATGGACATTCCAGACTTTATTTCATATGCTGTACATCCACTACCTCTTGGTATGGGCAACGAGACATTTCAAAAGCTGCTGAACTACATTGAACAACTTAAGAAAATCTCCAAAGAAGTGAATCATACTATCACTTTTGAAAATGGACAGATTGCACAAAATTTGCTCCGAGATGCTCATGTCTCAAGTTTGGGAACTTTTCTTTGGGTATTCGCCCACTGCAAAACACGTATTTAATGTTTTAATTCACCCTATCATTATCTTAACTATTCTACAAATTTTGCTATGTATTGTTATGATTCTCCTTTGCTGTAGAGTGAAACACGTGTACATTTCTTTTCTCACAAGGTTCCTTCTAGCTTTTAAGGCAGTTAGACATGAATTTCCAGTATCTTCTCTAACACTTGCTAATTTGGCTAATTTGGTTCTAATTTGGTTTTAATCTGGCATATTGCATTGCATTACCAGGGTCAGAGATAATATTATCCCATATCCCATACTTGCATGCTCTCTCGTGACATCTTTGTACCTTTTTGCCTGGGCCTCCTGAAAAAAGCTTCCTGCATCCCTTATGCACCGTTCATTCGCTCAACGACGGGTAAGATATAAGCATACTGGGATCCCCGCCCAGATGATGGTGTACAACCTAAGACAGAGGTTTGAACTCATAATGGGAACTGTTTATCTTCATAGCTTGGAGATTCTGCAGGACAGGAGACGTGCTACTATAATGTTGGAGGTAAGCGAAGCATCTTGCGAAATGCAGACTGGCTGTTTATAGAAGCGTACCACAAGCTTGTCTTCATTTCAAAGAATAAAAATAAACAAAGTATGGGAAATGTCAGCATAGCTGTTGCTAGCATTCAGCATTTTCAGTTGGCATAACTAATGTCAGCCAAGGTCTATGGGAAATTATATCAATCTGACTCTGGCATGGGAATGCAGAAATAGCCCTGATTGAATCATGATTAGCTAAAAGGTGTTAATGTCTCATTAAGAGGTTGCTTAGGACAATGGGTCCAGGTGCACAGATAATAAGATTAATCAGAAACTATTGTCAGAGGCATACTGGAAATTACATTTAACTACAGCCTAGTGTTCCTTTTTGGAATCATAGGTATGCTTCACTGTTGCAGCATCAGATTTTTGCTTTAGGTGATATTTACTGGCTCTGTGGAGACCTTCGGCTCCGTCTTAAACTACACAGCCAGTAGATAGGCTAGTGCGCTTTAGCTAAGGTTATCATGCCCCTGCTTCCTATCCGCATGGTTCCTCCTCCCCTTTGCCTCGACATAAATGTGATATCCTTGGTAGTTTTGATCCACATGTATACATAGATGCTATAGGGGTCCCAAGAGGGGTCCCAGATGAATTCAAGGCTCAAGACCAGGTTAAGGCTGGGTTTGAGTCCCTTATTCCCCTTATTACTATCAATAAGAATGTTGATTGGATTAATTACATTTATTATAATCAGCAACGCTTTATGAATTACTCTAGGGATGCCTTGCAAGGTATTGCTGATCAGTTAGGCCCCACTTCTCAGATGGCTTTCCAAAATCGCATGGCCCTGGATATAATCCTTGCAGAGAAGGGGGGTGTCTGTAAAATTCTCCCCAGTACTTTATCCTGTTGCACCTTTATTCCTGACAATACAGGTCCCACGGGTAAGGTTACTATGGCCATTAAAAAATTAGAAGACCTCTCTGCTGAACTTAAACATAATTCTGGTTTATCTAATCCTTGGGATCTGTATTGTAGTTGGATGCAGGGCTGGGTGAAAGACCTTCTTATTGTTATGATCTTTATTATTATCTGCACTCTTGTTGCTTATGTAATTTTTAGACTGTTCCTGCGCTGTTTGACTCAAATTACAGCTCCTAAAACCCCTCCTCAAGAGACATATCTAGAATATCTCTCCCTCCACGCTCATGCTGTGCATTTATGATGTCATTTTCATGACGTAAGAGGGGATTGAAAGGACACATTTGAAAGGACATAAGTTTTCTGTCTCTGTCTGTGCTGGAGGTAATCAAACACTTAATGTTTGGGAAGAGGCCATTTAATCTTGTTAATGAAGTTAGTTGTTTGAAGACAATGGAGGTTCGACCCCCTCCCCCCCCCCCCCCCCCCCCACTGCCATGTACCGGTTGAGAGAGATAAAGGAAGCTTTTAACACCTTTAGATTTAAACAATGAAGTACATATCCTGCTCACACGCACCCCCTCCCCTCTCTTGTCCAACCCCCTTTTCCTGTGTTGGTTACCACTGACCCATGTAAAAAGATATATAAATCTAATCTAAACCTTAAGTTTATATACGGATGTAAACTAATAAAAGAGAGGCAATCTCTTTAGGACACTGTCTGTGTATCTTTTCTCTCTAAGGAGAATGCCTCCGGATATCTGTACCCAGATGACAGGGTGTGGGCAGGGCAGTTTCGGGACCAAGAAACGGACCTGATTCATTTCAATGGCCAACTACCCACCTCCCACAGAAGACATCTGCAAACCTTCAACAAACAAGCAATCCTGGGACCTGGGTTCTTATAATCCCTGAACGGAATATGTCAACAACTGACATGGATGCCCCAACAATACACCGATAGAAATAAAAAAATACTCCACGATCGATGACTGAAGCTATCAAGTCACCACAATAACAATTACCATTATAATGCAATTCAAAATATCACTGCAGGTCCATGGTGATAAAGATTGGATAGAGGGATCCCAAATTTCAAGGAAATGTTTTGTACGTTTGAGGCTAAGTTTAGCCACTCTTCATTCAAGTAACAACAGGGTGTGTAAACAATTTCTCCAGTTCAAGGAAGATCGCCACCAACCCAAACAGAGAGGATCACTTCCCCCCCGCCCCCCACACTCCCACCTTTCTCATAAAATGACGCTGGCCACGTAAAGGAAGGCGGAAAGCCTCATATTTATCAAGTAAAAAAAAATCACTGCAGACAGCGGAATTGGACATTGAAAGAGGCAATCCACATATTGTAAAACTGTTCTCCAAAAATGTTTAATTTTTGGGCAGCACCAGAAAGCTTGAAAGAAAGAGTGGACCAGTTATGACCAATTCTGACAAATGGGGTAGGTAGCACAGCCTGAATAATGAACCTGATTCCGTGTAAAATAAGCATGGTGGAGAACTCAAAATTGACACGCCCAAAGATCTGCAATGATAGATACCTCCAAATCCACTTAATTAAGGCAAAAAGGCCCAAGGAGTCCTCCGGTAAACCCAAATTCTGGCTCCATCGAGAGCACAATGCATCTCTGTCCACTCGCCCGAAATGGTGCTGAAAATCTTTACAAACCCAACACTGTAAACCCATCGTCCAGCTAAGATTCTATAAGCTCTTGAAACCTAACATCATTGGGAAATAAAAGATCAAAAGGAGCCAAAGAACCCACATAATGCTGAAGTTGCTTGTAAGCTGAAAGATCAGCCACAATTAAATTGCAGAGCTGCCAAAGGGTAGGTCAGGATACCCAGGTGCCACTATCTTGTAAAACATGGGCCACCAACTTAATTTTTTAAAAATTTTTAGGGTTTGTATTTCTTATTAGCATGTATCTTTCCAGGGTTTTATATATATGACATTTATTTATTGAGATTTAATAGCCATGTACTAATTCACATAAGTTAATTGATTAATGTATTAATTCACTAATTATTCAAACTTTTTGATTAATTCATGAACTTATTATTTCACTAATTCTTTTTTTCTTCAGTAGTTTGTCTTATTGTGATATTTTTACCCTACACCAGGGGTGTCCAATGTCGGTCCTCGAGGGCCGCAGTCCAGATGGGTTTTCAGGATTTCCCCAATGAATATGCATTGAAAGCAGTGCATGCACATAGATCTCATGCATATTCATTGGGGAAATCCTGAAAACCCGACTGGATTGCGGCCCTCGAGGACCGACATTGGACACCCCTGCCCTACACAGTTCACTTCACTTATTTTGTATTGGTTTAGTCCAGGGGTGCCCACACTTTTTGGGCTTGCGAGCTACTTTTTAAATGACCAAGTCAAAATGATCTACCAACAATAAAATAAAAAAAAAACACAAAGCACACTGTACGCACAGAAAATGTTAATCATCATTCCTATTCCAGGGTTTTTCAAAGAGGTCAAAGCAGATGACTCTATGCACTATCACCTCAGTAACAACCATACAAAAATAGATAAATATACCCCCCTCCCTTTTTACTAAACCACGATAGCAGTTTTTAGCGCAGGGAGCTGCGCTGAATGCCCAGCGCTGCTCTCGACGCTCATAGGCTCCCTGCGCTAAAAACCTCTATTGCGGTTTAGTAAAAGGGGACCTTTAGTGTAAAATATAGACAGCAGATATAAATTCAGACACATTTTGATCACTAAATTTAAAATAAAATCATTTTCCCTACCTTGTCTGGTGATTTCATGAGTCTCTGGTTGCACTTTCTTCTTCTGACTGTGAATACAATCTTTCTTCCCTTCTTTTAGCCTGTATGCTTCCTCTCCTCCAGACCTCATTCCTTCCCCTAACTTTTCCTTCCTCTTCCCTGCCCTTTCTTTCTCTCTGCCTCCCTTTCTTTTTTTCTGTTTCTCTTCTTTCCTTCTGTCTCCCTGCCTGCCCTTTTTCTTTCTTTCTCCCTGCCCTCCCCCAAGCCACTGCCACTGCCATCGGGGACCAGGACCTAAACGCCACCAATAACAGGCCTCAAGCTCTCCCTGCTTCGGCCAACTAGCATTCCTCTCCCCGACGTCAATTCTGCCGTCGGGAAGAGGAAGGCTGATCAGCCCAAGATCGTGATCAACCTATTGGGGGAAATGCTGCCGGGTCTTGCCTTCGCGGAAACAGAAAGTAGGCAGGACCCGGCAGGAAAAAGAACAAATGCTTCACTAACCTGTCTCCCGCATTAGCCCGTAGCGAACGCTTGCTTCAGGGCTCTCAACATGTGCGTGCCGGCTTCCCTTCTCCTCCCCCCCCGGACATAACTTCCGGTTTCGGAGGGAAGAGAAGAGAAGCCGGCACGCACACGTTAGAGCCCGGAGCATAAGTTCGCTACGGGCTGAAATCTCCAAGCCGGTTTTTTGGGGGTTTTTTTAATGTTCAGCAGCGGCAGATGACAGCTGGGCGGACCGCCCAGCTAAAAGGCCCTAGGGAGAACATTGGAGAGGAAGGCTGATCGGCCCGTAGATCAGGACGGCAACACGAGTCTATCACAGAGCCCGGGATGGGCTCCGCGATCGACTCGCGTTGCCTTCCTGATCTACAGGTCGATCGCGATCGACGCGTTGGGCACCCCTAGTTTAGTCTTTAGGGAATGTATGTTTTTTATGCCTTTATTTCCCTTTTTCCTGAATGCTAAGTCTGGCATCTTTCATTTGAGAGTGTGATTATTTTCACAGGTGATGAATTTCATGGACTATATGATGTATAAGGCAAGTCTCATTTAGATGTCTGGTGCTGGTCACCTCTGAGATTTTGCCTGAGCCAGAGGTTTGCGTTATACACGATGGGCTCATACTGATGTCCATCACTTTAAATGTTGTTTCCTCCCATTGTGTGATTGTTTTGTCAGACTTACCACTTCAGGTCTGACGTGCCCTAGCCAATTTTTTAGTGGTGTCTCCACCAACTTAATGTCATGAGAAAACAAACGTCGGGAACTTGCATTATCTTCTAACCCCAGTTAGAATTGCAAATTACCAAGTAACGTTGACTAGGTCACTCGTAAAGAATGAAAGAGTACGCTATCTTTTAAAAACCTAGGAATAAAAACCATGGGCGCCTGTATCAAAGATAGCAATGTTACTTACCGTAACAGTTGTTATCCAGGGACAGCAGGCAGCTATTCTCACTAGTGGGTGATGTCATCCGACATAGCCCCGATACGGACGTCTCACAAGCATGTCTTGCTTGAAGAAACTTTAGAAGTTTCGAGATGCCCGCACCACGCATGCGCCAGTGCCTTCCCGCCCGATGGTCCGGGCGTGTCTCCTCAGTTCAGGTAGCTAGCAGAGAAGCCAACCCAGGGGAGGTGGGTGGGACGTGAGAATAGCTGCCTGCTGTCCCTGGATAACAACTGTTACGGTAAGTAACATTGCTTTATCCCAGGACAAGCAGGCAGGTATTCTCACTAGTGGGTGACCTCCAAGCTAACCTCAATGGGATGGTGGGAGAGTTGGCAACTTAGGAGAATAAATTTTGTAACACTGTTTGGCCAAACTGTCCATCCCGTCTGGAGAAAGTATCCAGATAATAATGAGAGGTGAATGTATGAACCGAGGACCAAGTGGCAGCCTTACAAATCTCCTCAATCGATGTCGATCTGAGGAAGGCTACAGAGGCCGCCATTGCTCTGACCTTATGGGCTGTGACCTTACAGGGAAGGGGTAGTCCAGCCTGGGCTTAGCAGAAAGAGATACAAGCCGCCATCCAGTTGGAAATGGTGCGCTTCGATACAGGTCGTCCCAATTTGTTTGGATCAAAAGAAACAAAAAGTTGAGGAGCAGTTCTGTGTGGTTTAGTGCGATCCAGGTAGAAAGCCAAAGCACGCTTACAGTCCAGAGTATGAAGAGCTGAATCTCCAGGATGAGAATGAGGCTTAGGAAAAAACACTGGAAGTACAATGGATTGGTTGAGATGAAATTCAGAGACCACTTTAGGCAGGAATTTAGGATGAGTGCGGAGGACCACCTTGTCTTGATGGAATACTGTGAAAGGTGGATCTGCAACTAAGGCCTGAAGCTCACTGACCCTGCGAGCAGACGTGAGGGCCACTAGAAAAACCACTTTCCAAGTGAGAAACTTTAGTGGAGCCGTTTTCAAAGGCTCAAAAGGAGGTTTCATAAGTCGAGAAAGGACAACATTGAGATCCCAAACCACTGGAGGCGGTTTGAGAGGAGGATTGACATGAAAAAGTCCTTTCATAAATCTGGTAACCACAGGATGAGCAGAAAGAGGTTTCCCCTGTAGAGGCTGATGGAAAGCCGCAATCGCACTCAGGTGGACCCGTATAGATGTCGACTTGAGACCAGACTGAGACAGGTGTAGAAGATAGTCCAACACAGAAGACAGAGAGGCTCGCTGAGGCTCCTTAGAGTTGGAAATACACCAGGAAGAAAATCTAGTCCATTTTTGGGAGTAGCATTGACGAGTAGCAGGCTTCCTTGAAGCCTCCAAGACATCCCTCACCGCCTGGGAAAACTGGTGGGGGGTTACATTGAGAGGAACCAAGCTGTCAGGTGGAGAGACTGCAGGTTGGGATGAAGTAGAGATCCCTGATGCTGAGTAAGCAGAGACGGAAATACCGGAAGGAGGAATGGCTCCCTGCTGCTGAGTTGAAGTAGAAGGGAGAAATAAGGGTGTCGAGGCCACCGAGGAGCTATCAGGATCATGGTGGCACGGTCGGACCTCAGCTTGACCAGAGTCTTCTGAATGAGAGGAAATGGAGGAAACGCATACAGAAAGCGATTCCCCCAATCCAGCAGAAAAGCATCCGCCTCAAGGCGCTGAGGAGTGTAGATCCTGGAGCAGAATTGAGGCAGCTTGAAATTGTGGGGAGCTGCAAAGAGGTCTATCTGAGGCGTTCCCCACTGAGCAAAGATCTGAAGAAGGACGTGGAATGGAGTGTCCATTCGTGAGGCTGGAGGAGACGACTCAATTTGTCTGCCAAGACATTGTCTTTCCCCTGGATGTACACAGCCTTGAGGAAAAAGTTGTGGCGAACCGCCCAATCCCAGACTCGAAGAGGTTCCTGGCAGAGGGAGGCCGAGCCCGTGCCCCCCTGCTTGTTGACATAATACATGGCAACCTGGTTGTCTGTACGAATGAGGACCACCATGTCGTGAATCAGATGTTGAAAGGCTTGAAGAGCATTGAAGATGGCTCTGAGCTCCAGAAGATTGATTTGATAGAGCCGGTCCGCACTGGTCCAGAAACCCTGAGTGCGAAGCCCATCCAGATGCGCTCCCCAGGCATAGGTCGAGGAATCGGTTGTGAGAACCTTCTGGTGGGGAGGAGAATGAAACAGTAAACCTCTGGATAGATTCGAAGAGGTCATCCACCAAAGTAGAGACTGCCGAAGAGCAGGAGTGACGATGATGTGTCGAGTCAATGGATCCGCCACCTGAGTCCACTGAGATGCCAGGGTCCACTGAGGAATTCTGAGATGGAGTCTGGCGAACGGCGTCACATGAACCGTAGAGGCCATGTGGCCCAGGAGGACCATCATGAGTCTCGCCGAGATGGACTGGCGAGAAGACACAGACTGGCAGAGATGAAGAAGGGCATCCATGCGCTGAGGAGGAAGGAACGCTCTGAGGCGGATGGTATCCAGGACCGCTCCGATGAAGGGGAGCGACTGCGTGGGCCGCAGATGAGATTTGGGAAAGTTGATCTCGAATCCCAAGCTCTGCAGGAACTGAATCGTGGATAGGGTCGCCGAGATGACCCCCGATACCGAGGGAGCCTTGATGAGCCAGTCGTCGAGGTAGGGAAATACCTGAAGACCCTGGTTCCGGAGTGCAGCGGCCACCACTACCAGACACTTCGTGAAGACTCTGGGAGACGAAGACAGACCGAATGGAAGCACTCGATACTGCAGATGCAGATGTCCCACCCGAAATCTGAGGAATCTGCGGGAGGCCGGGTGAATGGGAATGTGAGTGTAGGCCTCCTTGAGATCCAGAGAGCATAACCAGTCGTTCTGCTTGAGGAGGGGGAAGAGAGAAGCAAGCGTCAGCATGCGAAACCTCTCTTTGACCAGGAATTTGTTGAGGACCCTGAGGTCCAAAATGGGTCTCAGGTCGCCCGTCTTCTTCGGAACAAGGAAGTACCGGGAGTAAAACCACTGGTTGTGTTGGTCCACAGGGACCGGCTCGACGGCCCGGAGCCGGAGCAAAGCCTGGGCTTCCTGAAGAAGAAGGGCGGACTGAGTCAAGTTGGAAGGATACTCTCTTGAAGGGTGGTCCGGAGGGACCTGATGGAATTGAAGAGAGTACCCTTCCCTGATGATAGTAAGGACCCAGAGGTCGGTGGTCACGGCCTCCCAGCGATGATAAAAATGATGGAGGCGCCCTCCGATGGGAAAAACAGGGGGAGGTAGAACGAGACTGGTTATGCCCTCGACGATACAGTCAAAAAGGCTGAGGAGCCTTGGGGACAGCAGACGGCTGAGACTTTTGCTGACCCTTCTAAGGAGGCTGCCGCTTCGCAGGTTGCCTCGCTGGAGGAGCTTGCCTCAGTTGATAACGCCGTTGATAAATCAATGGCGGTCGAGAGGGTCGAGACTGTTGAGGCTTAGGCTTCGGCCTCAGAATGGACTGGAAGGATTTTTCATGATCCGACAATTTCTTCGTGACAGTCTCGATGGATTCATCAAAAAGATCCACCCCAGCACACGGGACGTTAGCCAGGCGGTCCTGAAGATTCGGGTCCATGTCAATGGTCCTTAACCAGGCCAAACGGCGCATCGCCACCGAGCAGGCAGCTGCTCGTGCCAAAAGCTCGAAAGCATCATAGGCCGACTGCATCAACTGAAGACGAAGCTGGGACAGCGAAGCGACGACTTCCTCAAACTCAAACCGAGCTTGGGACTCGATGTAGGGCGTGAATTTTCGAAGCACAGGCAGAAAAAATTCCAAGTAGGTGGCGAAGTGGAAATTATAATTCAGGACTCGGGACATCATCATAGAATTCTGAGAGATGCGTCGTCCAAACTTATCCATCGTCCTGCCCTCGCGGCCCGGAGGCACCGAAGCATACACCTGGCCTGGATGGGACCGCTTTAGCGAGGATTCAACCAGGAGGGACTGATGAGAAAGCTGAGGTCCCTCGAAGCCCTTATGATGCACCATGCGGTATCGAGCATCCAATTTGCCAGGCACCGCCGGAATGGAGCAAGGAGACTCAAAGCATCGCATGAAGGTCTGATCAAGGAGCTTGTGCAAAGGGAGGCGCAAAGACTCGGCCGGAGGGCGAGGCAAGTGCATAGTATCGAGATATTCCTTGGAGTAGCGGGACCCCGCATCGAGGGTAATGTCCAAGTCATCCACCATCTGCCTGAGAAACGAGGAGAAAGACAGTTGGTCCGCCAACGCTGGCCTCCGAGAAGGACTAGAAGAAATCGAGGCCTCGGGCTCCATGGAGGCCTGTGAGCAACAGGGCGAGTAGAACACCTCGGGGTCCTCGAACTCTGGCCTGGGAGAAGGAGACCCAGCCGAAGCAGAATACCCCCTCTGAGGCAATTTCTTATGAGGCGAGACGGTGGAGTGCCGGGAGGAATGCCTCGAAGAGTGTCTGGAACGATGCCCCTCTCGATGCCTGGAAGGGGATCGAGTCCGCCTATGAGAATACTGGTCCCCAGAAGCCTCCAAGGAGCAGATAGGACTCGAAGCCGTCGATCGCAGAGGCGGATGCGTCGGAGCCTCCCCGGAAGCCGCCCAGGTTTCTCGATAGGGGGTCCGGAAGAACTCGTCCTGCCTCCTGCTATGCCCAGGACTGGGAGGCCTCGAAGGTGGACGCCACACAGTGTCATGGGGCGGAGTAATAGGCTCCAAAGGGGGCAAGTCACTAAGGGAGGCTTTCCTCGAGGGAATCGGCTCCAATGGAGGCATTTCCCCAAGAGGAGCCGTCGTCGATGGAATCGGTTCCAAGGGAGGCATGTCGCCAACCGAGGCTCGCCTCGAGGAGCTGGACACCGCCCGCCTATCCTCCTCGCCGAGCAACGAGGTCGTGCGGCGCAGAGGAGGAGGAGGGGGCGGCCCGCCCCTCGGGACCGGAACGGGGAGGTCACCCTGGATCGAGGCAATCAGCCGGGGGCCCATGGTGGTCATGAGTTCCACAAACTGAGCCTCCAGGATGGACTTCAACGAAGCCGATATGGAGGGATCCGCACCAAACGGGGGCCCTTCCGCACGGTCTTCGCGCAATTTCGGTGCAGTGTACTTCTGTTTGCCAGCTTTCGGCACTTTAAGCACCACCGGAGGAACTATGGGGGTCGGTACCTGTTCCAAGGAGACAGATGAGGGCACCGGCGCAGAAGACGAGGCCAAAACTGGTGTGAACGAGGCCGGTTTCAAAAGGCCCAAAGCAGCCGGGGAGATAGAGGGCTTTGTCGATGAAGTCGAAGCCCCAGTCGATGTTGAAGCCACAGGATCCGACGAAGCTTCCATTTTGAACATGGACTCCCACAGCAGGCAGCGACACTTAAACGCTCGCGCCGTCAAAGTGGAGCAAGGCTGGCATGATTTCGGAAATTGATCCGGGCCCAGACAGTGGAGACAGCGTCGATGAGGGTCCGTGAGCGAAATCGCGCGCTGACACTTGCTGCACTTTTTAAAACCGGTGATCGGCCGGGACATAGGCTGAAAAAGTTCCGCCACAAGGTTGAAGGCGCGGGGCCTAAGCCACGCGGCCGACCCGGTGTCGGAAGGAAAAATTTTTTTTTTTTTTTTTTTTAAAAGAAATCAAAGAAAGAAACAAACACACAGGAGAGCCCAAAAGAACCCAACCCGCGGAATTAGAAGGCAAAAAAACAGATTCAATGGGCACAGAATTGAAGTTGAACTTCTCAGCTCCGCGGAAGAAAATGAACTGAGGAGACACGCCTGGACCATCGGGCGGGAAGGCACTGGCGCATGCGCGGTGCGGGCATCTCGAAACTTCTAAAGTTTCTTCAAGCAAGACATGCTTGTGAGACGTCCGTATCGGGGCTCTGTCGGATGACATCACCCACTAGTGAGAATACCTGCCTGCTTGTCCTAGGATAAAAAATGTTCCAAGGTGCAAAAAAAGCTGCTTCCAAAATTTGGGGGGTACAATCCGGACAATTAGAAAACCAATTTAGAAAGCGCATTGAACAAGCTAAATTATAAAGGCGTAGATTGGGAAGCCCTAAACCTCCTTGACCCCAGGCGTCCTGCATATACTTAAGTGCCAACTTTGGCTTCTTCCCCTTCCAACAAAAGCGGGATAATAAAGAATTCAATCTAATCTACCAATATCTCGCTTTAGTAGACAAATGGGTGGGAGCTGTAACACATAGAGCCATTTGGGGAAAAGTAGCATACCATGTAACAAGATAGGCAGAGGAGACCAACGAGTCAAAAAGTCCTCAGTATAATGGAGTAAAGGATCTACACTACTACAGTATAAAGTAGAAGTTTTAGCCATAAGAATGATATCTAAATAAAGCAAATTAGGTGGTTGCCCATTGAAGGGGAAACGAACCTGATCAGCTGTCCCGTACCTTTGGAGAAGTAGCCAAAGCTGGAGATTTGTCCATATTAAGCTTAAAACCAGAAAAATCACCATATTCCCGGATACTTTCCATTAAATATGGCAAAGAACTGGCTGGATCTGAAAGATGCACTAAAATGTCGTCAGCAAAAACAGAAATTTAAAATTCAGAGCGACCAACTTGAATTCCTCTGACATCTACATTAAGGAGGATATCACACATTGAAACAGATCTAAAGTTAAAGCAAACAGGAGAGGATAGAGTGCATAGCTTTGTCTCATTCCCCAGGTAATCAGAAAAGTAGGGGAACATACCCCATTGACCCCCACAAAAGCCTGAGAACGGTAAAGCACTTGAACTGCTGCCTGGAAATATCCTACCAAGCCATAATGGTTCAAAACAGAAAACATAAATTGCCAAGATACCCTATCAAATGCTTTTTCTGCAACAAAACTAATTAAAAGAGAAGGGAGCTGCAGGTGATCCACATATTCCAAAATCGCCAATGTGATTCGAAAATTTTTAGCAATGGAATGTCCCCAAATAAACCCCACCTGGGGTTGAGCAATTAAAGATGGCAGACAACAGGCCAGTGTTTTTCTTATGATCTTAGCAAACAGTTTAGTCTCAACATTTAAGAGTGAAATAGGATGATGAGGAAGCGTCCTTATTGGGCTTCAGCGATACAATAATTTGAGATGTGTTGAGCAAGTAAGGAAGACAGCCGGTTCATACAAAGTCATTAAATGTCCTAAATCTTCCTGCAACAATTTATAAAACTCTAGTCAGAAACCATCCACAAAGCTCTGATGAGGAAACAGTATAGCAGTGAACGTACACTACTATCCACCTGGACAAAATTAAGAGACTGTGAAACGCTAAGAAAAATTAAGTAGCCTAATAATGTGATATTTTCATTCCCCCCAACCCTGAATGAATAAATGTCTCATCAAGAGATCCTAGTGAGGTAAAGTTTATAAATGCCTCTCCAACAAGAGAGGTAAACTAGAATGACACAGTGACAGAATTCATCACCATTCCCGAAGGTCAGTGGCTGGAAACCATCCCATGCCATTCTTTAGTGACCGTCTCAACCTCAGTCCTTCTACACCAGCATTTTTCAGTGCAAGGCGGTCAGTGGCTGGAACCATCCCGTGTCATTCTTTAATATCTATCTCAACCTCAGTCCAGAAACCATCCGGTGTCATTGTTTAATGTCTATCTTAGCCTCAGTCCGGAAACCATCCCGTGTCATTCTTTAGTTTCCATCTCAACCTCAGTCCTTCTACACCAGCATTCTTCAATGCAAAGCTTGAGAGTCAGTGGCTGTGCACATTCAGACTCTGATTCTTCCCTCTCTCCTTAAAGAATGACATGGGGATGGTTTCCCAGTTATCCGTGAGGACAGGTATAAATTCTGTTATTCTCTACGTCAGGGGTGTCCAACCTTTTGGCTTCCCTGGGCTACATTGGCCGAAAAAAATGTTTCTGGGGCCACGCAAACGCTGCAGCAAGACATAGGAGGGAGCTGGCAAAATGGTAAACACCCGGGGGCAGCAGAGGAAAACACTGCATCACCCTCAACCGGGGTCGCACAAAATACTTCACAGGGCCGCATGCGTGCTCTACGGGCCGACACCTCTGCTCTATGGCTAATCCTTACTGAATACAGGCCCTGGTGCAAGAGACAGCACAAAGACTCTTTAATGAGGCCTCAGAGTATTCCACAGAACAGGACTCGCACATGAGAAAACTTGAGCCACTGGAATCTCAGTAAAGGAACACATTTTGCAAGTGCAGATGTAGGACGTTCCATTACATGGAGATTATGAACTTACCCTGTTAAACTCTTTTCCTGTAGATAGGTGAGATATTCTAGATTAGAATGTCTCACCTATTGCACTGGAAATACACATTATAGCACTATATAAAAGGTTTGGAATGTTTTCATCATAAATGGAGGCAGGTGCACCATAGACAGCTGCCTGCATTCATTCATTTTCAACCATCTGATCACAGTGACGGGGCCAACTGCATTCCCGCCCCCAGTACAGCTTCTCACCTTTCCCAGAGGAGGGTGAACATCAAAGAAAAAAGTCCTTTTAATGTAATGACTTCCCATCTTTCCAAAGTGAGTTTCATCCCAGCTGCAAAAAAAACAAACAAAACAAAGAGGGCATCTATGAAATAAGCTCTTTACAACACAATGCCAAAGTTTCAGGAAACTTACTGTGGACAATCTAACAGGCAAAGCCTAGAGGGTATGGATCCCTTCTCTTTCTCATACAGGGAAGACCCTGGGGGAACATGAAAAATTCACATAATCTTGATGACATGACAATTTACATGTGTAATACATTTAGCAGTTGAGGTGAAAAAGAAAGAAATCTAAAAAATAATGGTAGTTAACAATAAAATAAAATTACAATGGGCAAAGATGTCAACAGCAAAAAAATTTCCCAGGTTATGGTGCTGGTCAGCATAATCCCTAGTTAAGAACATAAGAATAGCATTACTGGGTCAGACCAATGGTCCATCAAGCCCAGTAGCCCGTTACCACAGTGGCCAATCCAGGTCACTAATACTTGGCCAAAACCCAAGGTGTAGGAATATTCCATGCTACCAATCCAGGGCAAGCAGTGGCTTCCCCATGTCTCAATAACAGACTATGGACTTTTCCTCCAGGATCTTGTTCAAACCTTTCTTAAAACCAGCTATGCTATCTGCTCTTACCACATCCTCTGGCAACGTGTTCCAGAGCTTAACTATTATTATTATGAAACTGTTTTTATTGGCAAATGGAATAACAACTCACAAGCATAGAATACAGATAAGGATTATACACATTTCCAAGAACGAGCAAAAGAGGGCCCCCCCCCCAAAGAGGACTGGACTCTGATGTCCTCTCAGGGAACAAAGAGGCCCAAACGCCCCCCAACTAGCCCACACCACTGTTCCCTCTAAGCTGAGCAGGAGTCCTCCACCCACAGTCTCACCAATAGAGGGTGCTGTTTTACTGTCACATTTTTCAATTGTGAGGGACAGGCAAGTTCTGCAGGACTCCAGGGAACATACCTGTCCTTAGCGACTGAAAATATTCCACCCCCTAGTGGTAGCAAAGCAGCTGGAGGACACCTGCTCAGCTTAGAGGGAAATTCCCCGCCAACACCCTCCTCCCCCCTCCCCAACAGAAAATGTCCCAGGTCAGACAGGTGGTGCAGAGTACAATTGCAATCTATTCACAATTTGACTACGACTGCATGGAGGCAGACAGTCCAAGTAAGGAGACCAAGTGCGAATAAAATCATTGCTCTTACGACAAGAGGAACAAGCCAGCCGGGCCTCCCAACACACCAACTCATGTAATTTATTTCTCCAATACCAAAAGGAGGGAGGAACATCGGCCAGCCAATGGTTCAAGTTACACTTTTTCCCCACAATATAACATTTGCTTAAAAATAATTTTTCAGCAGAAGAAAAACCAGAAAAGGCAGGGAAGTGAGCAAACAACATGTGATAGACAGAAAGAGAGACAGGGACTCGAAGAAGGCCCTGCAGGAAGGAGGCCAAAGCCCCCCAAAAGCCCGGTATACTCTCACAACTCCAAAAGCCATGAAAGTAAGAATTCACTTCTGTGTTACAGGTGAGACAAATCTGGGTATCCACACAGCCCATATAGAAGGCTCGGCTCTGGGAGGCATAGGCTCGCAACAGGGTCCTGTAATGGCACTCCCGCAGGTCCGCATTAAATACTAAGGCCGGGACCCGGCGAATAGCACGGAGCAACCAATCCGCTCCCAACTCCCTCCCCAAATCCCTCTGCCAAGCCTCCAAAACAGAGGAAAAATCATGAGGAGGCCCCAGGGCCGCAAGCCTCCGCTGAAAAAAAGAAACTGAGATCTGAGGTTCCGGATCCTCCCCCCCCTCCAGAAATGCTCTGAACCGCGTCCCAAAGGATAAGGAGAGGGAATCTCTAGGAAGCGAGTGCACATAGTGCTGTAATTGACAGTGCGCGTAAGCAAGGCCAAGAGAGGACAGACCCCCACGCTGCAAATCAGCGCAGGACTGCAGGGGGCCCTCCCACAAAACCTGAAAGAGAAATTCACAACCCGTAGCCCTCCATCTACCAAAGATTGAGGGCCCCAACCCCGGGGGGAAAGAAAGATTACCAGCCAGAGGCAAGAGCACACTAGCTCGGGGGTCCTGATGCCACAGGGGGAGAATCCGCCGCCACACCTCCCAGAGAGGGCGAAACAAGACACTACGCCTACCAGGAAGAGGCACCTCTGCCAACCGAGCGTGGAGAAGAGATAGAAATAATCATGCTCGAGGGAAATGTCCGTATATAGAGCAGTACCCAAAGCCCAATCTCGAATATGCCGCAATAGACACGCCCAGTTATAACACCGAAGATTCGGCACCCCAAAGCCTCCCTGGCCCCACGAGCCCACCAGTAAGCGCCACCTCAACTTAGGCGTCCGGCCCCTCCAACAGAACCGCGAGAGCAAAGAGTAAAAGGTCCGAATGTCCCGCTGCAGCAGACACAGGGGAAGCGTCTGCAAGACGTACAACCACCTAGGGAAGAGTACCATCCGAAAGAGATGCACCCTCCCCAACAGGGAGAGCGGCAAATCACGCCAAGTAGCCAGAATGGATCCCATAGAAGTCAGGAGACGCGTAACGTTCAATCTATAAAGTTCCCGCACATCCATCGAAAGCTGGATTCCCAAATAGCGAAAAGAGGAGTCCGCCCATTTCAGTGGAAAGGTCCCACCCCAGGACTCCCGGAGTCCCGCCGAAGAGGCCAGCGCCTCAGATTTAGTCAGGTTCAGAGCAAACCCCGAGAAGTCCCCAAATTCCCGAACGCTCTCCAAGAGAGCAGCCAAGGAGCGACGTGGATCAGATAAAAATACCAAAAGATCATCCGCGAAAGCTGCAATCTTGAAATGCGTAGCTCCCAAGTGAAGACCACAGATGTCCACATTAGACTGCAGCTCCCGAATCAAAGGGTCTAAATAAAGAGCAAAAAGCAAGGGCGAGAGAGGGCAGCCCTGGCGGATCCCCCTCCGAATCGGAAAGGGGGCCGAGAGGCCCCCGTT
This sequence comes from Geotrypetes seraphini, assembly GCF_902459505.1. NCBI lineage: Eukaryota > Metazoa > Chordata > Amphibia > Gymnophiona > Dermophiidae > Geotrypetes > Geotrypetes seraphini. Next base: position 190,347,601 of record NC_047090.1, on the reverse strand, counting down.
CACCGAGATCTGCGCCGTTGGATCACTGTACAGTGCCTGGAGAGCATTGTAAAAGAAAGGGCCAAAACCATACGCACGTACCACAGCAAAGAGAACCCCCACCCCACCCGGTCGAATGCCTTTTCAGCATCAAAACTAATAAGCAGGGCGGGGGTGCCCTCCACACCAGCCTTCTCCAAGGCCAACAAAATGCGACGAATGTTTTTGGACACCGGACGAGCCTGCACAAAACCCACCTGCTGATCAGACACCAGAGAAGGCAACACCCGGGCTAACCGATTGGCCAGTACCTTAGCCATCAATTTCGTTTCAAAATTCAGCAAGGAAATAGGTCGGTATGATTCTGGCAAAACCGGATCCCGATCCGGCTTGGGAAAAACAATAATCTGCGCCAGGTTCAAATAGCGGGGCAAAAAACCTTTAGCCACACTTAAATTAAATATTTCCGACAAAATCGGGGCAATCTCGGAAACAAGCAGCTTATAAAACTCCCCTCGAAAACCATCGGGCCCCGGTGCCTTGCCCAACGGGCACACACGAATCACACCCTCTACCTCCTCTGCGGTAATAGGGCAGTCCAGCATATCCGAATCACTGATCGATAGGCGGGGCAAATCCAAACTATCCAAATAGACCCTACCATCAAGGAGGTCCGGGACGGGCGAATCATACAAAGCGGTAAAAAAATCTCGTAGAATACGGCTAACATCCTCAGGCTTATGATGGAGACCCCCCCGTGGATCTCTCAATGCCGCCACCCGACACCCCACGATGGGAGCGGGCCAATCGAGCCAATAGCCGGCTACTCTTATTGGCAAACCGGAATAATTGGAATTTATAGTGATCCCGAGAGCGCATCGCCCCCCGATGCAAGAGTTCATTCAATTCCTGCTGGGCCTCTAAAAGCTGCGTCCGGAGCCCCAGCGGAGAGCTCTTGGCTGAAAAGTCGAGCACCTGGGACAGGAATCGGTGGGGTGCTCGGGACCCAGGCAAAGTAAGCACCACCGGTGGGGATCGGTGAGAGAAAGTAGCCGATCGCACCGGGTGCACTTTTTAAAGCCCGTCAAAGGACGGGACATGAAATCGAAAACGGCTGGGAACGGAATGAGGTCCCGCGGCCGCCGGGAGCCTCCGGAGCCGAACGAAAAATCTTTTTTTTTTTTTTCGACGATTAACAAACACACGAACGAATAAAAAAATAAAGCAAGCACAGCGACCGAGAAAAACGACTCAGACGCGGTGTCAGAAGGCAAAAAAAGAGTGAGCACAATTTCCACAGGGCTTCTGGCTCCGCGGAAAAAACTGAACTGAGGACCACGAGGTGGGGATGCGCCCTCTAGTGGGCAAGAAGGCATGCACATGCGTGGTGCAGCATAGCAAACTTGAAACTTCAATCAAGTTTGCTTGAAAAGCTGTCTGTGCTGGGGCTCCGTAGATGACGTCACCCACATGTGAGAATATCAGGCCTGCTTGTCCTGGGATAATCATAGTTATCAGATACTAGGGTCCACATTGGGGGTCAGTACCAAAGAAAAAGATCTTGGTGTCATTGTAGATAATACGCTGAAACCTTCAACCCAATATACGGCGGTGGTGGCAGCCAAAAAAGCAAATTGGATGAACATAAGAACATAATTAGTGCCTCTGCTGGGTCAGACCAGAGGTCCATCATGCCCAGCAGTCTTCTCGCGCGGCAGCCCAAGACCTGTGTATTATTCCTCTATCTATACCCCTCTATCCCCTTTTCCTTCAGAAAATTGTCCAATCCCTTCTTGAACCCTAATACCGTACTCTGTCATTATAATGACTCTGTATTGCTCTATGATGTGATTTCACTTTGAGTATTACATTCAATTCTGGTCACAGTATCTCAAAAATAAGATATAGCAGAATTAGAAAAAGATTCAATGAGAGCAAATGATAAAGGGGTTAGAAGAACTCCTCTTGTATGAGGAAAGGCTAAACGGGTTAAGACTCTTCAGCTTGGAAAAGAGATGGCTGTGGGGATATATGATTGGTATAGAATGGGTATGAGTGAATCAATTTTTTAATTCTTTCAAAAAGTACAAAATTCAGGGGACATTTGTTGAAATTACATGGAAATTCCTAGAGAATATTTTTTCATTTAAAAAATAGTTAAGTTCTGGAACTTATTACCAGAGGATGTGATAACAGTGGATGACGTTAACTGGTTTAATAAGAAGGTTTGGCGAAGTTCCTGGAAGAAAAGTCCATATTTTGCTATTTAGATATACATGGGGGAAGTCGCTGCTTGCTCTGGGATCGGTAGCAAGAAATCTTGCCTACTCTTTGAGATTCTAGAATGCTGTCACTATCTGGGCATTCCACAAGGAAACTTGCTATTTGGGGGTTCCAGAATCTTGCTTAGTCTTTTGAGATTCTGGAATGTTGTCACTTTTGGGGATTGTATATGGAATGTTCTTTACTCTTTGAGATTCTGGAATGCTGTCACTATCTGGGCATTCCACATGGAATCTTGCTATTTGGGGGTTCGGCCTGGAATGTTGCTTCCCTCTGGGTTTCCCGCCAGGGGCTCGTGACCCAGACGGGTCCCGGACGGCTCTCGCTACGTCCTCAGCCACTGACCCACTCACCAGACGTGCGGCGGCTCGAATAGGCGGTAGAGGCGGCTGATGAGCGAGAAGAAGGCGACGGCGCTCAGAGCCCCCGCGAGGCGGTGCGTCGTCCCTCCGGCCCCGGGCTCCCTAGGGCGGCCCCTGCGCCTCGCGTCCTTCGCCCGCGTCGGCTCGAGCCCCTTCCAACGGCCCGCCGCCGCCATTTTCCGGCGCCAGAGCTGAGGCGCATGCGCGGCCGGGTGCCTGACGGGAAACGGCGTCCTCGGGCCAGAAGGGGAAGGGGGCGGGGCAGCAGTTTCCAGGGCGCCTCACGTGGCCTGCCATGTCCTTTCTCGTGAAGGTAAGGCGGGGGTCACGTGAAACAAGGGGTGGGGGAGGGGGTCCATGCCTCTCATTGGTTGCTTCTCTCACCCCCCCCTTCCCTCATGAACTCTAGCAAGAAGCACCAGAAACCCAGATCACACCCCCATGGCTGGGCCTAGGGCAGGGGTGTCCAAGTCCCTCCCCAATGAATATGCATGAGAGTCATTTGCATACCATGGGAGGAAGTGCATGCATTGGGGAAATCCTGAAAACCCGACTGGATTGCGGCCCTCCAGGAGGGACTTTGACACCACCAGCTTAGGGGCATTGGCAGAAATTGCCCCTGACAGAATCCCTGGCTACTTTACTTGGCATTTCAATATTCATATCCTTTAAATATCACACAACCAAAATTATTCAGTGAAATCACCAAACTGTGGTTGCCAGTGGGACCATCATTGCCTTTACAGGCCCTTTGCCTCCCAATGATGCCATATTAATATCAAATGCAAATGCCTCTAAGTCAAATTAACTGATCTGTAATCGAAATGTGGAGGCCTCTTGTTAGATAAAAACCAGAGCTGGGATATTTAAAGGATATTATTTGGATCATCACAGAGTATTTAGTATTACCTTCCTAGATGTTGAATGACTTTATTTGCATGACCAGATTGGAGAAGGGCAGAAAAGCACCCAGCGAGCCATTTTCTGCATCTGGTCAGCAAATGCAACGTCACTAAACCAGTCAAGGCCACTTTACTGACCATCATTTCATGTTGGATGGAGTGACTGGTGATACTGAGTGGCACTTAACCAAGCAGCCCTCAAGGGCAGGGGTGAGAGACCAGGGACCCTGATGCAGAAAGGGGAATTAATAATAATAATAATTTTATTTCTTATACATCGCCAAAGCCATAGTAGTTCGAGGCGGTTTACAACGAAGAAGGGCTGGACAATCAGCGAAAATGGTACTATGGTACAATCAGAGAAAATAGGTGGCAGAGAAAAAAATGGTACAAACAGAGAAAAAAAAAATGGAACAATCAGCGAACAGTGGTACAATCGTCAAAGAATGGTACAATCAGCGAAGATAGGTACAATCATGGCAAAAAAAAAAAAAGGTACAGGGAAGAATTAGTGGATGGAGGTCAGGTTCCCTGGTTTCTGCTTCCTTTGGCACAAGTCATTAGCATGTTTGGTTTTCATCTATTTCTGTTTTCAGTTGTTGGTTCTGATAGGCGATTCCATCATTGAAATATAAAGACTTTTGGACAGATGGTTGGTTAAAAAGAGCTTCTGAATATCTTCCAAGCAGATATTTTATAGGTGTTTCCCATTCCTTGTTTGCAGCCTGATGATGTGGTAACCCCAGAAGCTAAAACTCTGGGTTTGGTGCTTTCTTCTCATGTACTGGTCTCCACATTTCCCATGTATTTCATATACACTAAATCTAAGTGTTTACATTAACTCAAAAGAACATAAGAATAGCCTTACAGGGTCAGACCAAAGGTCCATCAATCCCAGTAGCCTGTTCTTATGGCGGCCAATCCAGGTCACCTGTCCAAAGCCCAAGGAGTAGCAATATTCCATGGTACATGGGTTCTTCAGGTGACATGTGCAGCAAGGTTCAAGTTGAAAGCTGTTTTACAGCTGTGACCTTCTTTGAGACTAGGATTTTCAGATGGTGATCTAGGAGGCTGAACAATTATAATGCCATTTATCTGCAGTTGCCTAAATACCTCATATTGGAAAAAAGATGTGAGGTATTCAGAACAAAGCAGTACTTAGGCTTTATGCATTGCATTGGTTACCCATGAAAGTTCACATGTGGTTTAAGGTTTATTGGTTATGGCCTTGCTATTTGGGCAGTCCTTGTATTAAATTAGATAATCTTGGTTTATATGTGCATGCTGGTGATCTTAGAAACATAGAGTATGACGGCAGATAAGGGCCGGCGGCCCAACAAGTCTGCCCACTCAAGAACCCTCCCTCAACAAATCTGCCCATTCTAGAATCCCCTCTCCCACGAGAATCCATCTTTTAAGCATAACTCTGTAGCAACCCCATGTGTTTGTCCCATCGTCTCTTGAAGTCGAGCACATTGCTGGCCTCGACCACTTGGCGTGGAAGACCATTCCATCGATCAATCACCCTTTCAGTGAAGAAGTATTTCCTGGTGTCACCATGAAATCTCCCCCCTTTAAGTTTTAGCGGATGCCCTCTTGTCGCCGTGGGACCTTTGAGAAAAAAGATTTCTTCCTCCACTTCAATGCGGCCCATGATGTATTTGAATGTTTCTATCATGTCCCCCCTTTCTCTGCGCTCTTCGAGAGAATATAAGCGCAGTTTGGCCAGATGTTCCCATAAGGGAGATCTTTAAATCCTGAGACCATCTTAGTGGCCATTCTCTGGATCGACTCCATTCTCTTCACATTCTTATGATAATGTGGCCTCCAGAACTGGACACAGTACTCCAGGTGAGGTCTCACCATGGATCTGTTCAATGGCAGTATGACTTCTGGCTTTCGGCTGATAAAGCTCCTTCTGATGCAATCCAGCATTTGTCTAGCTTTTGCTGAAGCTTTCTCCACTTGATTTGCAGCTTTCATATCGTCCCGGATGAGTACTCCCAAGTCCCTTTCCGCAGTAGTTTTTTCTAAGTTTTCACCATTCAAGGTGTATGTCCTGCATGGATTACTGTTTCCAAGATGCATTACTTTACATTTTTTGGCATTAAAGTTTAGTTGCCAAGTACTGGACCATTTTTCCAGCAGGAGCAGGTCCTGTTCCATAGGGTTGGGCCTGGTTGCGTTGTCAGGTTCCTTTGCCCTGCCCACAACGTTGCACGGTTTAGCGTCGTCGGCAAATAATGTAATTTTGCCACGAAGTCCCTGAGTCAGATCCCTTACAAAGATGTTAAACAGTATTGGGCCCAAGACCGAGCCCAGTGGCACTCCACTGGTCACTCTTGACGTTTTTAAGGGTATACCGTTTACCATTACCCTTTGAAGTCTGCCGCTAAGCCAGTCTTTTACCCATGCTGTCATGTTTCTCCTAGTCCTAGCGTGTTCATCATGTTCAATAACCTGCGGTGTGGGACACTGTCAAAAGCCTTGCTGAAGTCTAAATATACGAAGTCCAAGGACTCGCCCTCATCCAGTTTTTTTTGCTACCCAGTCAAAGAAGCTTATCAGATTGGATTGACAAGACCTTCCCTTCGTAAAGCCATGCTGGTGGGGGTCCCTTAACCTCTAATTATCCAGAATTGCGTCCAATCTGTTTAAAATTAACGTTTCCATGAATTTACTCACTATTGATGTGAGACTCACCGGCCTATAATTTTCAGCATCTGACCTGCATCCCTTTTTGTGGAGTGGGATAACGTTGGCAGTTTTCCAGTCCAGGGGCACTTTTCCCTTGCTTAGGGAAAGATTGAAGAGCTCGGCTAATGGTTCTGCCAGGACATCTCTCAATTCTCAAAGTATTCTGGGGTGCAGATTATCCAGGCCCATAGCTTCGTTCATTTTTAGTTTTGATAGCTCATGGTAGACGTCACTCGAGGTAAATTCCATGTCCCGGAATGGGTCCTCCGAGCTCCCCTTTGTCTGTAGCTGAGGACTGGATCCTGGCGCTTCGCAGGTGAATACTGAGCAGAAGTAGTTATTGAGTAGTTCTGCTTTGTCTGCATCCGAGTCTGTAAAGTTGCCATCAGGTTTCTTCAGGCGCCCAATACCGCTTGTGTTCTTCCTGTCGCTAACGTATTTAAAAAAAGATTTCTTCCTTTCCTTTACCTGCCTATCTATGTTTTCTTCCATCCTGAGTTTGGCCTCTCTGACTGTCGTTTTAACTTTTCTAGATTTTGTCAGATAGGTTTCTTTAGCTTCCGGCCGTTGTGATTGTTTATAGGTAGCGAAAGCTCTTTTCTTTTGCTTTACTAGTTCTGAGATCTCCACAGAGAACCACTGTGGTCTGTTTTTTCTGCGTCTTTTACTCATGGTTTTTACGTATATGTTGGTTGCTTTTTGCAGGGTAGATTTCAGAGCCAACTATAGTACTTCTACATTGTCCGTCGTGTATTGATTTTGCAGCACTTCGTAGACATAGTCCCCCATGCCCTGAAAGTTAGTTCCTTTAAAATTTAGGACCTTAGTCGATGTGTTTGACCTAGTGGTTCCTTTCATGAGGTGGAACCACACCATATTGTGCTCGCTGGAGGCCAAGGTTTCTCCCACCGATATCTCTGTGACACTGTCACCGTTGGTGAGTATCAGGTCTAGAATTGCCTGATCCCTGATGGGTTCTAATACCAACTGCTTGAGGCATGCTCTTCGCATGGAGGCCAGTAGCCTCTTGCTTCCGCTGGTTGCAGCGGAGGGTATGTTCCAGCCCACATCGGGCATATTGAAGTCTCCTACCAGCACTGTATCTCCACGCAGTGTGATGGTCTCAGTGTCTTCTATTAGTTCTTCATCTGTATCCTCCTTTTGTCTTGGTGGTCTGTATACAACACCTAGATACAGGCATTTGTTATAGCCCCTGGCAAGGTTCACCCAGAAGGATTCTCCCGTATACTTGATGTCTGTAACTTTAGTAACTTTGATGTCCTCTCTAATGTACAGAGCTACCCCTCCTCCTGATTTGCCTTCTCTGTCATAACGGAGTAAGTTATATCCTGGTATGACCATATCCCATCTGTGGGACTCCAAGAACCATGTTTCTGATATCACCACTCCATCAAGGTCAGCGTTTCTCATTTCCGTTTCCAGTTCGAGTATCTTGTTGCCCAAGCTATGGGCATTAGCATACATGGCTGTCCATTCCTTCTGTTTGTATGGAGTGTTCTCTGTCTGAGATAGCTTGTCCCCTTCAATCTTGCCTTTGTCGCCCTTTCTATTACCTCTTTTACCTTCAGTGTCCACACGATTCCTAGCCTCTGACTCCAAAATAGAGTCTCCATCTCTCCCACTGTCCCCCACTTTACCGACTCGATTACTTACCTCAGGTACTAAGTCTCTGTCCCTCGCTCTGCCTCTCTCTGTATTGACGCGAGAGAATTTGACTTCTTCGATCATGGTGTTATTCCCTTTGGTATTGCCTCTTTCTCCCTTAGTATTCACGTGATTACTTACCTCAGGTTCTAAGATGGAGTTACTTACTTATTGGTGTGAGAGTGGGTCCCCTCCCCCGGCTCACCTAGTTTAAAGCCTTCCGGAGCAGGTGAGCCAGGCATCGTCCCAGGACGTTCTTCCCTCTTCTGGTTAGGTGAATCCCATCTGATCCCTGCAGTCCCTGAAGTGCCTCTCCATGGTCCAGGAAGTTGAAGTTCATCTCCTTGCACCATCCCCGTATCCATTCGTTATTCCTCTTGATCCGTTCTTCTCTAGCTCTCCCCTTGTCTCTTACTGGTATGATGGAGGAGAAGACCACCTGCGCTTCCAGTTGCTTCAGCTTCTCACCTAAGGCTCTAAAGTCTTCTTGTATCTTCTCCGGTGAGTTCCTGGTGGTGTCGTTTGTCCCAACGTGAATGAGGAGCATTGGGTAGTGGTCTTGGGGCTTGATTATTCTTCCTATGCAGGTAGTCACATCCTGGATCCTGGCTCCTGGTAGACAGCAGACCTCTCTAGTTTGTAGATCTGGCCTGCATACCGGTCCCTCGGTTCCCCACAACATTGAGTCCCCAATGACAACTACTCTGCGCTTCTAGGGGGGGTGCAAATTCGTAGCTTCTTGAGTTGGGGTCATCTGCCGGGTTTCCTGGATGTGTTCCTGAATATCCTCCTGGGTTCTGGTAGATCTTTCTTGTAGGAGCTGAAATCTGTTGCTCAGGGTGATCTGTGGAGTCGATGTGAGGTTGCTGTGCTTGCCTGAGGATAACCAAAAGGAGGGCTGCCTTCTATGCTTGCTTGCAGAGGTGACTAGTTGCCAGTGTCATCATCTCGAGTCTCTTCTTGTACCCCAGTCGTTACTTCCAAAGTGTCTCTTTAGCTCAGATCTCCTCACCAGACATGGATATACCTGAAATTTTGTAGACAAGCACACTGCAGAGTGGGTTTGTGAAAGGGCCTAGAGATCCGTGAATGGGAAGTGCTTCTGCTAGCTATTCTGAGAAATCGTTCTTAAGACACTTACTATTTATTATTTATAAAGTGCTACCAGATGCATGCAAACGTGCAAGAGACAGTCCCTGCCCTAAAGAACTTTCAACAATTTAAATAAGATGGAACATAGGACAAAAGCATTGCTTAGGTGAGGAAATGTAAGGGATTAAAGGTAGGGGAGAAAAGAGGGAAGGAGTGGCATAGGGGTAAGAGCACCCTGAGGTTGTGGGTTCAAATCCTACCCTGCTCCATCCTCCATGTTAGATAGATTGAGCCCACCAGGACAGATAGGGAAAATGATTGAGCACCTTAGATCAATTTGATAGGTGGTGGTATATAAATACCCCTCCTGCTTTAGAGGCAGCTATGTCTCCCTATCAGGCTCTGGTCATATATGGAAGAGGCTTCTTTAGCCTTTGAAGTGCATTGAATACCTGGCAACATTCCAGACCCCAGGGCACAATGGAGCTTTCCTGATGGTCTTTCCAAGCAGCCTCCTCTGTGAGAAGGGGGGATTGGAACTTTTACAACCACACTCAAAGCAGTTAACATACAGGAACTTAAGCATTTTCCCTGTCTATCCTGGGGGGCTCACACTCTATCTAATGTACCTGGGGCGATGGAGGATTAGGTGACTTGCCCATGGTCGCAGGGAGCAGTGTGGGTGCTGAGGCTGTAGCTTTGACCACTGCACCACTCTAGAAATCAAAATAAAGCAAAGTGATCCAAGTGTAGCACAGAGACAGTCCTAGGTTCTATCCTCAACCACCTATATGATCTCTTCAGTAAAGGTACCAGTGCCCTGATCTTACAACTGGACTTCAGCAGCGCATTCGATCTAGTGGATCATGAAATAATGCTGAACTGCCTAGACGCAATGGGCCTCTCAGGAAGTGTTTGGACCTGGTTCCAGGGCTTCTTAACAAAACGATCGTATCAAGTGGTCTACGACGGGAAATACTCTAATTCTTGGAAAAGCCCATCGGGAGTTCCTCAGGGTTCCCCCCTATCTCCCACCTTATTTAACATCTGTACTTCATCCTTAGGCCACCTTCTACAAAAGTCAAACCTAATATACTATATATACGCCGATGACATCTCCATCCTAATCCCAGTGACCAACGTGACCAATGACACCCCAAAACAAATCTCCCACATCATGACCGAAATAGAACAATGGTCTATTAATTTAAACTGAAACTAAACTCAGATAAGACAAAAATCTTCATGGCAAGCCCCAAAGACAAAATCAACACAACAATACACTTAAATGGTCATGATTATCCAATGTCCAAAACTATAAAAATACTAGGAGTCACCCTAGACACCCACCTGACCTTGATTGAACACACAAACTCGGTGACCAAAAAATGCTTCTCCACACTTTGGAAATTAAAAACCATCAAAAAATATTTCGACCACCATCTTTTAGACTACCGGTACAGTCACCGATCCTATCCACCTTAGAGTACTGCAATATCATCTATGTGGATATACCCAAAAAAACCTTTAAAAAATTAAAAATAGTGCAAAACACGGCCGTCCGACTAATATTCGGACTAAAGAAAAGTGACCACATTAGTCCCTACTACAAATTGCTGCACTGGTTGCCAATCGAGGCATGGATTTTATTCAAGTTTTCCTGCTTTTGCTATAAACTGGTGTGGGGAATGGCCCCAATTTACCTATTACCTCACTTTGAACTTTACACCCCCATAAGGACAACCAGAAATCGCAACCTCTTTGCCTACCCGAAGGTCATAGGTTGCAAATACAGAACCTTCCTGGATAGAACTTTCAAGTTCCAAGCTGGCAGACAGCAAACCTGGTTAGGCAACTTCACCGACAAAGCCAGGCAGACCTAAGGCGCCTTTCGGAAAGAAATCAAGACTGCCCTATTCAACAGATTTATTTCCCAGCCAGACAAAGCCCCCCCATCCTAATACTTTTCTCTTTATGCTGATACTACGCTTCTTCACAAATGTATTCTGTTCTTCTCTTGATTATTCAGTGTCTTCTTCACCTTCTGTATTCTGTAATTCGCTGCCCATCCAGCCCCTTTGATGTAAAATGTTCAAGTTTATACTGTAACCTATTTGTAACTTGTAATCACTGATTACTCAGTGACTTCCTACCTGTTCTCACATTGTAATTGCTGACTGTACAGCTCTCTCACTGTAAACCGCCTAGAAGTCGCAAGATTATGGCGGTATAGAAAAAATAAAGTTATTATTATTATATCCTTTGTGACATCACTGGTGAGATATTATGATGTCACAATACCAGCTCTGGTTATCAGAGGCTGAAACTTTTCACACTATTTATTCAGTTTTCTATACCATTCTCCTGGGTGAGCTCAGAACGGTTTACATGAATTTATTCAGGTACTCAAGCATTTTTTCCCTGTCTGTCTGGGGGGGCTCACAATCTATCTAATGTACCTGGGGCAATGGGGGGATTAAGTGACTTGCCCAGGGCCACAAGGAGCAGCGTGGATTTGAACCCATTACCTCAGGGTGCTGAAGCTGTAGCTTTAACCACTGCACCACTCTAGAAACCATAATGTAGGAAAAGTGAGCCAAGAATAGAACAATGAAGCCTTTGTGACATCACTGATGAGGTTGGCTCTTATTGGTGGAATGAGGCATTGTGACATCACTGATGAGGTTGGCTCTTGGGCATTGGTGGGATGAGGCATTATGATGTCACAATACCAGCTCTGGTTATCAGAGGCTGAAACTTTTCACACTATTTATTCAGTTTTCTATATTGTTCTCCCGGGGGAGCTCAGAACGGTTTACATGAATTTATTCGGGTACTCGAGCATTTTTCCCTGTCTGTCTTGGCGGGCTCACAATCTATCTAATGTACCTAGGGCAATGGGGGGATTAAGTGACTTGCCCAGGGTCACAAGGAGCAGTGTGGGTGCTGAGGCTGTAGCTCTAACCACTCTGCCAGTCTCCTCCACAAGCGCAGATGGAGAATCTCCCAGATCAGGCTTCACCTCGCACCTTTTCCCGTAGTAGCTCAAGGTGACTTACATTCAGCTGTCCTTTTGTAGGGCTCCTGTGCTCACACTCTGGGATAGGAATAAGTGCACGGGCTGGATGGGTTTGTTTCTGCAGCCATTAAGAAACATTTAACCCCTCTTCTCAGATCACTACATTGGCTTCTTACCTGCTTCTATGTTAAATTCAAACTCTATACTTGGCCACAAGCAGGGGCAGTAAAACTCTTTTTGGTTTTGAGGAGTCACTAATCTCCAGCCCTACCTTTGTGCTTTCACCTTGAAGTGCTCGGTTGCCTCTCCCTTTCACTCTTCCTTCCAGTTACTGCTCTGAATATCTGGACAGCCTTCCTGAACCTCTTAGCCAGGTCAAATGTGGCTTCTAAACTCATCCCTCGTGGCAACTTTTGTTAGCTACACACACAACTTATTTGTCTCTTTGTATGTCTTAGGTTAAATTGTAAGCTCCAGGAAGCAGGTACTCTGGTATCTAGACAAAATACAGAAGAAATGAGCACAGTGTAAACAGAGAAAGATGCATTTCTAGTTCTAGTTCTCCTCTATGCATTGCATGCAATTTCTAGTTCCATTTTTGTCTGCATTTTCTACTGCACTGGACAAAATCTCAAAGATACCAGAGGAAAAACTTTCCTAAAACTAACAGAAAATCTAAAGCTTTGCACAAAAGAATAATTAGTCTAGTCCTGTGACAGAGAAACAAGAAGACATGCATTTCCTCCTACACTGTTCTTGAATTACAGCTAAAAAGGGGAGTGAGCTAACCCCAAAACTGGGACAGAAAAATCAGAGACTGAGCAGGAAAAACTCTGTAATCCTGGAAAACAGCAATATATATAATGTTACAACACGGGTTAAGAGTTGTCAGTCAGCCATTAAATCGGGAGATTCTAATAAAAAGACAACTCCGGGTCTGCTTTCGTGGCATCGCCCTGCAGCAGCCCTGAGAGGTGGGACTGGAGCCCAATGCTCATTGGTTAGAGGGCAAATTCCACTTCTTTCCCTCCTCCTCAATCCCTACCAGGCAAAAAGTAGAATCAAGCAGACCTCAGCTGAACTTCTTTGCAGCCAGCAACATGCAGTCTGTTAACAAGGTGAGCCGAAATGCAGCCCCAGGGCCCTTCCTCCAGCTCAGAGCTTGCTACAGGAGCCTTTCCCGCCACCTAGATCTAATCCAGGGTTCACCACAAGAACTCTCCCCCCCACAGCCAGCTCAGGGCTCAAACCTAGACATGGACCAAGAGGCTTGCTATGGGGCCTTTTGCCCATTACAGAAGCCTTTCCCTCAATTTAGCTCTAGTCCAGGATTCACTGCATGGGGCCCTCCTACCCCTAGATTGGGGGTTCCTAAAGAAACCTTTCCCGCCACCTCGATCTGGTCCAGGGCTTGCCACAGGGCCCCCTCCCCAACTCAGGGCTAACTACACGGTGCTTTTCCCTCCATCCTGGAGCTGGTCCAGGGTTCATTACAAGGCCTGACCACCCAAGCCCCACTACAGCCAGCTTCTATAGGGGCCTTTCCCAAAACTCTAAAGCTGGACCACTGTTGGGGCCTTTCTGCCATACTTGATCTATCACTGGGGTCTTGGTATTGTAACCAGCTCAGTATACTGCTACTAGATACATTCATGAGACAGTCCCTGCTCAGTAGAGCTTACAATCTAATTAAAACAGATAAACAGGACAAGTAAGAGGTTAGGGAGTTTCTCAGAGAGGGAATGAGGTAACAATAGGGCTTCCCAAATCTGTCCTCTAGGTTTGTCTCGGACATGTTCAGTGTGGATATGCTGAGTGGCTGAGAAGTCCCCAGGGCATGTTTCGGGAAGACTGGGGGTATATGGACAATGGTAAACTCATGGCACCTCTGGATTTCACCTCTCCTTTCTCTTCTCTTGCAGCCTGTCCTCCACACTTATTTCCGAAGTTCCTGCACCTGGAGGGTGAGAATTGGTGAGAGAAGTTTCCCTGTATGTCTTGAAGGGGAAGGAAAAGCGGAAGGGGACAGGCGTTGAAATGAATTGGGTGTTGAACACCTGGAAGGGTGGCAGTGGCAGAAAGACCAGTGACAAGCACAGAAGTGACAGGGAAAGCAGGCTGGCCAGGGTCACTGGCAACTGCGTCGTATTCCAGGTGTTGATGAATACAGGTTTAGATTTGGTGATGGATATTGTTGACATCTTTAAGAGGACTTGCTAATTCTGTGACAGGGACACCATAGACAGAAATGTTAAAGCTGTTGTGTCCCTCTGGAGCCTCAGTATACCTAGAAAGTTTCAGCTGCTGGCTGAAAAAAGGGAGGCAGGCAGAAGCCAGCAAAACCTACAGCACAATCGTCTTAGTATCTCATCTCCCTTCTCACCCCCACTCCCACTGGCAGTGCTTTCTATCTGCTGCTGCCGCCACTTCCTACGCTGGTTGGACATGTTGGTTCTGGTGGATCTTATGCAGGAGGTAAAAACACTGCTTATTTGAGCGTCCGCTGGCTGGAAGTGATCAGAGGGGGGGAGGGAGCAAGAGGGTACGGGGGAAAAGAAATGTGATTATTCCAGGGAGGTAAGGAGGGAAATACAAGGCGGGTTATACCCAAATCACCTTCCCATCCCTCTTACCTCTCTCCATATTATCATTAGAGGGGAAGTGGAAGGTGATAGGTGGTACGACAAACTGAACCCAGTGCTGAGTGGGTTTGGACACTATGCCACTCCCTGAGAGCCACAACTGCCCTGAATTTCAGCTTACGTGTCATGAATATTCATGAGATTTGTCTGCAGTAATGCCATAAATCAGGCCGGGAGGGTGAGCTTGTCCTGAGATGCAGATTCAGGCTGTCCAGCACTCGGTGATTGCTCTGGTATTAATGGGGGAAGTTCCTGTCTTGCTGTGGGATCTGCCTTTGGAGGGAACACCTTCCTGCCATCTCCAGTCGTCACATGGCACAATCATATCTCCTATGTGGTCCATGTTTCGGCCCCCAGAGCTTCCTCGGGGAGCTGCAGTTAATTTTCTCTTAAATTTTGTGTGTAAGGGATATTACGCTCTTGTGCTGTGTTAAATGCAGATACAGAAGAGCAGTCAGGGGGAGGGAAAAGCAGGGTCAGTACAGAGATTATTGCTAATGTATCTCGGTCCAGGCCCAGCAGTTGAAGACAGGAACTGGCCTGAGATCCCTTTACCCTGTCTGCTGACTGTCTCCTGTATACTGAGTGCATGTTTTGTCTCTCTTCCTGCAGCTCTGGCTCTGAAGGGCATTGAATATGACCAGGCTCCTGTCAATCTCATCAAGGATGGGGGGCAGCAGGTGAGTGCTTTGTAGGGCAGATTCAGAATTTATGTTCAAATCTGTTTTTATTGTATAGAAATCACAATTACAAAGAAACACAAACCAACAATATCAACTGCCATAAATAGCAAATATCTAAGAACAAGATCCCCACCCTACCCTAACCCCACCTTTAAAAAAAGGAGGAAAAATGGGGGGGAGGAAGAGAAAGGTAATATTATAGACAAACGTGACCAATAGGCCTCAATCATTCCAAGGACCCGTGTTCTTGGACCTCAAAGATCCCTTCCCCCAGAATGCAGTGTCCAATCATTGCGTAGCGTCTACTAGACTGGTTAAGATAAAATATTCATAGGAGGCTGCAGCTTCGAGGTGATAGGGAAGCCAAATAAGCTCCCCAAACAAGCAAAATACCTTTACGTCTGCGGGCATGGCCCACAGCCTCTCGAGCCTCCCAAGAGGCCAAAATATGCACCAATGATCTCCATCCCCCAAAAGATGGGGGTTCCAGAACCGTCCAAGTTCGCAAGGTACATTTATGAGCAAGGAGACACACCAGTGAGGACCCCCCTTCGGAAGGCCACGAAACATACCCGACATGTTAAGAATGAATTGCTCCACCGTACGCGGAAGAGAGCAGTGAAAAAAGACTTTGGATATAATGCTCTATGGATATCCAAAAGGATTTAACCAGCCAACAATGGGCAGATTCAGATTTTAAACACTGCAAGAGACCTGTGCACTGAGGACTTGGTGACTGTGCAAGTGGAGGCTCTGTCATCTCTAAAGTTTGAGTCTTTTTGAGCATTTGAGAAACTCAAAACATCTTCTGGGCTTTGGGGACACGAAAAACTTAGAGGGGCATAATCAAAAAAAGCGTCTAAGTCCTCTTTTGGCCTAAGTCCTTAAACGTTCAACGCAGAAGCAGGGAAAGTGTCCATAACCAAACCAAACGTCCTTGTTTTGATTATGGCCTTCCTCTGCCTAAACGTCCAATCACCACTACATCTAATAGTACACCCACACCATGTCTACACTTTTCAGCCATAATGAAACAAAAAAATGCCTAAGCCCCAAATGCCTAAAAGCTGGATTCTGTAACCGCTGTGTCAAAAACAATACCGGTTACAGAATCCCCCCCCCCCCCACAGCCATCTAGGCAGGAGGGTGCCCAAGCCCTCCTGCCATGTCAAACCGTGACCCTCCCCCCCCGACAACATCATGGCAAGAGGGAGCCCAAGCCCTCTTGCCCCGGCCAACCGCGGCACCCCCGACAATATCGGGGCAAGAGGGAGCCCAAGCCCTCTTGCCCCGCCGATTAACATCAGGCCAGGAGAGAGTCCAAGCTCTCCTGGCCCCAGCGACCCCCCCCCCCACGACTGGCTTGGGTCAGGAGGGAGCCCAAGCCCTCCTGGCCCCGGCGACACCCTACCCCTACCCCCCCACTACAATACGGGCAGGAGGGATCCTAGGCCCTCCTGCCCTTGACGGAACCCCCCTCCCCCCAACGATCGCCCCCCCCGAATCCCCGATCGTCCCCCTCCGTCGACCCGCAACCCCCCGGCCGACCCCATGACCCCCCCCCCCCCCACCCCCCTTCCCCGTACCTTTTTTTAAGTTGGCCGGACAGACGGGAGCCAAACCCGCCTGTCCGGCAGGCAGCCACCGGCAGAATGGGGCCGGATTGGCCCAGCCGTCCCAAAGGCCCGCCCACAGGTGGGACCTAAGGCACCTGGGCTAATCAGAATAGGCCCGGGAGCCTTAGGCCCCTCCTGGGGGCGGGGCCTGAGGCACATGGGCCTATTCTGATTGGCCCAGGTGCCTTAGGCTCCGTTCAAGAAGTACGTCCTGCATGGATTTCCGCTTCCGAGGTGCATGACTTTACATTTCTTAGCATTGAAGCCTAGCTGCCAGGTTGAGGACCAACTTTCCAATGTAAGCAGGTCCTGCGCCATATAATTCTGTAAACTGCATTCACTTACTATATTACATAGTTTGGCGTCATTGGCAAATAGTGTTATTTTACCTTGAAGCCCTTGAGTCAGATCCCCTATGAATATGTTGAAAAGGAATGGACCCAGGACCGAGCCCTGCGGCACTCCACTGGTTACCTCTGATGTTTTAGAGGGTACCATTAACCACCAAACCACCAAATCACCATTAATCACCAAATCCTGCCAAATCACTTAACCCTCCTTTGTCTCGGGTACAAGCTTAGATTGTGAGCCTGACAGGGAAATACCTAGTGAAATGAATCTAACTCACATTGAACTTCTGAGGCAGAGGCGATGAATCACAGCTAGGGCCGAGCCTGGGCCCTGTCATGAACTGAGTCTTTGGATTCGGTGTAGTCCTCCTCTGACCCTAGTCTCAGAAGAAATGCCCTGGATCAGTCTGTTGCCCTTGGGGGAATGGAAAGGGAAAGCTTCATTTTCTTTTCCTGCTTTGATTATGAACATTGTATCATGTGCTCAAACAAAATAAAATTTTCTTCCTTGCAGACCCCAAACCATTATTGAGGTGACTCTCACCTACATACATGCATTTGAATGCGTTATGGCCCAACTTATGTATGTGCGAAATGCCATTTAAAAAAAAAAAGCGTTAACCTCATCAGTGATGTCACAATGGCTTCATTGTCCTATAGTGGCTTACATTAGATCATAAGAACTGCAATACTGGGACAGACTGAAGGTCCATCAAGCCCAGTAGCCTGTTCCCAACAGTGACCAACCCAGGTCCCAAGATCCTAAGGAATAAAACAGATTTTGTGCTGCCTATCCTAGGAATAAGCAGTGAATTTCCCCAAGCCATCTCAAGAATGGCCTATGGAATTCTCTTTTAGGAAATTATCCCAATCTTTTTTAAACCCTGCTAAGCTAACTGATTTCACTACATTCTTCAGCAGCAAAGCCAGTTCCCCAGGATCAAAGACCTCTGCACTAGTCACTGGGCTATTTCTTCACTTCAGAATGTGATGGAGTAATAAGGGATTGGGACTCGTAAACAGCCTTTTTGCAGTTTTACAACTACACTCAAAGTGGTTTACATCCAGGTACTTCAAGTATTTTCCCTCTCAGTCTATCTAATGTATATGGGGCAGTGGAGGATTAGGTGACTTGCCTAGGGTCACAAGGAGCAGCATGGGGTTTGAACCCACAACCTCAGGGTGCTGAGGCTGTATTTTAACTGCTGATGAGAAGCGGGCGGAAACTGATTTTGACTCCATTTTTGGTTGATGCCATTGTATCCAAAAGTTATTTCATGGCGCAGAGCAGCTATATTATCTTCTAAGATCTGGATGAATTTTCTGAGCACTTTCACATTATTTTCACTTCATTTTGATGGATAATTTACCCCAGTCCTTTCTAATGTGTTTGCAGCAGGTACAGAATTTTTCCCCTTATCATGGCCTTGGCAGAATGTTAGAAACATAGAAACATAGAAAGATGACGGCAGATAAGGGCTACAGCCCATCAAGTCTGCCCATACCATTGACCCCCTTTTAAGTCTACTGGCCCCCTTAACTCTACTGACCTGCTCTATTAAGTCTATATCCTAGCGACCCTATTCATTGGTATGACTCTCGCAGTAATCCCACATAGGTATCCCATTTATTCTTGAAGTCTGGGATACTGCGGGCCTTGATCACCTGTACTGGAAGTTTGTTCCAATGCTCTATCACTCGTTCCGTGAAGAAGTACTTCCTGACGTCTCCACGAAACTTCCCTCCCCTGAGTTTGAGCGGATGTCCTCTTGTGTTTGAGGGTCCTTTGAGAAGAAAGATATCATCTTCCACCTCGACCCGTCCCGTGATGTACTTAAATGTCTCAATCATGTCTCCCCTCTCCCTACGCTCCTCTAGAGTATAGAGCTGCAATTTGTTCAGTCTCTCTTCGTACGAGAGACCCTTTAGCCCCGAGACCATCCTGGTGGCCATCCGCTGAACCGACTCAATTCTGAGCACATCTTTACGGTAATGTGGCCTCCAAAATTGCACACAGTATTCTAGATGAGGTCTCACCATGGCTCTGTATAATGGCATCATGACCTCAGGCTTCCTGTTGACGAAACTTCTCTTGATGCAACCCATCATCTGCCGTGCCTTAGATGAAGCCTTCTCCACTTGAGTAGCAGTCTTCATGTCTGCACTGATGATCACTCCCAAGTCTCGTTCTGCCGTAGTCTTGGTTAAAGTTTCTCCATTCAAGGTGTAAGTTCTGCATGGATTTCCATGTCCGAGATGCATGACCTTACATTTCTTGGCGTTGAAGCCCAGCTGCCAGACAGAGGACCAACTTTCTAAAGTACGGAGGTCCTGTTCCATAGTATTCTGCAGATTGTAGCCATTTATGATATTGCATAGTTTGGCATCATCAGCGAATAAGGTTACCTTACCTTGAAGCCCTTGAGTCAAATCCCTAATGAATATGTTGAAGAGGAGTGGACCCAGGACTGAGCCCTGCGGCACTCCGCTGGTCACTTCCGATGTTTTGGAGAGGGTACCGTTAACCATCACCCTCTGAAATCTGCCACTTAGCCAGTCTTTAACCCATGCAGTTAGTGTTACTCCTAACCCCATCGATTCCATCTTGTTCAGCAGTCTGCGGTGTGGGACAATGTTACCCTCATTGTCCAGGTTCTCAGTCTCAAAGACTCCAGTTTATTCTGTCTCCAGAGAAGCCAGAATATGAACTTTTCTTTAACATTTATTTTGGAATTTATTATAATATTCTAAAGTGAAAAGCCCTACAGTAGACTCCTGGTATTTTGTCCCACATTGCAGGTTCTAGTTTGAATGGGGCTCAGCTATACTGGGCAATTTGGACCGATCTGATGATTGCCAAGAAACACAGTTCCAAGCCCTGAAACCTGTGACAGTGAGACCCGAGGAGAAAAAGAGAGGCCACAGAGCAAAATCTGCCCCATGCTGCTTCAGGAAAATTCCCTGTACTTTTATCGTAAAGCATGCAAATATACATTGAGGGGGATTTGTCAAAGTTTGTTATAGAGAAAAATGTATAAGACCCTGCTTTTTGTCTACAGCTCTCCAGCAAGTTTACAGACATTAATCCGATGCAGCAAGTCCCGTCTCTTGAAATTGATGGCATCACACTGTCTCAATCGGTAAGCGAGTCTTGTTTAACCCTTCGACATTCTAATCGAATCTGGTATTTGTGCGTTGCTCTGTGCCTACAAAGGTTCAAGGCGACTTACAATTTAGAAGGAGAACTACAGTCCATTGTGTAGCTGCTAGGATAAATAATGAGAATACAAGAACATGTTAGGAAATCTCTGATCACATCTAGAAGTGCCGGAGCAAACTGACAAAGTAAATCGTAGCCCATTCGCTCAGTAGCTCTGCAAGAACAACATTACAAATTTCTATCATATCAGACTTAGGTTTCTGGATTTGCTTCTCCTGCATGGTGTCCAAAGTGCCACTTTACTCCCAAAGGTTTATTACATAGGTTTTGGTTCTTTGTTGGACTATTTCTACAGCATATTCTGTATAAAAGGATCCCTTTGAGGGCGAATGTCCTGCTGTTTTCTCAGGTTTCCTCTCTGGGCTTGTCCCAGGGGAGGAGTGTGGGCAATTTATTACTGCAAAAAGCATATTGGCTAGGAAATGTATCCTCCAACTGTGGAGACAGGCTGAAACTCCTGCACTTACTCTTTGGAGGAATGAACGGTTCACTTAGTTAAAACTTGAATATTTAGATGTAAAGTGGGGAGGGCCTGGTCCATGGCATAGGTTCAAGGTCATCTGGGCACCTCTTTGGGATGGTGTGTCCCATAGAGCCCGTAGTACTCTGCTGAACCTTTGACTCTGTGGTGCTTGGGTGGGATGGGGGGGGGGTGTACCTTTAAGTCTCCATGAAGGAAGCACACGGATTACTTTCTTTTGTCTGTTGTATGAGTGTGTATTATGAAAGCTTCAATAAAAATCCTATTAAAAATAAAAAAAATAATAGCACATGGCCAGGACCAAACTGTACTCTCTTCATAGTTTGTTTTTTTAATTCAAAATACAAAGTAAGGACATGGATTATTGAAACAAAGGAAAAGGAAAATTCAGGGCTGTGGAGTTGGTAGATAAATCCTTCGACTCCGACTCGTCTGTATTTAATGTGCTAATGTATTTTCCGTGTTGATTGAAGGAAGGCAACATACACGCCATTTAACCCCAGAACTACTGGTTAGGAAGCTGACGCTCTAATGCAGGGGTCTCAAAGTCCCTCCTTGAGGGCCACAATCCAGTCGGGTTTTCAGGATTTCCCCAATGAATATGCATTGAAAGCCGTGCGTGCACATAGATCTCATGCATATTCATTAGGGAAATCATGAAACCCCGACTGGATTGCGGCCCTCAAGGAGGGACTTTGAGACCCCTGCTCTACTGTATTGGCCACTTTAAAGAAAAGACAAAAAAAATGAAAACCATAAGGGGCTCATTTTCAAAGCACTTTCCAGGGGTTACTAGGGAACTTTGTAAGTCTAAGGCAGGGGTAGGGAACTCCGGTCCTCGAGAGCCGTATTCCAGTCGGGTTTTCAGGATTTCCCCAATGAATATGCATGAGATCTATTTGCATGTACTACTTTCAATGCATATTCATTGGGGAAATCCTGAAAACCCAACTGGAATATGGCTCTCGTGGACTGGAGTTCCCTTCCCCTGGTCTAAGGCCTTTGAAAATACACCTCTAAGGTTTTATTTATTGTTTTTATCAAGTGGCTATAAAGTAGTAGCATGGCATGGATAAAAATCAGGAACAGAAACTTTATCAGTTTAAAAATATGAACCACATTCTTTGGTAGTTTTTAAAACAAAACCAACAATCTGGAAAACCTAAAACAGTTTATACATTAAACTTGTAGAATAGCTGTAAATGCAACCCAAAACTAATTGAATATAGTGTTGCTCTAAGCAACAGAATTGCTTCTGCCAGATCCTCTTTCATAGAAGCTCTTACATCTGCCTTGATGATTTTTACAGCTGACTTGGGTGGGTGGCATTGCTGTTACGAATAATCTCGGGATAAACAAGGATGGCTTCTTCTACAGTCAGTTGCGATGAGCAATCATACTTTTCTACTTCTTTTAATTCTTTAAAAAAAAACTCCTCCTGGAATCTCTTTATTTGGACATTTTCTTTGTCATTTATCTTTCACGCATATGCGACGTCACTTTACTGTTGAAAGTTCCATTTTGTCCAAGTAGGGATCAAAGTCTAATTCTTCATTTGAAGAGGATGGTCCTGAGTTACCCAGTGGTGGTGCCTCAGGTAGCAATCCCTTCATGCGAACTCTTACAAAATAGAGGGCCTATTTTGCAGTATCCGTCTGGTCATCGCTCAACAAAAGGGAAAGGAATAATAACCCCATCCCCCCCCAATTTCCTTTATTTTGCAGAGCGATATTTATACTAACACCCCATCATCTGAAAAACAATAAACAAATCAGCTAGGTTCTAGTATCCTGAAGAAATGATTCCAACTGTAGTGGGTCCCAGAAAACGTAATCTTTATCCTGGATAGACACTTGCAGGGGAATCTCAAAAAATAAGTCACTCCTAACAGTGCCAAGAAGGCTTTCCTCCTAAGCTGTGTAGCTCTCAACACATCGGGGAAGATCAAAACTTTATCTCCACAAAACTTTTTCTCTCTACTCCTGAAATCAAGTTTCATAATAAGAACCTTACCTGATTCTTTTAAACAGGAGATCAAGAGAGTAGCGCGTGATTGAATAGTATCTTGGGAATCTACCAGGAAATCGATTAACTCAAGATCTATATTCGCCAATTGATCAATTCCCTCTTCCATAGGGAGCTTCTTTTTTTGAGGAATATAATAAGGGGAAGATTCTCAAAACTAAAATCTGCCTTTATGGTGCTCACAAAACCGGTTTCAGCCGATTTAGCATGCATGTATATTAGCAGCAGATTATCCAAAACGGCTTACCGTGGTCTTTTCCGAGTTTCCTAGCTGTCTCCGATATTGCCATGCAAATCTAGTAGGACAAGGTCATTAATATTAAAATCATCACTCCAAGTGACTCTTTAACCTCATTATGCCAACATTTGCCAACGGGTCTGACCTGTGGGATGAACAGTGCCTGGGGGGATTAAGTGACTTGCTCTATAAACCAAATGCAGGAGAGTGGGTTTTCTTCAATACAAAAATCTATATACCAACTCAACTCCTAAAAATTTTTTTTTTAAATCATTTCATGAAATACTGCAACTACTGAATTTAATATAAGGAAGAAAAAAGCCTCAGAACCCCGTCTTCAGACAAATGAAATCTTGCTGAAAGACTGGAAAGGGTAAGTACCTCACTGGCTTATAAAAAAACCTCCTTAAACAGCGTTGATAAATACTTGTTAAATTTTGAATGAAGTAATATAAACATTAAAGTCCATTAAATTGTGATAAAGGTCCACAGCCCAGCAAACACTTTTTCAACAGGCTTATAAATACAGCTACAGCAACTTATCTTTTGAAACAGCTTTGCTGGGCCGCTTGTGCGGGGCTGTGTAAGCGTCCCTTCAGCCTTCCTCCTCCTACGATGATAACCAGTGTTCGCTCAAAGCTGCGTCAGGGGGGCAGGAAGGTAGGATGTGATCTTCTGCAAAAAATAAATCAAAATAAGCCAGAATGCCGCTTTCACTACAAACAGAGTGCAGACCAATATAGCTTACTGCAAATCGGCATCAAAGATGGCCACGGCGCAGTGCAGCCTCAGTTTAAATATTCTGTGCCGTCAGAACGAATGACGACACGGCATCAGCTGTTCATACAGACTTCAAATTAGAAGTAAAAGTGTAAAATCTTCAAAGTAAAAACCAGCACTAGAATCACACGGGCAAAATGACTTTTGAAATGCTGATGGGCTAACCCAATAATTACAGTTGCTGAAATTCAAAAAAAGAAGTGCCACTCAATTTTGTGGTTCAAACCATTGGGTTCCTCCGTACACAAACGGCGGATCCATTGTTGTTCCTTCCTGAGGAGGGCTAATTTCCTATTGCCCCCTCTCATATTGGTGGCACATAATCCACAATGCAGCATTACTTTTACTTTGAAGATTTTTCACTTTTACTTTGAAGATTTTTTACTTCTAATTTGAAGTCTGTATGAACAGCTGATGCCGTGTCGTCATTCGTTCTGACGGCACAGAATATTTAAACTGAGGCTGCACTGCGCCGTGGCCATCTTTGATGCCGATTTGCAGTAAGCTATATTGGTCTGCACTCTGTTTGTAGTGAAAGCGGCATTCTGGCTTATTTTGATTTATTTTTTGCAGAAGATCACATCCTACCCTCCTGCCCCCCTGACGCAGCTTTGAGCGAACGCTGGTTATCATCGTCGGAGGAGGAAGAGTTGAATTGGGATTAAGTGACTTGCCCAGGGTCAAAAGAGCAGTGTGGATTTGAACCCACAACCTCAGGATGCTGAAACAGAATACTGAGCTTGAGGTTGTGGCTTTAACCACTGCAACATACTCTCCCCATCATGCTGATGTATGTAAAACATGAATACAGCATGGACAGCTGAACAGTGGATCTTCAGAGCATACATAGGGATCATACTGATAGAGGTAAATTATGAACACAGCACAGACAGCTAAACAGCATATACTAAACTAAACCTTAAGTTTATATAGAAACATAGAAATAGACGGCAGATAAGGGCCATGGCCCATCTAGTCTGCCCACCCTAATGACCCTCCCCTACCTTTGCCTAGTGAATAGAGCCCACGTGTCAATCCCATTTGGCCTTAAAATCAGGCACGCTGCTGGCCTCAATCACCTGCAGTGGAAGACTATTCCAGCGATCAACCACCCTTTCAGTGAAAAATAATTTCCTGGTGTCACCTCGTAGTTTCCCGCCTCTGATTTTCCATGGATGCCCTCTTGTTGCCGTGGGTCCCTTGAAAAAGAAGATATCTTCTTCCGCTTCGATGCGGCCCGTGAGATACTTGAACGTCTCGATCATGTCCCCCCTCACTCTGCGTTCCTCAAGCGAGTATAGCTGCAGTTTGTCTAACCTTTCTTCGTACGGGAGATCTTTGAGTCCCGAGACCATCCGGGTGGCCATTCTCTGAACCGACTCCAATCTCAGCACATCTTTGCGATAATGTGGTCTCCAGAATTGCACACAGTATTCCAGGTGGGGCCTCACCATGGATCTATACAATGGCATAATGACTTCCGGCTTACGGCTGACGAAACCCCTGCGTATGCAACCTAGGATCTGTCTTGCCTTGGATGAGGCCTGCTCTACCTGACTGGCAGCCTTCATGTCCTCACTGACGATCATCCCCAAGTCCCGTTCTGCTACCGTTCTTGTTAGGATCTCACCATTAAGAGTATAAGTCTTGTATGGATTATGGTTGCCTAGGTGCATGACTTTGCATTTTTTGGCATTGAAGCTGAGTTGCCAGGTCCTAGACCAGCGCTCCAGTAGGAGTAGGTCGTGCATCATGTTGTCGGGCATTGAATCTTCGTCCGTTGTGCATTTTCCCACTACATTACTTAGTTTGGCGTCATCGGCGAATAATGCTATTTTACCTCGAAGCCCTTCTGCCAAGTCTCTTATAAAGATGTTGAATAGGGTCGGTCCCAAGACCGAACCCTGTGGCACTCCACTGATCACCTCTGTCATTTCTGAGGGGGTGCCATTCACCACTACCCTTTGAAGCCTACCACCAAGCCAGTTCCTAACCCATTTCGTAAATGTGTCACCTAATCCTATAGAACTCATCTTGTTCAGCAACCTGCGGTGTGGTACGCTATCGAATGCTTTGCTAAAGTCCAGGTACACGATGTCCAGGGACTCCCCAACATCCAGCTTCCCCGTCACCCAGTCAAAGAAGCTGATCAGGTTGGATTGACATGATCTCCCCTTAG
This sequence comes from Geotrypetes seraphini, assembly GCF_902459505.1. Taxonomy (NCBI): domain Eukaryota; kingdom Metazoa; phylum Chordata; class Amphibia; order Gymnophiona; family Dermophiidae; genus Geotrypetes; species Geotrypetes seraphini. The sequence continues at coordinate 190,321,388 of NC_047090.1, read as the reverse complement.
TAAATCCATGTTGACGGGGGTCCCGTAGATTTTCCTCATCCAGGATCTTATCCAATTGTCGTTTGATCAGAGTTTCCATAAGTTTGCTCACTATAGATGTTAGACTCACTGGTCTGTAGTTTGCTGTCTCCATCTTTGAGCCTTTCTTGTGAAGTGGAATGACGTTAGCCGTCCTCCAGTCCAACGGGACGCTTCCTGTACTAAGGGAGAGGTTGAAGAGTGCCGACAGTGGCTCTGCCAAGACATCACTCAACTCCCTAAGCACCCTGGGGTGTAGGTTGTCAGGCCCCATTGCCTTGTTAATCTTGAGTTTTGACAGCTCATCGTAGACACTGTATACCGCATCATCTCCACAGAAGTGGAGCTCGGCACGGTTTACAAGAACTTAAAATACAGGAAGAGAAGGAAAAAAAAGGTTTACATGAACTTATATATAGAAGAGAAGAGCCCTGTATAGAGATTATACTAATATATGCAAATAATGAATAGAGCATAGAGTATTGACAGTTGCACCCTGCTGATTCCTACACTCTGTTCCCTACCATTTGCACGATGGTTAAGCTCAGCTAATGCTGCTTCTCTGTTTTATTGCAGTTAGCTATAATTCAATACCTTGATGAGACACGACCTAAACCCAGGCTATTACCAGAAGATGCAAAGAAGAGAGCGTATGTGCGAATGATTTCAGATCTCATAGCCTCAGGGATCCAACCACTGCAGGTACAGAGAAAACAGTCTGGGGATTCTGATGCTAGGGATGAGGGAGGGAGGGAGACGGTCACAGAAATCTTGTTGCCATGTGCAGGGGTGGCTGCACAGGACCCCACGCTCCCAGCATCAATAGTCTCTCACTTCAGAACCCTCACTCTTGCTGGCCTGGCTGGCTCTACAAAGGCCAGGCTGGCTGCCAGCAGGTCCTCAAAACTGGGTCCCAAAAAGTCGTTTTGGTTGTTTGTTTGGTTTTTTTTTGCTGAGGCATCCCACCTCACTCCCTTCCTCATACTGCAGCTTTTAATCTTCTGGGCTGGTGCCAGCAGAATCAGTCAACTTAAATGCAGTGTCATTTGTTAATCGGAAGCTTTCCCTCTGCAGGTACAGGAAGTTTCAGCAGAGGGAAAACTTCAGTGCTGTCAAAGATAGCGTGTTTAAGCTGACTGATGCTGCCAGCGCCAGCCTGGAAGATTGAAAGTTGCAGTGTGCAGGGATGGTGCCACCAGCATCAGTCAATTTAAATGCATCCCTCCAACCAGCCATCCTAAGCAAGGTGAGGGGGCGGCGGTCATCGGAGACACGGGGGAGGGGTTGCGTAGCAGCAGGAGGGAGTGGGCATCTCTTCCGCTGCTGGGGGGTGTCGGGGGTGCATTGCTTGGCGGCAAGAGAGAGTGGCATCTCTCCCACTGCCGGGGGGAGGTGTCGGGTGGGGGTTTTGCTTGACTTTGGTGGCTCGATTTGTTGTTTATTTGATTTTGCGTTTATTCTGCACATGTGCCCATCACTATCACCAGCGATGGGCACATACAACTTTAACGAACCTTTGCAACTCTCTGCCAACCTCATTTGCAAGAACGTTTTTTTGAGAATAACTCACTTTTTTTAGCTCATATTAGCCCTTATTATTGATTATTACATTGGTTGCCAGTGGAAGCACGAGTAATGTTTAAACTTGCATGTTTATGTTTCAAGTTGGTTTGGGGATTGACCGCTACCTACCTGTTATCTCATCTCGTGCTATACAACCCCATGAGGATAACCAGGAATTGTTTGCATACCCGAAGATTTTAGGCTGTAAAGTCAGGTCCTTTTTGAACAGGATGTTAGCATTTCAAGCAAGTAAACAACAGTCCTGGATGGGTGACTATATCAGCGGAGCCATGTTATCTTACGGCGCCTTCCGAAAAGAAATTAAGACTTAACATAATAATTTTACTGCATAAATTTTACATTTTTATTCTCTTTTTAGTCAATATGCTGCATTCTAATTTTAAAATTTTGTATTTCGCTGATTGTCCAGTTTTATTCTTTTGTGTAAACCACCTAGAATTCTTTTGATTGTGGCAGTATACAAAAATAAAGTTATGTTATGTTATGCAGCCCATTGGTTTTTAACGTGAATGTTTGAGAGTCTAGCCCCAAATCCAACAGGGCCCCATCCCGCGTGGGTTCCGTTACTGCTGGAACAGTTCTTCTTGTAGAGATTCCAGGGGCCTCCCAGGATCAGGTTTGGGAACCGCTGGATTAAAGTCATTACCTCAACACAAAGGGTCCACGATTATTCAGTCTCTCTTTTACAAGTGGGGTACCCCTTAGCTAGACCTAGTTGCAACCCCTCAGAACCACATATGTCCCAGATATTGCTCAAAGTTCCACAGTCCAACCAGAGAAGCAGAAGATGCATTTCAGCTTTCATGGATGGGACTCATGGTGTAGCTTTTTTCCTCCAATACATTTGATTGAAGGATCTTACAAAAAGTGAAGCAGAACAACGCACATATGATAGCAATAGCTCCATACTGGCCTCATCAATTGTGGTTCCCACACTCCATCCTCGGCACGTCAACCTCCGAGATTCCTCTCGCAAGACTTAGATCTGCTTACTCAGGAGGGAGGACAACCTTCCTTCTCTTCATCTAGCAGCATGGCTAATTCTGCTCAAATAAACAAGTTTCACAGTTTTTCCCAATCAGTGCTTCAGATTTTATTAGCTTCTAGAGCAGAGTGTAGGGCTACCATAGTTTTTATGGTAAAAAGTAGACATGTAGCTCCCCCCCCCGTTCCACCCCCACACAACCTCATCTCCTCTTCTTCCCAGAGCTGGGGCCATGACTGGAAGGCCTCCAAGCATGAGCTGATGTGATGCGATGATATCACATACATGTGCGCATGGGTTTGATGTCAACTTGTTGCATCCTTGCATGCTCAGGGGCCCTCCAGAAGTGACCCCAAGATCTGTAGAGCCAGGGCTGTCCAAAACCCAGACAAAGTGCAAGGGTTTTCTAAATCCATGCAGACATCTGGACAGTCCTCTAAAAAGAGGACATGTCCGGGTAAATCCAGACATTTGGTAACCCTATCCAAGTGGTCTAATTTTTCTCATTGTGTACCCCCAAGAAACTTCCTTCCGGAGACTACATCAATACCACTAGAGTGTGGCTAGGAAGATGACTGTCCACGAAGAAATAGAAGTTTCTTACCTGTAACAGTAGTTTTCTGTGGACAGCTGCACAGGGACAGCTCAAGAAAAAGTATCACCTTGAGAATTTGAACTGACTCATGGTTTTCATCCCCCCAATCTCTTTTTCCTGTTTCCCTTTCTCAACAAATAAGCTTTTCCTTTTCTAATTCTCTTATTTATATTATGATGTACACCGCCTTATCTTACAAGGTTAGTTAAAGCGATATAACAAGTAACAATAATCACAAACTATACTGAGATTTGTTCTGCTATAAATAGTTCAGAGGCAGTGTCCTGAACGAGCTTCTCCATAGTGGTGGAGGCCTCGAGAGAAATAACAGAGATACTTGTGCAGAGGAGACTGCAATAGACTTCTTCTATTATTCTGAACGTGTGAATAATTTGCCACTGAGAGTTTGTGTTTGTGACCTGGGGAGAGTTGAGCACTTCCTAGACCAGCGTCTCTCAAACTTTTTTTAGCTTTGGCACACTAAGTGGAGCAAATGTTTTTCGCGGCACATTATAATTGAAATTATAAAATTACAAAACCAACAAAAAATTAAATTTGAGAGTTATTTAAAGTTTTTTAAGCTATGTAATTGTAACAATGGTGAAACTAAAGTAAACAGAATTGCTGTTCAATGCAATGGATGTCCTTGTTTTTGACTGCATATTAACTCAAAACGCAGCTCGATAGTTGACATACAAACACGCATTTCATCATCTATCATCTGCAGTCGTTTCCTCAATTTAATTTCTTTCAGAGCTGAAAATCCAAGTTTGCAAAGATAAGATCCAAATGGTAACAAAACCTTGATTGCTTTGTTGCTCAAGTTGCTGTTAGTTTATAATGACCAATCACATCAAAGAATGATGCTTGCCTGGGCGGTTGTATCCTCACGCACAAAGACGCTCATAACTGACGGACTCTTGCGTTTGCAACATACATGTCATCTATTCTAGTGTATTCTTATGAGACTCATCTTCTACCAACCTTGCTATACTCATGTCACCCCTCTCCTTAAATCACTTCACTGGCTCCCTAACCGCCTTTGCATTCAGTTCAAGCTCCTCAATCTCTCTCCTCTCTCCTTATACAACTCCCTCAGATAAGCTGCTCTTAGCTGTACCCTTTTCTTCCACTGCCAATTCCAGACTTTGTTCCTTTCATCTAGCTGCTCCCTATGCCTGACCCAAGTTTGTCCGCTAAGCCCCTTCCCTTCCCTTGTTTAAAAGCAGACCGGAAACCCACCTTTTTGATATAGCCTTCAATCCATAACCCTCCAACCCACTGCCCACCCACCCAGTCCCATGACATCCTCTTTGTCTGTTTAGATTGTAAGCTCTTTGGAGCAGGAACTTTCTCCTTCATAACTCTGTACAGCGCTGCATGCGTCTGGTAATGTTACAGAAATAATTCCTAGTAGTAGTGTGAAGAGTTTCAGTCTTTGGGAAGCAGAGCTGAGATTGTGATGTCATAATGCCTCATTCCACCAATAAGAGCCAACCTCATCAATGATGTCACAATGGCTTGATTGTCCTCTGCCCTCCGACCCAGCCAGCAGATTAACCCTTCCCCTTAACTGGATCCATGACATCCTCTTTGTCTTGTCTGTTTAGATTGTAAGCTCCTTCGAGCAGGTACTGTCTTCTTTGTGACTCTGTACAGGGCTGTGTACATCTGGAAATAATTAATAGTAGTACTAAAGGAATTTTAAAAATAAAGTAAAATTCTGGAATCTCTTCAGGGCACACAGTTTGAGAGACACTGTCCTAGACTGAGGGAAGGAAGCTCATGACCACCCTCCAGTGGCTGAAATAGGAACCTGTATGCCTCCTCAGATACTTTCTCATATTTCTGTTAATCTAAGTGCCAGGCAGAATGAGACACAGAGGGAGGGTCAGTCTAACTCTCAGTTAACATGCAGAATGATTTTTCTCCATGTGTCCCACAGTATCTGATTTGCAGCTTTTGTCTCCTTAGAACCTGATGGTTTTACAGAAGCTGGGGGATGGTGAAAGGCTAGGATGGGCTCAATCGTACATCACCAAGGGCTTCCATGGTGAGTCCAGGGAATTAATCCTCAAACTGAACTTTCTAAGGAGATAGCTGACTTCAGGGGAGGACTGGGGTGAACAGAACCCCCACTGGGTGCAGGCAGGGCTGGGATGAGCAAGGGCATGTCTGTATGATGAATTTATTTAAGAAATCTCAGCCATACAAATAATATAATTTGCAATATATTTGTTTTGACAAATCTGTTTAAGAACTTCAGCCATGCAATTAACGTCATCCGATATGTCTGGCAGATCCTCTTGCTGTAAACTGCTCTGAACTGTCAGGGTATAGCGGGTTATAAATAAATTTGAATTTAATCTGAATGTTGCTGCTCTCCTGTCCTCACAGCACTAGAGAAGATCCTGGATTGTACAGCGGGCCAATACTGTGTGGAAGATGAGGTGAGGGTTGGAGACCAGAACCACACGAGGTAGTCCCTTGTCTCGGTGTAAGGGACACACTACATTTTTATCCCTCAAGATTCAGGCTGGCAATGTGGTCTCCTTGTGATGAAATTGCAGACATGTGCACCAGGGACCTTTCTGCTGCTAGTTCATCTAATAATTAGTAAAAGAGATGGGACTTGATAGATCGCTTTTCTGTGTGGTCACACTCAAAGTGGTTTACATGTTTTAGACAGGTACTTATTTTGTACCCAGGGCTATGAAGTGTTAAGTGAGTCCCAAGGAGCTGCAGTGGGAGTCTACCTCACCACTTCACGGTGCTGAGGCATCCATTCTAACTACTAGGCCACTCCTCCACTGCCTCCAAATGAAGCAGTCTCCAGCTGGAAAATTAGGTGCAGACAGTCTCCATCAACTGCAGGTTAGTGCTGGACTGTAGACCAGGGTGGTCATCTCTTAAGGGTGAGGTCGAGCCCACAGTCACCTCTTAGAATTGTGGAACGCAGGGGCTGGAGTCTTGCAGAAACACGTTGCTGAGAGGGACCGTCGCTTAGGGGGAAGGCTAGAGGGGTTCCATTTATGATCAGGGGCTTTTGCTTCTCAGTGTGGGGGCCCAATCACGGCCTGGGTTTGGAACAGGAGAGCTGTCGCTGCAGCAGAGTCTCTGTGTAACCGAGAGATGTACTGCCCCTGGCTAACTATTGCTGGAGGCTTTTTCCTTAAAGGATGACCTAGGTCAGGGGTCTCAAAGTCCCTCCTTGAGGGCCGCAGTCCAGTCGGGTTTTCAGGATTTCCCCACTGAATATGCATTGAAAGCAGTGCATGCACATAGATCTCTTGCATATTCATTGGGGAAATCCTGAAAACTTGACTGGATTGCGGCCCTCTAGGAGGGACTTTGACACCCCTGACCTAGGTGTAAGTGCAATGATTTGATAGTAACATACATCTCTTTCCTCCACCCTCCAGGTATCCATGGCGGATCTGTGCTTGGTCCCCCAGGTGTACAATGCAGAGAGGTAAGAGACAGAAGCTTTAGCTCACTGTAGCTGAAAGAGAGATTCCCAGAAAATGTAGCTGAAAGGGCTGAGCTGCTTCCCCTGGTTAGTGGATCTGGTCCCAGCCAGGTCTCTGTTTGACCCTAGTTTGGAGGTTTCATGAATATATAAGGAAGCAATTGGGGTGTTATGCCCTGAGGTGGGAGTTTGCGTTCACTTCCCGTTACCTGCTGTTCTGGAACTTATATTTCTATGGCTGCTGCTGTGGGCTCCGTAACAGCCTGCTGAGAGAAGGCAGAGGGCTGCTGCAGTCCTGCAGGGAAGGATTTGACAGGGTGACGGTAGGGGGACTTTTTAATAATGCGCCTCCAGTTAATCCAGGGGCCCAAGATTAGGAAGCTGTTGTACCTGAGTAAAGGAGTTGAGTGTCTTGGTTTAGTGACCTCCATTGCAGGGGGTCTTAGCCAGGTGCTTGGGACACACCAACTCGGTCTGCTTTTGAAGATATCCACAATGAATATGCATGAGGGAAATATCCTCTGCTTTATTGTGCTATCAAGGCTATGAAAGGTCTTCAAAATGTTCAAAAAATGCCACATCGGTCCATTCAGCCAAAAATGGGATCATCTTTCAGCTCTATTCGTCTCCAAGCTCTTGGATCTGTTTTTCAATGCTGCTCCTGACCTTCAGGGCTTGTGTTTGGACAGTTCCCCTTACTCCTCTGTCCTTCATGCTTGTGAGCAAAATTGGAGGTTACTCGTTTGGCTTTTTCCTGCCCTGTGCCCTCGCTGTGGAGCGTTCTCTCTGCATATCTGCAAACGTAGCCATCTTAGGAGACATTCAAAAAGGCTCTGAACAACTCTTGTAAATGTTTTTGGTGAGCTGTTAGCCAATGATTCTCCCTTTAACTATGTTGTAAGGCAACACACTTTGAGTCTTCTGCTTTTAGTGAAACTGTTAGACCATTTGCTGTTCTTAATGGACTGAATAAACTAAATCCCTACACTCTGTAGGCCAGAACTGCACGCTGTTGATTGTCCCTGCTGTCCTCTATTCTGGATGAGGTGGTTCATGCTGGGTCCTTTAGTAACTGCTACATATGGATCCAGGGATTTAGATGAATGATCTCGTGCACCATTTTGCTTTTCTTTTGGTGATGCTCATCACTTTTGTCTTACAGATTCAAGGTGGACCTGACGCCGTTTCCCACCATCACTAGGATCAATCAAGCTCTAATGGAACTGGAGGCTTTTAAAGTGAGTCATCCCTCACGGCAGCCAGACACGCCTCCTGATCTGCGAGCCTAGTGCCCTGTGCTGCCACTCCCAGCCGAAAGCCTCATCCAGTAATCTCAAGCATGGAAAAACCTTCAATGCGAGAGCCAGGACTAGTGTGGAGAAAGTCTCTTGGGCCGGCCCCTCCAACACAGTTGGAGCAAACTGGTTAACCTAAACAAAGTCCTCCCTCTTCAGCCCGTCTGCCCCTCCTAAGTCTCTCCCCTCTTCTCCCAAGCCAGGTTTTCCTTTCACCTCTGGAGGCTTATTTCGAGCATTGTCACAGGCACAAATGTTTTGCTTTTCTTTCAGCATTCTGTGGCTCTCAGCGACTTTGATCCATGCAGTGTCCTATTTCCTGTACATGGAATTCTGGACCCTCTGGATCTCAAAGACACTTAGGGCTATGTCCTATAAACGGTGCTGTACGTTAGGTGAGGGCAGGCGCCCTACCACTGCTTAACTTGTTTTAATTGGCTTTAATTGGCGCAGTAATTGACCTTGTCATTTAAAACCGGCTAAAAGCTTGTTAAAAAAAAAGACAATGTGACATTTTTTAACAGATTTTACAAGTCACATGTGAAAATTGTCATATAAAATATTAAATTTAAAAAATATTTAAAAATTTTTTTTTTAAAGAAATATGGATAACTAATATCAATAAAGAATAGCAAAGAGTCACCGCTGTTTAGTGAGCCGATGAAGAAAGCAAGCAAATGGATATTTTCAGTATATTACATATAGCATTATCTTACAGTAAAGTGCCATTAACAGAAAACAGTAAAGAAAATCTGAAATGAATGAAAAATGACGTAATAGAGCCCAGTAGCCCCTAATTATTCACAATAGACAAAAAAGGAGAATATGTGGTCTTTAGCAAACTAACCCTCTAAGCCACATCTATGTCTGAAAATTCTGAGGAAATTTTCTAACTGAAGTGGGTCAAATACAGCTTCCCTTGCCCTGAGATCATGTATTTATAGGAAAGGGGTCTCAAAGTCCCTCCTTGAGGGCCGCAATCCAGTCGGGTTTTCAGGATTTCCCCACTGAATATGCATTGAAAGCAGTGCGTGCACATAGATCTCATGCACATTCATTGGGGAAATCCTGAAAACCCAACTGGATTGCGGCCCTCAAGGAGGGACTTTGAGACCCCTGCTATAGGGGAATTTTCTAAGGGAAATATTTCTTTGAGGGCTACCCTCCTTCTGACATTCACAACAGCGTGAAAAAAGGATGATACTGAAATCATATTTCAAGAAGAAAGAGTATGATTTTGTGTGGTTCAAGGATTTCTGTGTTTCTAGAGGAAATTATGTCTACAATTATTATAGCTGTGTGAAGAGAGTCGCTACTAATGGCTCTTAACTGTACTTTAAAATCAGACAAGCGAGGTTGGTGTTGGGATATGATACAAAACATCAGCTCATAAGTATTTGTTCTGGACTAAAGCCTTCCCCCTTTCGTGTTTGTGTCTTTTTCCAAATCATGGGCCTTTCTTCCACAGGAGCAAGGACTGTGTGCTTGTTAAATACCATCTGATTTATTTCAATAAAAGTCCCTACCTGCTTTATCTGTGCTGCTACACTTATTAGACAAAAGGTTTGGATAGAAAGACCCTAAGCAGATGGGGGGAGGGTAACGCTCCCAGTTTCTTCCTCTGCCTGTGTCTCTCTAAAAGGTGCTTGGTGTGGACAGGTGGACCACAGTGACTCAGCTTATGTCTCCAGCTCCTGCCCTAGCGGCTAAAAATTGATCAGAGCTCATTAGGAGAAAGCTTCTCCTGCACTACTGGCCCAGTGAGGGGTCTTATTTTGATTTCACCTAAGAAAATAGCTTCCTAGAACTAGCTATGAAACCAAATTAGTTCATTATGAAGGATGGTGAGGAGAAGCCATTTGGGCCACTAGCCACAAGAGTTTATCGGATTGTCCTATGCCTGAAACAAGATGAGGGAGGTACAAGAACGGGAAGTGTTGAACATTCTGAATGCATTTACATTGACTGGTTGGGTGAAATAGTGATGGGAATTTCAAATTCCTCTCTAGCATTTGCATTCTGTCTTGCACATTTGGCTGAAACCAGAACTGAAGGTTCTTTATCGTCCAGTCCAGATAAGTGAATTACGTCTCCCAACCAGCAGGTGGAGACAGAGAAAATAGCTCAGAGCTGATTTCACTCTCCCTGGATATCTTACGCTCGTATGTCAAAGCTGAGATAACCAAAAGCAACTGTTATGTTGCAGATTTCTAAATCATCACCAAAGCCAAATCTGATAAATAAAAAATATAATTCTATGGTCACTAACTAGGAATGAGACAATTCCATAAATCAAGGGGTATAACTCTCAAAGCATGTCACAACATACTCAACATGGACACTCAAATAGAGAAAAAGTAGCAACAAAAAAGAAATAATGCAGGCAAAACTGTACACAAAACCCTTAAAAGCCAGACTGGAGAAAGAGACACTGAAAGGAATCAACAGGTAAGATTTTTTTTTATTTTACAATCTTAGTTCTAATATTTCAGACACCAAGGCTTGTTCTCCTCAGCTGAATAATTTTCGTAGCTATAAAAACTAAGAGCAAAAAAGCCTGAGTGTGTCCCATGACACACAGCCCTGAAAACAGGGACCATCAACCTGATCTTTATGTAAGCTGAGATTAATTGGCAGATTGCAGTCTTGTTTACTTTTTAAGGTACATTTGCATCTCCTGGGGACAGTACTTCAGGCGTGTGTGCTTAGCTGTTTACTGATGGCATTACTGTTATACGTTAAGGGTTATACATTTGATATGTCACCTTTCTGTGGTACAGCCCAGGCGGTTTACTTATATAAAGGTACTTTCTCTGTCGCTAGTGGGCTCACAATCTCTTTGATTGCAGTCTGCAAGCAATCCATAACCAATATGTTAAAACCCACAGAGTCAAAGATAGCTGATAGGTCAAATTGTTGTAGGATTGATTGCTGTCCTCTACTCAGCATCTGATTGATTTTGGTTGTTAAGGTCAATAGTAAGACTTCTGTGCTGTGATACAAAGCTAAATTGGATGAAATGAAGACAGGAGAATGTGTGGATGGAAGGTGGGCTTCTCTTGTAGGAAGTTATCCAAATCATTTTTTTAAACCCTGCTAAGCTAACTGCTTTTACTACATTCTCCAGAAACAAATAATTACACATTGAGTAAAGAAATATATGCTTATGTTTTGTTAGTAGCTTCATCATATGCCCTTAGGCCTAGTATTTTTTAAGAGAGTGAACAAGCGATTCACATCTACCCTTTCCACTCCACTCAGTATTTTATAGACCTCTATCATATCACCCCTGAGCTGTCTCTTCTCCAGGCTGAAAAGCCCCAGCCACTTTAGCCTTTCTTCACAGGGAAGTCATCCCATTCCTTTTATCATTTTCATTGCCCTTCTCTGTACCTTTTCTAATTCCGCTATATCTTTTTTGAGGTACAGTGACTAGAACTGCACACAGTATTCGAGGCATGGCCATACCAAAGAGCGATACAAGGGTATTATAACATTTTCCTCTTTGTTTTCCATTCCTTTCTTGATAATTCCTAACATTCTATTTGCTTTCTTAGCAGTCGCTGCATATTGAGCTGAGGGTTTCAACATATCCTCAACAATGATACCTAGATCCTTTTCCTGGGCAGTGACTCCTAACACAGAACCCAGTATCAAATAGCTATAAGTTCGGATTCCTCTTTCCCACATGCATCATTTTGCACTTGTTTACATTAAACATCATCTGCCCTTTTGATACCCAGTCTCACAAGGTCCACTTGCAATTTTTCACAATTCCCTTGCAATTTAACAACTTTAAACAAATTTGCTCTACTCTGTAACACCTCTGGACGTGTCCAGAAATCCTCTTCTGTAATTCTGAAATCTGCCTTGAACCACAAGGTAATGGTGAAATAAAAATCACTAATGTAATGTAATTAGTGATTTTTATTCCGCCATTACCTTGTGGTTCAAGGTGGATTACAGAAGAGGATTTCTGGTCCAGAGGTGTTACAGAGTAGAGCAGGTTGCTTCAGAGGATTGAAATGTTTCATACGGTGTTAGTCTTCATGGATTTCTTGAATAGCAGAGTTTTTATTTCTTTTCTGAAAGTTTTGTAGTCTGGGGTTGCGATTAGTAGATTGGAGAGTTGGTGGTCTAGTTTTGCTGCCTGAGTGGCTAGAAGGCCATTGTACAGTTTTTTCCGTTTGACGTCTCTGATTGGAGGGTATGTGAATGGTGTCTGGGTTCTCCTGTGTCTGGTTGTAGTGGTTTGTATTAGGCGGTTGTTCAAGTGGGCTGGGATGTCACCATTTATGGATTTAAATAATAGACAGTAGAATTTAAATAGTATTCTTGCCTGAATTGGGAGCCAGTGTGAGTTAAGGTATGCTTCAGTGATGTGGTTGTGTTTTCTTAGTGAATAGATTAGTCTCAGGGCTGTGTTTTATACTGTTTGTAGTTGTTTTACCATTGTTGCGGGGCAGGGGAGATAGAGGATGTTGCAGTAGTCAAGGAGACCTAGGACTAAGTCAAACTTGCCTTAGGTTTCTCGTGACCGCAAATGATTTCTGTATTGTTTTGTTGATTTGTGGTTGCATGATGCAGCATCTATCTAAAGTCATTCCCAGAAGTTTTAAAGTGGGTTGAATGGGGTATGTGATTGAGTTTAATACTAGGTTTGTCATGATTGGAGTTTTGGTTTTTTTTGAGAAGTATGAATTTTGTTTTGTCTGGGTTCAGTTTTAGTTTGTGGTCTTTCATCCATGTTGCCACTGTTTCTAGAGTTCTGTGTAGTGTGTCTGTCATGGTGGTCGTTGGCTGATCAAAAGGCAGGAGAATGGTGATGTCGTCTGCATAGCTATAGGAGGTTAAGCCTATTTTGTCTAGGCAGGTGCCGAGGGATGTAATGTAGAGATTGAAGAGTGTTGGGGATAATGGCGATCCTTGGGGTACGCCACAGGGGTTGGACCATGGTTCTGATTTTTCTTTGTCTTTGCTCTGCAGGTCCTGGATTGTAGGAATCCTTGAAACCATGTGTGTATTTTGCCTGTGATTCCTATTGTATCTAGTATTTGTAGCAGGATGTTGTGGTCTACCAGGTCAAATGCTGCGGTGAGATCTAGTCGAATAATCAGCATTATTTTGCCTGTGCTTAGGTATTGTCTAGCTGTGTCCAGAAGGGATCCTAGTAGTGTCTCAGTACTGAAGTTGGTTCTGAATCCAGACTGTGTAGGGTGGAGCAAGTTGTGGTTTTATAGGTAGTTGGTGAGGAGTTTAGCTACGAGGCCTTCCATTAGCTTGACATATAGTGGAATTGAGGCTATGGGTTTGTAGTTGGATGGTTGATCTGTTGCTCCTTTTGGGTCTTTCAAGATTGAGGTGACAATGAATTCAGAGAGGTCTTGTGGAAAAAGGCCATCTGTGAGCATGGTTTGTATCCACTGCATGAGGAGAGTGCGGAATTTTAGGCTGGATATTTTTAATAGGTATGGAGGGCATTGGTTAAGGTTGCAAGCTGCATGGCTGTATTTTTTATAGAGTTTGTTAAGATTGAACCATAATATTGTGGAGAAGTGGGGCCAGGTCCTATCTGCTGCAGCTGATTCTTTTTCTGTGGGGGGCATTGTGATTGCTTCTAGGTTGGGGTTCCTGCGAAGTTTGTTCTGGCAGTTGTAATTTTGCTTTTAAAGTATTCAGCTAAAAGGGTGGCTGAAGGGAGGGTTGTCGTTTTTGGCTAGGCAGGGTTTGGTGTCTGCGAGTTCTTTTAGTAATTGGAATAGTTTTTTTGTGTCTTGGGCCTCTATGCTTATTTGGTTTGTGTAGTATGTCTTTCTTTTAGCCTTCAGGGGGGAACAAGCCTTTAAGGGGGGGACAAGCCTTCAAGGGTGGGCATGCCTTCAAGGGGGGACAGATCTTCAGGGGAGAGGGGCCCTCGTGTAGAAGTACACGGAGGGAGGGAGGGAACGGGGGTTCAAAGAGATGTGAATATGCCGGACTTTGGGGGTGAAGAAATAATGGGTCTAAAAATAGAGGAGAGGGAGAGAGATGATGGACCATGGGTTTTAGGGAGGGAAGGAACAGAACGGGAGAGAAGTTGGACACAAGGGATGGTGTGGAGGGGGGGGTGGATAGAGATACTGGATAGGAGGGTAGTTGGGAAAAGAAAAGGAGAGATGGTGGACCCTGGGGTGGTGGGGAAAGAAGGAGAGATGATGGATAAAAGGGTAGTTAAGAAAAGGTGGATCTGTGGAGGGAGACAAAAAAAAGGAAAAGATGCCAGACCTCCGGGGGAGGGAAGGGAAACGGAAGGGGAGGACAGAGATGGCAGATGGATGATTAGCATGCAGAAAGAAGGAGACCTTGGCAAGCAAGTTATCAGAAGACAACCAGAGCCTGGGACCAACAAGATTTGAATAATGACCAGACAATAAAAGTAGAAAAACTAATTTTATTTTCCATTTTGTGATTACAATATGTCAGATTTGAAACGTGTATCCTGCCAGAGCTGGTGTAGACCGCAAACGTAGGTTAGGATTTAAGAGAGAGAGGAAAAGTGTTTTTTGTTTGTTTATTTTGTTTACACCACAGTGCCAGTGTGGTTAGGAGAAGGCAAAGGGGATGAAGAGGCTATAAAATAAACCCACCAGGATGTTTGAAAAAAACATCCAATTGGGCAGGAAAATCGAATCGAAAAACCAATTCAGTAGGCTGAATCGAATCAAAATTTTTTTTCCTGAATCGGGCAGCACTAGTTTGAATAGATGGTTCTGGACCATTTTCCATATGAGGTTGGTAGAATGGGCTGTTGGGTCATGAAGGCAGCAATGTCTAGTTGGTTGGTTCTAGTTATTCCCATTTCTAGATCATTGATAAATATGTTAAAAAGCAGCAATCCCAGTACAGACCCCTGGGGGCACCCCACTATTTACATAAGAACATAAGAATTGCCGCTGCTGGGTCAGACCAGCAGTCCATCATGCCCAGCAGTCCGCTCATGTGGCGGCCCTCTGGTCATAGATCAGCGCTCTAACTGAGACTAGCCCTATCAGCGTATGTCCTTGTTCAGCAGGAACTTGTCTAACTTTTTCTTGAATCCCTGGAGGGTATTTTCCCTTATGACAGCCTCCGGAAGAGCGTTCCAGTTTTCTACCACTCTCTGGGTGAAGAAGAACTTCCTTACGTTCGTACGGAATCTATCCCCTTTCAACTTTAGAGAGTGCCTTCTCGTTCTCCCTACCTTGGAGAGGGTGAATAACCTGTCTTTATCTACTAAGTCTATTCCCTTCAGTACCTTGAATGTTTCCATCATGTCCCCTCTCATTCTCCTCTGTTCAAGGGAGAAAAGGCCCAGTTTCTCTAATCTTTCACTGTACAGCAACTCCTCCAGCCCCTTAACCATCTTAGTCGCTCTTCTCTGGACCCTTTCGAGTAGTACAGTGTCCTTCTTCATGTACAGCGAGCAGTGCTGGGCGCAGTACTCCAGGTGAGGGCGCACCATGGCCCGGTACAGCGGCATGATAACCTTTTCCAATCTGTTAGTGATCCCCTTCATGAAGTGAGGAAGGCAGAAAACAGAATAGAAGTTACTTTCAAAGCTTTTATTCTTCATAGCAAGTAAAATAACATTTTTAAATCATACCAGTACAGGCTTATATATGGCAGCAACCAAGTTTGCATGGCTCATTAGACAGCAGAATCCTGGAGAAGCCATCAACCTTTCCCAAACTGGCTGAAAAAGTGCATCCCAAAATCCACTGCATGTATTGACCTGAACCTCCCCCCCTTACCACTTTCAGTAAGACAGGTCAGGTGCTCTAACATCTAATGCTCCCCACAACCCCCCAGCAGTAAAATACTGCGGCCCTGTGCCAGACCTCCTGACTTCAGGGATTAGTTCTTGTTCATGTGTCTTATGCAAGCTCTGGTAGACCCCGTTATTTAGGGTACATATCACTGACAGCAGAAAGCACCCCCTCCTCACTTGCACAGCTTCAGAACCTCACACTCTACATATTAGCCCCTATTAACACAGATGTGAGAAGGGAAGATTAATGGTTCCTTTGCTTCAGGCTCACTGAAAGTCTTTTCCTGGCTGGATTCCACTGGCTTCACTTGGCCTGGACACCTTCCTCGGTCAGATCCAGCTGGGTTTTACACATGTTGCTGTAAAAGTTACCTTCACAGTCGGAGCCACCAAAGATCAGCACCGTGCATAGGTGACGGCCACCTTGGCTCTCTTTGTCTGCATCAGTCAGGTGGGCAGAGGTTAGATTAAGCACTGTGTGGCCAGACCTCTTGAATAAGCCGAGACTGTTCAGGATAATGCTGCTCCAGGAGGCAGTATCTGAAATGCAAGAGACAGTTTAGCCTCACAGCCCTTCCCAGTAGGTGACACCAAACAAAAAGAGCTCACCCTCACAGCCCTTCCACCTGGATCAATGAGGCCAGCTTGCAAACTTGGCTTCTCCCACCTACATTCTTTGTGATTGGGCAAAGCCACTTCATCCTCCACTGTCTCAAATACAAATTCACCACAGTTCCCATCCCTGTGGATAACTGCGGGAAACCATCCCGTGTCATTCTTTAGTGTCTAACTCAACCTCAGTCCTTCTACACCAGCATTCGTCAATGCAAGGCTTGAGGGTCAGTGGATGGAAACTGTCCCGGTCTTTTAGTGTCTAACTCAATCTCAGTCCTTCTACACCAGCATTCGTCAATGCAAGGCTTGAGGGTCAGTGGATGGAAACTGTCCCGGTTATTCTTTAGTGTCTAACTCAACCTCAATCCTTCTACACCAGCATTTTTTTTTTTTTTTTAAATTAAGGATTTGAAAATTATTTCCAAATAAACTTGTCAGGAAATACAGAACGAATTATACAAACAGGAAATTCAAAATTAAATATACATTAATCCATAAGTCTTTCTTAGACCACTATCCTTCAAAAGTCAAAAGATCCAAGTGTGAATAAAGAGGAGATTATTCTATCTTTGAAACAAATATTAAAGAAAGGCTTAACAGTTTTTCTCCCACATTTCAAATTAAACTGTTCAAAAATACACTAAATAGTCCCAGTAACCAATTTCTTCATATCAATAAATGTTCTTAGTTGTTCTGGGGAAAAGAACACATATTTTATCCCTAGATATTTTATCATACATTTACAAGGATAGGCGAGCAGAAACAAAGCACCCAAGGAAACCACTTCAGGTCTCATGGCAAGAAATAATTTTCTTCGTTCTTGAGTTTGTCTGGTAACATCTGGAAATATCCAGACTTTTTTTTTTTTTTTTTACCACAAAACAGTTCCTGAGATTTTCTAAAAAACATTTTGAAGACAGCATTAACGTCCTGTTCAAAAACAAAAGAAACCAATAAAGTTGCTCTTTCAGTATTTTCATTAATGGTAGATTCCAATAAATTCGTAACATTTAATGGAGTATTAGCAGAACTTTGTTGTAAATTAACTGTTTCAGATCCCATTTCTTGTTTCTTTGGCAAATAAAAGATGCGATTCACTGGTGGAATATTATCAGAAGAAAAGTTTAAATTTTCAGACAAATATTTTTTCAAAAGATCAATGGGAGTCATCACCAGAGATTTAGGAAAATTCAAAATTTTTATCTTCAATCTGCGATTAAAATTTTCTATTTGTTCAATCTTCCTATTAAGAGCTATTCTTTCCTTTACCATACCGGACGTTAAGTCTTCAAGTTTCTCCGTCTTGTCCAAGACCTTTTTCAATTCTTGAGAAAATTCTACTTTTGTCCCATCCAGTTTCTTACCCAGAATATCAACTGTACTTACTAAAGCTGAAACTTCAGTTGAAGTCCTTGACACTGAGATATTTAGGGCTCCTTTTATCAAGCCGCGCTAGCAGGGTTAGCGCACATGACTTTTAATCACGCACTAACCCCTGCGCTGGCCAAAAAACTACCACCTGCTGAAGGCAGGCATTAGCGGCTAGCGAGGCCGGTGATTTAACGCGCTGTGCCTATTCATACTCTGATTCTTCCCTCTCTCCTTAAAAGAATGACACAGAGATGATTTCCTGCAAGGACAGGAACGGTGATGAATTTTGTCACCATATCATGCTCTGTTGTGATCCACAGCCTAGCGGTTAGTGCAGTAGCCTGAGATCCAGGGGAACTGGATCTGAGTCCCACTGAAACTCCTTGCAACTCAAAAGCAAGTCACTTAACCTTCCATTGGCCCAGGTACAACAACTTATATTGAGAGCTCACTAGGGACAAAAAGTATCAGTGTCTTTTTTTCAACCATCAAGATACTCAAAATGATTCTTGAGTCTTCACACCATTGATGATGGGTAGAGCCTATAGTATCACAGAGAAGAGCACAACCCAAGAGAAGGAAGGACTTCTACTCACCCAGATTAAAGACAAAAGCATCTCGGAGGGATCCCAGCCCACAGCAGCCACCGCTGATCACCATCTTATGGTCTGAAATGGACAAAGCAGCATGGAAACTAGAAAGGGCACAGATACCAAAGACAGATCGTCAGAAATGGGCTCAACGGATTCATGGTCTGACCATTATCTGATCTTGTTTTCTCCTTTCCTGTCTGAATATTGTAATTCCAAACATGTTGTTTGTTTTTTTCACCATCATCTCGCATAAAGCTGAGGATTCCAAGTGCTGGTCTCTGAGTGCTGGACTCAGCACCTTCTACCTATAGTCAGGATTTTGTACCCTGAGCTGCAACACATTCATTGTGATTTGCTATTTAGATGCCCCGTTCTGGTCTCCCAAGTTCACCTGCAATTCCTGACAATCTCAAAATTTTCAGGATACCCACAATGAATTTGCATGAGAGGTATTTTGATGCAGTGGAGAAAATGCACGCTAATACATGCCGTACATATTCACTGTCAATATCCTGAAAATCTGACTGACCAGGACTGGGTTGAAAGCCACTGATCTAGACCAGATCTCAGCAAAATGAGCAATATTACATTACATTAGTGACTTTTATTCCACCTTAATCTTGCAGTTTTAGGTGGATTACAAGAGTAAGCTGGACATTTCCAGGAGAATTACAGGATACTAAGTACAAGACTGTGACTTATTCAGATATTTACAAGAGCAGGGAAAATTAGGTACGGCTTTAGTTTGTCTTGACAAATTTCCTAACTAGGGGGGTCTTTATTTCCCTTCAGAGAGTTTGTATTCAGGTGGTGTTATCAGTAAGTAGGCGAGGTGGTGGTCTAGTTTCGCTGCCTGAGTTACTAGTAGACCATTGTACATCTTCTTGCGCTATGTGCCTTTTATTAGGGGGTGAGTAAATGGAGACCGAGTTCTTCTTGGCCTGGTTGAGTTGTTTCTGGATAAGACGATCATTCAGGCAGGCAAAGGTAGCGCCATTCAGGGTTTTGAATAATAGTAAAATCTGAATATTTGTGCTTGCATTGGGAGCCAGTATGTGTCTAAGTATATGGTGGTGATGTGATCATATTTGCTTAGTGAATAGATCAGTCTGAGGGCCGTGTTTTGTACGATCTGTAATTGTTCCATCATGCTTGCAGGGCATGGTAGGTAAAGGATGTTGCAGTAGTCTAGAAGTCCCAGGACTAGGAGTCAGAATTGCTCCCTATTGTGTTGTTGGAAAGTCGGTCCATGTTCTCTCTGCTGCAATGGACTCTCCTTCTGTGGGATGTAATGTGACCTCATCCAGGAGGCTTGGGATGCCTTCAAAGGTGATCCTGGTGATTGTGATCTTGTTTTTTGAAGAATTCGGCCAGTTGAGTGGCTGAGGGGGGTGGTTTCCATTGGTGACCAGGCAGGGTTTGGTGTCGGTGAGTATCTTGAACTTCCACACCTACCTGTTTGGAGAAGGTGGCTTTCTGTTTCTCCTTTAGTTTTGCCTTGCATTGTTTGATCAGCCTTCTCCTTGCTGTTTTTGTGTGCTCCTGGCTCCTTTTACTCCAATCTCTTTCAAGTTGTCTGCATTGCCTTTTGAGTAGGAGTAGTTTGTTGATGAACCACTTGTCGGCTCACCTGCTGATTCGGTTCTTTATTTGTACTGGTGCCAGCTTGTCCAGGATTCCTTCACTTAGTGTGCGCCGTTGACGGTAGCGAGGTCTATTGGCTGTTAGGGCTACTGGGATTGGGAAGATGTTGTTCCTTTCCACTTTGGTAGGCGCAAGGTGAGCAGCAGGATAAGATATATTTGTTTTTCCATGGGAGACTTCATTGTGTTTGTTAGTGGGGGGAGGGGTTGTAGGGAGGAGCTATGGGCTTTGCTGTGGATGGTAACAAATAGTGCTAGATTGAGGGGGAGGGAGGCTGGGTCTCTTTTCTTTCAGGAAGAAAAAAATTCACAGGCTGCACATCTCTCAGGTTATTGTAAGGTGTCCATTCTTGGCTTCAGCATGAGGGCAAGAATCTTCAAATAAAGATGGCACCCTAGTCCATTACCCCCAAGAGAGAAGGGGCAGATGATGGAAGTGGAGAGAAGGGGGAGAGAGAAGAGGGCACATGATGGAAGTGGAGGGGAAGAGAGAGAAGAGGGCAGGTGATGGAAGTGGGGGGGAAAGAGAGAGAAGGGGCAGATGATGGAAGTGGGGAGAAGGGGCAGATGATGGAAGTGGGGAGAAGGGACAGATGATGGAAGTGGGGAGAAGGGACAGATGATGGAAGTGGGGAGAGAGAAGAGGGCAGATGATGGAAGTGGTGGAAAGAGAGAAGGGACAGATGATGGAAGTGGAGAGAAGAGGGCAGAGGATGGAAGGAGGTGATAAATAAAAGGAGGGCACATGATGGGGGAAAAGGATTGAGTTAGGGAAATACTAGAAGGGGTGAGGGAAAGAGGTGGCGAGCTGTAGGTAGATAGTAAAAAAGGAAATTGATGAGAAGGTAGTAAGAACGTAATCTAGATGGATGCAGAAAATAAATTGAAAAGGAAAATAAGGGAAGAAAGGGATTGCAGAAGAGAGGTGTGGGAGAGGGAAGGAGAGGAGAGAGATGCCAGACCAATGGGGGTGAAAGGAGAGATGGAAGGAGGAGGCATACAGTTTCTGGAAGAGTCATAGAAGGAGAGAAGATGCCATATAGGTGGAGAGAGATGGCAGACAGTGGATGGAAGGAAGAGAGTAACAAGATGAGGAAAGCAGAAACCAGAGAAGACAAAGGTAGAACAAAAATTTTCTATTTATTTGTTGCTTTAGGAGACATGTGTCACTGTTTCTGTGATGTTACATTGTATGCAGAGTCCAGCTTCTTGCTGGTTCAATTTTAACATTTGTCTATGTATTTCTATTTTATCCCCCCTTTTACAAAACTGTGGAGCGTTTTTTAGCGCCAGCCGTACTGGTAGCAGCTCTGATGCCCAGAATTCTATGAGCGTCAGAGCTGTTACCACCGTGGCTAAAATCCACACTAGTTTTGTAAAAGGGGGAGGGGTTAGTTTGTGATGACATATTCCATACTAGGCAAAGGTGTTTTCTGTGTTCTGTGTGTTCGAAAGACATGTTTTTCTGTTAGGATTGACTGCAGGATTGATCTGTACTAGTCTGGCTTGTTTAGTTTTACAATGGGTGTATTGATGTTGTACTGCTCACTGCAGTATGTAAGATGCTGCCTTTTCCTAGGAATTCATGTGTGACATGTGGATTGTTACTAAAAATCATGTTTTCATACAGTTGGAGGGGGGTGTCAAAAAATGATGGGCCCCGGTTGTCACATATGCTAGGTACGCCACTGCTCAAAACAATCCTGTACAAAAGCACATCATGGACATACTTTGAAAATTAAAGAGACAGGCCACTTACAAGAAAAAATGGACTATCTGAAGATTACTCATTCTTCGTAAAGGGGTGCGTTGACAGTTTTTTGAGTTTGTGTGTCTTGTAGGATCGATTCTTTTGCTGTAAGTGCAGCTGCTGTTTGTTGTCCCCCAGAAACTGCCTTGTCTACTGGTTCGACCATCCGGGCCCCCAAATGCGCCAAGTGCTGAACTGGTTCCCTTCCCTCTTCATCAATATGACCTCATTACTATGTCCCTCAAACTAAACAGGGCGCCCCCACTAGCTACGTCTATGCTTCTTGTATCCTTACATTTCTAGTAACAAGGATCCTTTCTCCCACCTTCTTGAATTACAGTCAATATTAGAATGCCTTTTACTGATCACATTCTGAAAATATTTAGTGAACTCTCTGCTTCTGAATCCCCAGCCATAAGAGTCCCATTGATTTGGTGGTGGCAACCCTGAATCATAAAGGTCTCAGCAATTTAATCTAATCTTCCATTTCTGGGTCGCTCTATGCCTATCTAGATTCAAGGCGACTTACAAATCAAGAAGTTGACATTAGGTTTAGGAGTTTCAACAATGAAATATAAAGTAAGCAGTATACTATGAGGTAGTTAGCGGAGATAGGAGATGTAGTAATCATTCAACAGAGGGGAACATTGAGCTGTCATTAGAATTACAGTACAGCAGTTTGAGTTAGATTCAGGTAGATTGGTGTGATTATGTTATGTAGAGTTTGGGGAGGGAGCTCTTGTGGTTTCTGGAAGGATGAAAGAGCATACTTGTTAAGTATCGATGGAGTATAGATCCCATGTGTCTATCCCATTTGGCCTTAAAATCAGGCACGCTGCTGGCCTCAATCACCTGTAGTGGAAGACTATTCCAGCGATCAACCACTCTTTCAGTGAAAAAGAATTTCCTGGTGTCACCTCGTAGTTTCCCGCCCCTGATTTTCAACAAGAGGGCATCCGTGGAAAATCAGGGGCGGGAAACTACGAGGTGACACCAGGAAATTCTTTTTCACTGAAAGAGTGGTTGATCGCTGGAATAGTCTTCCACTACAGGTGATTGAGACCAGCAGCGTGCCTGATTTTAAGGCCAAATGGGATCGGCACATGGGATCTATTCACAGGGCAAAGGTAGGGGAGGGACATTAAGGTGGGCAGACTAGATGGGCCGTGGGCCCTTATCTGCCGTCTATTTCTATGTTTCTATGAGTATATGTTCTCAAAAAGGAAAGTCTTCTGTCTCTTTTGAAATCTGGGGTAGTTATTAACCTAACACACGCTTGAAGGGCCTATTTGAAAGACTGAATAAGAGATTCATTTATGTTTTATTGTGAACATTCTTTTGTAAGCCACCAAATACACTGAGATTGTGTGGGTTATAAACATTTTAAATAAATAAATATCCCAGCTCTTACCAGCGGGGTGATGGTTTCCCAGAGCCAGCAGAGAGGGAGATGGGTCTGTATTCCATGAATCCTGGGACACAAGAAGAGTGTGCATTAATCTCTTGACTGGAACAGCTTAGCACACAACTCTTCCGAGACAAAATACAGCTGAAACAGACCCAGTAGCAGCTCCCAAACAGCAGAACCTGAAGGGTTAATCAGACGTGCTTACTAACCCATGGACCTGCCCACAACCTCCCTCACCCAAGTGTCAGGAACTTATATAACTCACCTTGAGCTACTACTGAAAAAAAAAGTATGAACCTAAGCATAAAAGTGAGGAGGTCTGGAGAAGTGGTGAAAAGAACATAGACCAGTTCTGCATGTGTCACCTTTTCTTCACCAACCCAAGATGGAGGATTCAGCTCAGTATAAAATTTGGTTTTATTCTTAAGTCAGCCACCAGATGGTGCTTGAGAGCACCTATCATCCCCTTCTTAGTTGAGCTCCCAAGCCTAAATGATACCTTTAGTGCTAAACAGAGGGCCCCTGTCTTCAGTGGCATAACAAGGGTATGGGAAACCCCTCCACCCCATGCCCTCTTCTCTGCTCCTTCCTCGCCCCCCTCACTTTCCCCCCCCCCCCGGCACCTCCGAATCTTTACCAATGCGAGCAGCTTCTCTGGCCGTGCCAGCGTTGACTTCCTCTCTGATGTCCTTCCTGGGCTCACAACCTGGAAGTGATTTCAAAGGGGAGCCAGACCGACATGAGCAGCAGGCCAGAGAAGTTGCTCGCGCTGGCAAAGTTTAAAGAGGTAAACGGGTGGGTGTGAGTGTGGCATGGGGGGCAGAGAGATGCTGGTGCCCCCACCAAGACAGCGCCTAGGGCTGCCCACCCCTCCCACACCACGCTCTGTCTGTCTTTCAGAAGAAAGGTGGTCAAGTGAGTAAAATGCCTGGCATTTGGGACTCCCTCTCTCCAAATGCATACTCCACTCACAGGCCGAGTCACCCGCTTGGCTCCTTGACAGCCTCACCCCACACTTGCTCACCAAGATCTAAGAGGTGGAGGTCGTTGAGGTATGCTGGGGTCCTTCGTCCCCCAAAAATGACAAGCTGATTCCTCAGCAGTGTGGCCGAGTGTCTGCAAGAAAGTAAAATACAGGCGAGCCCTTTAGAGAGGG
The DNA here is from genome assembly GCF_902459505.1 of Geotrypetes seraphini. Taxonomy (NCBI): domain Eukaryota; kingdom Metazoa; phylum Chordata; class Amphibia; order Gymnophiona; family Dermophiidae; genus Geotrypetes; species Geotrypetes seraphini. The sequence goes on along the minus strand of NC_047090.1, from coordinate 190,297,120 downwards.
AGATGAGATAAAATAACCCCAGTTATCTCAACAGCTCACCTCTATGTGTACCTCCATGACTAGAAGACAGTAAAGCCCATGATGAATGCCTTTTACACGGTGAAAATCACTTTATCCAGTGAAATCAGGCCTTTGTTATCCAAACTGTCCACGGATAAAGTTTCCATTCTGTTCAACACTGTGCATGTGGACAGCAGAAGTAAATCCAGAGTGAGGAAAGAGCTCACACGCCATTCAGATAAATTAGAACTGTGGGTGGGAAAATGATAGGCAGGGAAAGCAGGTGTAATTTCCACAAGGGAAAGAAGAAAAAAGCCTATGTGGACATTTGCTTTGATCATATGAGAAGATCCACAGAGCCTGCAACGAGGTGGCCAGTTCTGATTAATTGCGCCCCCTGGTGTCCATTTGCTACAGTGTGGAACGAGTTAGCACAGGTTGCTATCTGTTACTTCTAATGGGGTCTATTCATCAAAGAAACAGTAACGTATATTGCAAGCCGCACCACAGGAAAAGACCCTTATTTTGAAAGTGAACAGCAGTGTGCAATGGTGCTCCACACCATCCCCTCCACCTTAGGACTTGAGATGGGTCCTGGAGGCCTCACCCAAACCTTGGCAGTGGCTTATTTCCCTCCACGATGGGCTGGTACCAGATCTTGAAGTCGGGATTGAAAATGTAGAGGAGGTTGGTACAGGCACCAGCTTCAGATGCCATCCGTGGATAGAGCCCTCCAAAGACATACAGCTCCCGCTGGTAAACTGTAGCACTGTGATAGGCCAGGGTGGGCACCTTCCCCATAGCCTTCATGAGAAGGCAAGAGAAAAGAAGGGGTAAACAAGAAGGAATGCAAAGAGGATCATTTCCAGTCACCTTTAACCTTTAGCCTAGGCAGCCAACTAGGATTTCCAGATTTTATTGGACCTAACTGTGCTGTCAACTTTCATAAACCTCTCAAACAAAATAAATCTTGTGTTCACACCTCCCCCCCCCAAAAAAAAAAAAAATGCCCCACATATTTTGAAAAAATGCCAAGCTTTTACATTCCATATCCAGCATTTGCTATAGGGAGCTGAAATAAGAACATAAGAGCAGCTATACTGGGACAGAAGTTCCATCAAGCCCAGTATCCTGTTTCCAAAAATGGTCAACCCAAGTCCCTAGCAAGATCCCAAAGAGTAAAACAGAGTTTATGCTGCTTATCCTAGGAATAAGCACTGGATTTCCCCAAGCCATCTCAATAATGGCCTATGGACTTCTCTTTAAGGAAATTATCCAAACCTTTTTTAAACCCCGCTAAGCTAACAGATTTCATCATATTCTCAGCCAGTGAATTCCAGAGTTTAATTGCATGTTGCATGAATAAATATTTTCTCCAATTTGTTTTAAATCTACTACTTAGTAGCTTCATCGCATGCCCCCTAGTCCTAGTATTTTGGAAAGAGTGAACAAGCATTTCACATCTACCCTTTCCACTACACTCAATATTTTATAGACCTCTATCATATCACCCCATATTCTCCTGCTGTAGGGAAGGGGGGAGGGAGGGGCAATCATACTGCAGTCCCAGGCACGGGGTCCTGCTGAAATTCCAAGCACACTTTATTTTATGTATATGGAATTTATAGAACACTTTCATCAAATTAGTCATCAGAGCAGTTTACAATATTCTGTGAATATCAGCGACGCTTTAAGAACAGGGGAAATCCCGATAAGCTATCTTGTCTTCGTTTCCCTCCCTTTTTTGTTACTCTGGGAATGGGGTTTTCTTTTACTAAAATAATAAAGTATCTAGAAGTAATTCAAGAGATCTTGTCCCATTTGTTCTCATATTATGTGTACTATGTTTCCCCAAAAATAAGACTTACCCCAAAAATAAGCCCTAGTCCCAGGATTTGCTGGCAACTCTTCAACCCGCCCCCCCTACTGTGCAACCACACCCCTGCTGACCCTCCATCCTTCCCTCCCCGCCGACGTCGAGTAAGCCCTACCTTCATCCAAAGCAGCGTCGGGCCGGCAGCACTCTAAACAGGCTGCTTCGGCCTTGTCCATTGGAAATTACATCATCAGTAACGCAGCAGAGTGAAATCCCCGATGGACAAGGCAGAAGCAGCCTGTTTAGAGTGCTGCTGGCCCGACACTGCTTTGGATGAAGGTAGGGCTTACTCGTGGTTGGCGGGGAGGGAAGGATGGAGGGTCAGCAGGGGTTCAGCTGCGCGGTGGGGACGGGGAGGGGGGGTGCTTAAGGGTTCTGCAGTGCACGAGGGATGGAAGGGAGGGAGGAAAGATGTTGCACATGTGGGGGAAAGAAAGGAAAGAGGAAGAATCAGGGTGAAGGAGAGGAAGGGAGAGATGACCAATTAATGGAATATCTTGATCAATTCTCTCTTTTGCATGAATCTCAGTCAGGTTTCAGACCTTTGTTTAGTACGGAACAGTAACTGCAGCTATTTTGGACAATCTACGTTTTTTTGTTCATTAAGGGCCTCAATGCTTTGATCATGCAATTTGATATGAGTTCTGCATTTGATTTAGTGGACCATTAAAAATTGTTACAATGTTTAGATACTATTGGCATTAGAGGAGCGTGTTAGACTGGTTTTGGGGCCTCCTTATGTCTCGCACTTGATTATTCTGGAATTTGGAGTAATCCATCCCGTGTTCCGCAGGGCTTGCCGCTGTCCCCACTGCTTTTTAATGTTTAAATGTCATCTTTAGGTGCGCAGTTATCCCAGTTGGGGATAAAGGTATTTAGTTATGCAGATGATTTCACGATTATTATCCCATTTGCTACCTCTGTTTCTGAAATTATTCCTAAGTCAACAGAAGTATTGGATTTGATGGAGCAATGGATGATTGAATTCAGGTTGAAGCTTAACTCAGAAAAAAACAAAATTTTTCGTCGCTTCACCTCATTCGTTTGACACCAAAACATCATTGTGCATAAATAAATGTAATTATCCTGTTCAATCTACTGTTAAAATTTTGGTTGTAACATTAGACCAGGGATTAACAATGAAGGATCAAATAGATTCTTTGGTTAAAAAGGGTTTCTTCACTCTTTGGAAGCTCCGGACCATTAAGGCATATTTTGGTGTTTCATCATTTAGAGTTCTGGTGCAACTTAACTACTGCAACATTGCTTATTCAGCAATTTCTCAGAAACATATGCAATGATTGCGGATGGTGCAAAATACAGCGGTCAGGTTGATTTTTGGGTTAAAGAAATATGACCATTCGACACCCTTTTTTCGGGTGTTGCATTGGTTGCCAGTAGAGACGTGCATGAAATTTAAATTCAGTTGCTTTTGTTTTAAGGTTCTATTTGGTTTGCCTCCCAAATATATAAATGAACTGTTTTATTTACAACTACAGTGGTACCTTGGATTACAAGCATAATCCGTTCCAGGAGCATGCTCGTAATCCAAAATGCTCCTTTATCAAAGCGAGTTTCCCCATAGGAAATAATGGAAACTCGCTTTGATACGTTCCCACTCCCCCACCAAGGCCAGCAGCGCTGCTCCCCCCACAAGAACCAGCATTGCTCCCCCCCCCAAAGCATTGCTCCCCCCCCCCCCCGGAGCTTCCAAAGAGTGCGCATGCTCAAGGCCTGCGAGTTCACGTTCTCTCCGAGACCCGGCATGTCGGCCTCCTCTTCTGTGCTGGCCTTGAGCATGTGAACTTGCAGGCCTTGAGCATGCGCACATGCTCAAGGCCAGCACAGAAGAGGAGGCCGACATGCCGGTGCTACATTAAAGTAAGAAGAGGGCTCTGGGGGACTTCAGGTCGCGGCAGCGGGGTGCCCGATGGCGGTGGGGGGGTGCCCGATGATGGTGGGGGGGTGCCAGATCGTGGGGGGGGAGGGTGCTAGTTCACGGGGGTGAGGGCGCTCGCAAATCGAAGCGCGCTCAGTTTCCGAGGCGCCGATTTTGCGAATGTTTTGCTCGTCTTGCAAACCGATGCACTCGTAAACCGAGGTACCACTGTAATAGACATAAAAGAAGCTCACATTTGAATTTTGCTTTTCCACCTGTTAAAGGATGCATCTTCTCGCATATCAAGCAGCAGCATGGTGCAAAGATTTAGATCAGGGGTGCCCACACTTTTTGGGCTTGCGAGCTACTTTTAAAATGACCAAGTCAAAATGATCTACCAACAATAAAATTTAAAAAAAACACAACGCACACTGTACACATAGAATTGTTAATTATCATTCCTATTCCGGGTTTTTTTGAAAGAGGTCAAAGCAGATGACTCTATGCACTGTCACCTCAGTAACAACCATATAAAAACAGACAAATACCCACCCCCTCCCTTTTTACTAAACCACGATAGCAGTTTTTAGCACAGGGAGCTGCATTGAATGCCCAGCGCTGCTCTCGATGCTCATAGGCTCTCTGCGCTAAAAACCTCTATTGCGTTTTAGTAAAAGGGGACCATAGTGTACAATATAGACAGCAGATATAAATTCAGATAAATTTTGATCACTAAATTTAAAATAAAATCATTTTTCCTACCTTGTCTGGTGATTTCATGAGTCTCTGGTTGCACTTTCTTCTTCTGACTGTGCATCCAATCTTTCTTCCCTTCTTTTAGCCTGTATTCTTCCTCTCCTCCTGACCTCATTCCCCCCCCAACGTTTTCTTCCTCTCTCCCTGCTCTCTCTTTCTTTCTCTCTTCATGCCCCCTTTCTTTTTTTCTGTTTCTCTTCTTTCCTTCTGTCTCCCTGCCTGCCCTCTTTCAACCTCCCTACCCTCCCCAAAGCCACTGCCACTGCCGCTGCCATCGGATAACAGGCCCCCAAAGCTGCCTGCCAAGCTCTCCTTGCTTCGGGCCCACCAGCATTCCTCTTCCCGACGTCAATTTTGCCGTCGGAGAGGACGTTCCGCTGGCCAGAACTTCCTCTCCGACGGCAGAATTGACGTCGGGGAGAGGAAGGCTGATCGGCCCAAGATCGACCTATTGAGAGAAATGCTGCCGGGTCCTGCCTTTGAGGAAACAGAAAGTAGGCAGGACCTAGCAGCAAGAAGAGCTAATCACAAGCTTCACTGACCTGTCTCCCGCTTTAGCCCGCGAATGGGGGCTCTACCATGTGCGTGCCGGCTTCCCTTCTCTCCCCCCCCCCCCCCCTTTGAAACTTCCGGTTTCAAAGGGAAGAAAAGGGAAGCCGGTACAAGCACACGTTAGCCCCCGGAGCATAAATTCTCCAAGCCGTTTTTTTTTTTTTAAATGTTGAGCAGCGGAGGCAGCAGCAGAATTCAGGAGCAGGCCAGTCAGGAGGGGAAAAAAAAGAAGGGAAGAAGGGAACCCGCTCTGCGATTGACTGGGGTCACCTGAGCGAGCAACTTGTTGATCGCGATCGACGTGTTGGGCACCACTGATTTAGATCAACTGCTCCTTTCTACTGAAATCTATGGGGAATTTAGAAACATTTAAAAACACAGTTATTTTTGAAGTACTTAGATAGTTAATCTGTAAAATTTTATATTATGTAATTATTCATTTTTTTTAGGGTTTTAGCCATTGGTTCTTTACTCTCTAATCTTCTGCTTTTATTGTATTTTAAATGTATTTTAAATTATGTAAACCACATAGAACTTCACGGTTTTGCGGTATATAAATAAACTGTTATTATTATTATTATTATCATCATCATGTGCATACCCCCAAAATAAGACCTAGTGTGGTTTTTGGGCCCAAAATTAATATAAGACACTGTCTTATTTTCGGGGAAACACAGAAGTCCTTATGAAGAGCTCTTGTGATCTCCTCTTTGAATGGATCTGTAAAGCTTATTTGTATCCATGTTTACCTGAAGTGTTTTGTTGTGTGTTATTATTTTGGATTTTTATTAAAACTTCTAAGAATAAAAAAATCAAAAACGAACAACAGAGGAAACCCAAGACACAGATGTGAGACATCAACAACAACTATCCTTCCCTTCATTAAAAGGCATTTCCCATGCAGGAAAACTAGGGACCTCCCTCCCCTTCAGAATCACTGAGCTCTGGAACAACCTTACCTCCCCTCTTCGGAACCTGAGCTCTCTCCAACTCTTCCGCAAACATCTGAAAACCTGGCTATTCTCAAAAATGTAATACTTACTCCTTCTCTGGCTTACTAAGCCCTTCTAATATTCTTCTCACTTTATTCTTTAACCTTCATTGGAGTTCCTTTCTCTCCTAACTCTTGTAAACCGTGCCGAGCTCTACAATTGTGGAGAAGATGCGGTATACATACCTAAGGTTTAGTTTAGTTTAGTTTAGATAAGTAGAACTCAAGACAGTTCGCTCTCTCACCACTCCACATTTTGTCTGTACTGGTTTCAACCACTGGAAGAGGAAGAATTCCCTTCAAAACATCATAAGGACTGGGGTATCTCACCGGCTCCAGCGTCCACTTCCATGTCACTGTGTCCAGTGTGTACACATTGCTGAAGCACTTCCCATCGCATATTCCACCATAAACATATATGCGCTTGGCCTCAGGATCATAGGTGGCAGAGTGACCTCGGGAGCAAGGTGGTGTGGGGCCTGATGACTCTCTCTCCATTGGGAACCAAAAATCATCACCTGTGGATTGAAGGAAGAACTGGGATACATGAAGTCCTATTACAAAGTGAACAGAAATGTACAATGATTTCTACTATTCCACCAGGAAAATGCAGAACTATCAGCCTCAGCAACATGATCCAGAACAGAGGTGCAATGTTACTGTCCATTGCTATCAGCACATCAAAAGATAAGGTTCTTATCTCAATAATCTTCTTTCCTGTAGACAGGTTTAGAGGTCCTGAATAGCTGGGCAGTTACCCTCAAAACTGCGTTTTTGCAGAAGACATCAATTATTTTCTTTGGCTCCACCTCCTTCTCCAGTGGGCTGTGCTTTAATCCTTCAGTTTGTACCAAAGCAATCGAATAGCATTAGATAACCAAAATACACAAAAAGGAGGAGGTACATACGGGGAAACTCCCCAAATACAATACTGTTCTGCTCTGTACCGTATTTTCACGCATATAACGCGCGCGTTATACACGATTTTACAAACCGTGCATAACCATGCGCGTTATACGTGTGAGCACGTTTTACAACTTTTTTTTTCAATCCGATCGGCATCCCCCTGCGAACCGGCATCCTTCCCCCTGCTCGCGTCACCCCCCCCTCACCCGTGATCCTACATCCCCCCCAGCACCGCAAAACATCTTGCCCGATTGGTCACCAGCACCAGCACCGATGCACAGGACGTGCCAGTGCCCGAAGATCCTCCCTCGTTGATTTGGGCTGGGCTGGGCTGGGCTGGGCGGTGCGGTGCGGGAGAGATCCTCCTTCTTCCTGCGCCGGGCTGGACTAGGCTTTGAGCATTTGCGCATGCTCAAAGCCTTCTGGTCTCTCAGAGAGAGCGAGACTAGAAGGCTTTGAGCATGCGCAAATGCTCAAAGCCTAGTCCAGCCCGGCGCAGGAAGGAGGAGGATCTCTCCCGCACCGCACTGCCCAGCCCAGCCCAGCCCAGCCCAAACCAACGAGGGAGGATCTTCGGGCACTGGCACTGGCACGTCCTGTGCATTGGTGCTGGTGCCGGTGCCCAATCGGGTAAGATGTTTTGCGGTGCTGGGGGAGATGTAGGATCGCGGGAGAGGGGGGGGTGACGCGAGCGGGGGGATGCCGATCGGATTGAAAAAAAAAAGTTGTAAAACGCGGGTAAGCGAGCGGGGGGGAGGATGCCAGTTCGGAGTAGGCGGGAGGAGGTTTTAGCATGCGCGGTATACGCATGTGCGCGCTATATTAAATTTTTTTTTACATAGATTTGTGTTCCCCGCGCGCTATACCCGTGTGCGCGTTTTACACAGGTGTGCGGTATATGGGTGAAAATACGGTAAATAGCATACATAAAACATTCTTTTTAGCTCCTCTGCTGACTCTCTGTCAATCTATTGGGTTTACAGCGTTCGCTTACGCGGATGATCTTCAATTCCTGCTTCCATTAGACAGAGGAATTCCAAAATATCAATAAGAAATTAAGTACAATCTCTGACTGGCTTGATGAAAATAAATTAGTAATGAATATAGATAAAATAAAAATAATACACTTCCCTTGGAAAGAAGAACTGAAACTCACCGCTTCAATTAACATAAATAATATCCAATTGCAGGAAGTCACTAAGATTAGAGTTCTAGGGGTTATTCTGGATCAAAAATTGACATATCATAATCAGATTAGTGCAGTAGTAAGAGGTTACGAATGATTAGATCAATCGTCCCCTTTTTGGACTCATCATCACTGAATATCCTTGTACATTTGATGATCATTTCAAAATTAGACTATTGCAACTTGCTCTATAAAGGAGCAGCTCTTAAAGAAATCCGTCGATTACAACTAATTCAAAACACCTCAATTAAGATTATAACGAATAGGAAAAAATTTGATCATGTGACACTTCTTCTTAAAGAAGCTCATTGACTTCCAATTGTTCACAGAATCTCCTACAAATTAGTAATATTAACATTCAATATATTAACAACTAAAGTTTCATCATTTTTAGAAAGGTACATTATTCCATATATTCCTACTAGAAGTTTGAGATCAGAGGACAAAAACCTTCTAGTAATTCCACCACTTAGTATCTTAAATAATAAAATGCTAGCCGCGCATGCGCACTTGCCTCGCGTGGTCCCTGATCCCTTTTCTGTCGGGATATGGCAAGACAAGTGCGCATGCGCGCTTATTATGTCACTGACGGAGAACAGCGAATGCAGGAAGCGGAGTGGCCAGGTAAACAAAAAAAAAAAACAACTGAGCGAGCCGGGCCGCTGCAAAAGCGCGGGAGACCTGGCCCGGGCTGCGGACGGGTAAGGAGCTGGGCCAGTGAGCCTTCCCTGCGGCTGAAATGGAGCCTCTTCCCACCCTCCGCGACAGACCACAGGAGTCCGAGTCCTTTTCCACTCACCCCCCTTCCCGCGGACCCGACTACCTTGGCGATTCAAGCAGCGTGTGCACCAGTCTTCACATGCTGCTTCGGACCCTTCTACTTCCCTGATTTGCTCTGCCGCGTCTCTGATGATGTCATCAGGGACGTGCCAGAGTAAATCAGGGCAGTAGAAGGACCCGAAGCAGCATGTGAAGACTGCTGCACACGCTGCTTGAATCGCCGGGTAGGTAGTCAGGTCTGTGGGAAGGGAAGGGGGGGGCGCAAGGACTCTGGGGAGAATGGCAGACACCGGCCCTGTACTAACTCCCGTGGACAGGGGGAGCAGGAAGGGGTGCTGATGGACAGGGGAGGGAAATGAAGGGAGGCCTATTGCTGGACAGAGGGAGCAGGAAGAGGTGATGATGGACAAGGGGGGGAAAGGAAGGGAGGCTTATTGCTTGACAGGGGGAACAGGAAGAGGTGCTGATGGACAGGGGGGGGGGGAATAAAGGGAGGCCTATTGCTGGACAGAGGGAGCAGGAAGAGGTGATGATGGACGGGGGGGAAGGAAGGGAGGCTTATTGCTTGACAGGGGGAACAGGAAGAGGTGCTGATGGACAGGGGGGGAAAATGAAGGGAGGCCTATTGCTGGACAGGGGGAGCAGGAAGAGGTGCTGATGGACAGGGGGGAAATGAAGGGAGACCTACTGCTGGACAGGGGGAGCAGGAAGAGGTGCTGATGGGCAGGGGGGGAAATGAAGGGAGGCCTACTGCTGGACAGAGGGAGCAGGAAGAGGTGATGATGGACGGGGGGAAAGGAATGGAGGCCTATTGTTGGACAGGGGGAGCAGGAAGAGGTGCTGATGGACACGGGGGGGGGGGAATGAAGGGAGGCCTACTGCTGGACATGGGGAGCAAGAAGAGGTGCTGATGGTCAGGGGGGAGGTAAAACAAAGGGAGAAGGGCTGCTGCTGGATAAGGGGAGCAGTGAAGGGGTGGTGGTGGATACAGGGGAGGTAAAAATAAGGGAGAATGGACAGGAAAAAGCGGCTAAGGAGACAGAGAGAGAAAGAAATAAAGACAGACACACATATATTCTAGCACCCGTTAATGTAACGGGCTATAAAGCTAGTAATAAATACAAGACAAGATACGATCTTTGCGGTTTCAGCGCCCAGAATATGGAATTCCTTACCAGCATTTATTAAGGAAGAAAAATCACTAAGTAAATTTAAAGGACTGTTAAAATGCTGGTTATACAAGGATGCTTTTGAGACCTAATTACTGAAGTCTCTATTGATCCCATTCGTTGCTTAAACTCACTTGTCCTCTGTCTTAGGCTCTGAGAAACTGAATTAAAAATTTTAATAAAAAGTTCTTCATTTTCATCAGTACTTTAAAAATTTCTTACCCTCCGTTTGTATTTTCCTTTCATGTGTCCTTTACTTCTCCCTACGTCCCTTATGTATTGGTCCGTCAGGTCCGTCTGTGTTGGTTTTAGTTAATAATTAAGACCCTGTTTTAATTGTAAATCGCTCTGAATTAATGATATTGCGATACATCAAAATTTTAATAAAACTTGATTCAAACTTGAAATAAGGTAGACCAAACAAGCCACCTACCTGAGTGCAACCTGCACTAAAAGTTAAAGATTTGTTACCCATACTTGTTAGACTCCTGAACTGAGGAAGTCTCCTCACTTGATAGTGAAAGGACTGAGGCAGACAGACATCTCTACTGCATTACTCTTCTTGATATCCCAAGGAGGCAAAGTAAACCAGCAGACAGACATTATCAAGGCAAGAACCTCAAAACATACCATGGTCCCTAAAACAGCTCCAGACGCTTTAGTGTGTCAGGGGTTTAACGGCTGATTATCAGAACAGTTCACCGAGCATTAATGTTAAAATGGTAGTAAACTGAGCACTCCAGACGATTCTCTACCATCGTCAGGTGACTCCATAACCTCGTTATGCCACATTTGCATGCAAAATTTTCCGGCAGGATCTGAGCTGGCATAGTCTTACTTTCCAGTCAGTGTCTGACTCCTCCCTGCAAATTAAAAAAAATAAGATCCCTGATTCCTCCCTCCCACTGCCCCCCCCCCCCCAGGGCTGTTCATTGCCAATGATGCCAGTGTCCCCCGCACCCTCTACACCTTTAAATTGAAGGACAGCAGAAGGGATGTCCACTCCTTCCTGCCACCAGGATTCCCTGCCCCCCCCCCCCCGACACTCCACACACTTTTAAACTGAAGGATGCCAGGAGTAATGCCCACTCCCTCCTCAGTCAGTGTCCCACCTCCCCTCCTCCCCTCGCCCTGCACCTTTAAGATGAAGGCCGGTGGAAGGGATTGCTTAATTGTGTTAAGAGACATTCATTCATATGCTTGCTTCTTTGGGCTGCCAGCCACACCTGTGAAGGTGGGCTGAGACCCCCAGCACTATAGCTCTTAGTATGTCGATGGGGTCAGGAAACCGTGTAGCCGGCCACACTCCGGCCCTCAGAACCAACTTGGGGTCACATAGCCTGTGCTCAAGCCTCAGACAAAATCTGGGGCAAGCTGTGCTATAAAGAGAACAGACCCCAAATGACCTCAACCATTGGAACAGGCTGAGAACAGAGACACCTGCTAGCTACAGAGTCCTATGCCGAGGGTCTGTTTCTTCTCACAGTCAGAGCTGGCCCAGGAGCACCAAGAACCTCTTCAGCACTGAAAGCCTCAAGATCTGGGAACAAAAAGCCAAAGCAGATCAGATACTTTCTGAACATGCTTGCAGAAGGGAAAAACTGAGGATTATAGCACAGTCCACTGGGGAAGGAAGTGGCGCACACGGTTTGAGAGCACATACCCAGCTTTCAGGACCTCTACACCTGTTGCACTGGAATCATTACTTAAATCTCATCCAGACCCACCAGGATAGAGATGGCAAAAAGCAAATGGAGCCCTCCTGTACCAGCACTGCCCTATCTCCAAGAGTCGCCACTCTCCGCTCATGTGCTCTGCAACGGGCTGATCTCCCTCCCCTCTCATGTTCTTACCTATTTCCAATTTCCATAAGGAATCTTCACAGGGCTGTTGATTGGCTCCTTCTCCACCTATCAGGACAGCCGTTTCTGGGTCGCTGAGGCACATGGCATGAAACCAGCGTGGGCTTGGACAAACTAAATATTGGAACAACACAAAGGTCACTAAAGGTTTGTAGAGATAGGGAAACACTTTCCAAGTCACACCCATTTCCCTACAACTGAGCAAAACCAAAATTAGCTGCTCAGTTCAGCAGGAACAGAAAATAGCCCCCTCCAGAGCCCACCTCCTGGCACAGTCCCCTTTCCAATCCACCACCCTGGTGGCAGCTCCCTTCCCGAGCCCACTCCATCGGTGGCCCCCTTCTGGGCCTACATTGTCATTGGTGGGTACTGGGTGCAGGACCATCCCCACTCACTCCCGTGCATAGCCGGATCCAGTCAAAATGGCTTTGAGACTTCCACTGTCAGTATCACGAGGCTGCCTTGGGAAGTCTCAGGCACGAGAGGGATTTGCTTGTACCCCTGAAGCAACCAGTAGACCACCAGGGCTCAAGCTAGACCTAGGGATGGCCTAGTTACAGGTGATCGAGTGGGATAGGGGGTGCGGGGCAGAGATTTTGGCATTTTTGGATAAATCCCAAAGCTGGATCATAGCGCCGAACCCAAAACAAATTCAGTTGGCCTCTAGGCCCAGCCCCTCCCCCTCATCTTCCTATGTTGTAATATTGTGTTAATTATGCTAGTTACAAAAAAAAAATCACACACATAATACATAAAATGAACAAACACAGGACCTGAAAGCATCAATTAAAACATATGAGGGTAAATCAAAAATTAAGGGCTTTAATGGAAGTAACTATCATTTTTCCACATAGACCTCAAGCAAGATGACGCATTGGTTGTATCGTTCAACTAGCTTCTATATTCCTACAGAGAAGTTTTTCGGCTGCTCCCAAAGTCAGGTGAGCTCCGCTTCCTTTACTTCCTCACGCTTTGTCTTTTGCTCTCTGGGTCTCATCGCCGGTGACAATTCTCTCCAGAATACTCAGATCTTCTTCAGGAACTGGGTGGCAACCTCCACACGCTGTTGCTTGCGCAGATCAGTAAGCCGTTTGGGAACCCATCATGCGCAGACCTTCTTGTATCCCAAATCATCATTCGTTATGGCAAATGCCGATATCCAAATTGGCAGCCAATTGGTCTTGTCAATGTGCCTTTCTACCCCTTCATAACCCTCTCGTTGATCATGGTGCTGAATTAATATCCGATGGTTTCACTCCCTCTGCCCAAAGAAAGCGCAATCTTGCATTGGAGTGTCCATGTTTTTGCTGCGCTCCGCGTGATACGCATGCATATGCTGCATTTCACTAGCTCTTTTCCTGTTATCGCATAATTTAACAATTGCCTTTAATTTTTGATTTTCCCCGTATTATTAAAATACAGATTCCACACTGCCATGCTTTGAAACCAGTGGTACATAAACTCTGCATTAAATTAAATATGTGATAAATCGGGGGGGGAGGGAGGCATAAGTCCTGCTCAAAAGAGACAAGCCAGGGGCTGATCCTTCTCGAGACAGTTGCCAGCAGTTCCCTTTGGACTGCACTGACGTGACCAAGTGCTTGCTGCTGCTGCAGAGTCCATGCCAACTATAATATATGTCTCCTCCTACTCTTGGCTGCATAATCAGCAGGAAATCTTAGGCAACTGCCTATATCAACTATCTTCTGGTGCCCCATACCATGCAGCTGCTTCTCATGTGTATCCACCTCTGAAAAGAAAGAAAGAAAGAAAGAAACGCTAGGGTGTGAGTTAGCCATCACTGCTCATGCCACAGCAAGCTCCCCCTTTACCCCCCCTGCCCTCCCCCATCTTGTGGCAAGCCTGGAACAAACTGCCTGACTCAATACTTCAGGCTCCATCTCTGGCAGCTTTTAATTCCAAACTCCAACCCACCTGCTAAACACCAATATCTGTTTTCTCATTTCCTCAGTAATTCCTCCACCTGAGAGCATTGTGTACTGATGCACTTTCTTGTCCAGATTGTAAGCTCTTTTGAGCAGGGACTGTCTCATGTTCTGATGTACAGCACTGCATAGATTTAGTTGTGCTATAGAAATAATTAGTAGCATCAAGCTCTCCCCTTCACTCCTCTTTATAGCAAGCTTCCCTCTTCACCCCCTCTCCCCCCTCATTCTGCAACAAGCCCCCCTTATCTCATACCAACCTATCTTGATTCTGTATATGCAGACACGCCCCGAACTCCCTGCACCTTCTGGGGGTACCTGGCAGCCCTGAGTTCTCTGTGGATCCCTTGATGTCAAAGTGCAGCTTCCGAGGTTTTCTCTTCAGAGGAGGGCTCTGCTTCCAGCTTTTCCTCCTAGCAGGTTCAGCCCTGCCTTGGCCCACCTCAACGTCTTCAGGAACAGAGGGGACAGCAGGGTCTTTAGCCTTCACTCCCACTTTTGGAGGCTGCTTGGTGATGTCCAAACTCTGGACTTTCTCCTGCTACAGAAAAATAAAAAAAAAACTTAGGCTTACCACATACCTGAATTGGAAATCTCTCCAGAGTCTGTCAAAGGGGAAAACACCCTCCAGGGATTCAAGACAAAGTTAGACAAGTTCCTGCTGAACCAGAACGTACGCAGGTAAGGCTAGACTCATTTAAGAGCACTAGTCTTTGGCCTGAGGGCCGCTGCATGAGTAGACTGCTGGGCAGGATGGACCACTGGTCTGACCCAGCAGCGGCAATTCTTATGTTCCGTTATTTTGCTGTATGAACGGGTTTTTTTTTTTTTTTTTTGGGGGGGGGGGGTAAAGTCTAGAAATGTTTGAATTTTATTTTACTTGTGATGCCCTCCAGGCTACCAGGCCCTAACCTGCTCACATACCTCTGGGAAAGGAGGCGGAGTGACTACCATCATCAAGACCTGATAAACTCTATCAACATTCCCTCCCTAGAAGCTCTTGCGTTCACCATAGGCCACAAACACAAAATCGCCCACATACTCCTCTACAGAGCCTCCAACTCCCCAGCAGATACCTTAGAGACCCTCCTCGAATTCATCACCGAATTGTCCATCTCCCACAAACACGTGACCATCCTGGGAGATTTCAATTTCACAGACTACCCCAACACCTCAGGACAAAGACAGTTTCTTTTCCTCCCTCACCGACCTGGGATTTCATCAAGCTATAACCACCCCTACACCCTCAGAGGCCCAACTGCAGAGCCCCAACAAACCATCTACACCACCACACCTGTCCCATGGTCAGACCACCACCTCATTGAATTCCAACTCCCACTCGAAACTACCCTAGCCCCGTGTAAAGACCCTACTCCTCCACCCTACACCAACTCCCTAACTCAGTCAGCCCTCCAGCCATGGCCGCAGGCATTCGCACCCTAAACGATACCTGCACCCAACATCCCCACTCCATCGACCTAGCAGCCTCCACGTGGCACTCCAACATCCAATCCCTCTAGAACAGCCTTGCCCAGACAAAAGCAACTCGAATAACCACCAATAAAACACCTGCTCCCTGGTACACCAGTGACCTCCGATCCATAAAATGATCCCTGAGGAAAGCAGAAAGAAATTGGATCAAACACCCAAATTCAGAAACCAAGGCCCACTAGAATATCTGTGGTAACCATCACCTACAAAACTGCCATCCTAGAAGCGAAGAAAGCCTACTACTCTCGCCTCCTACAACTAGCCCCTGCTAGATCCAAACAACTGTTCACCCTCACAAACCAACTCTTCACCAACGCCCAAGGAAAAAGCCACAACAACCAAACAGAACTTGATAGCGAGACTCTCTCGAACTTCTTCCAGTCCAAAGTACAAACCATCCGCGATAATCTAGACACCAACACCAACCCCACTCCTACACACCCCCAGCCTATCCCAAATACCCCATCCTCCACCACTCTCATAGAAACATAGAAATAGATGGCAGATAAGGGCCATGGCCCATCTAGTCTGCCCACCCCAATGACCCTCCCCTACCTTTCTCTGTGAATAGGTCCCACGTGTCTATCCCATTTGGCCTTAAAATCAGGCACGCTGCAGGCCTCAATAACCTGAAGTGGAAGACTATTCCAGTGATCAACCACCCTTTCAGTGAAAAAGAATTTCCTGGTGTCCCCATGCAGTTTCCCGCCCCTGATTTTCCACGGATGCCCCCTTGTTGCCACGGGACCCTTGAAAAAGAAGATATCTTCTTCCACCTCGATGCGGCCCATGAGATACTTGAATGTCTCGATCATGTCACACCTCTCTCTGCGTTCCTCGAGTGAATACAGCTGCAACTTATCCAGCCGTTCCTCGTACGGGAGTCCCAAGACCATCCGGTGGCCATTCTCTGGACCGACTCCAGTCTCAGCACATCCTTACGGTAATGCGGCCTCCAGAATTGCACACAGTATTCCAGGTGGGGCCTCACCATGGATCTATACAATGACATAATGACTTCAGACTTACGGCTGACGAAACTCCTGCGTATGCAACCTATGATTTGCCTTGCCTTGGATGAAGCTTGCTCCACTTGATTGGCAGTCTTCATGTTCTCACTGACGATCACCCCTAAGTCTCATTCTGCTTCAGTTCCTGTTAGGATCTCGCCATTAAGGGTGTAAGTCTTGCATGGATTTTGGCTGCCCAGGTGCATGACTTTGCATTTTTTGGCATTGAAGCTGAGTTGCCAGGACCTAGACCAGCGCTCCAGTAGGAGCAGGTTGTGCATCATGTTGTCGGACATTGAATTTATGTCTGTTGTGCTTTTGCCCACTACATTGCATAGTTTGGCGTCATCGGCGAATAATGTTATTTTACCTCGCAGCCCTTCTGCCAAGTCTCTTATAAAGATGTTGAATAGGATTGGGCCCAGGACCGAGCCCTGCGGCACTCCACTGATTACTTCCGTCATTTCAGAGGGGGTGCCGTTCACCACTACCCTCTGAAGCTTACCTCCAAGCCAGTTCCCAACCCATTTTTGTCAATGTGTCACCTAATCCTCAAACAATGTACCAGAATACCAAGTTCTTGAGTAAGGAGCACTAATGGACTTAAACTAAACCAGGGAGATAACACTGAGCCCTAGAGTACTCCACACGAAAGTACAGTTGCAAAGTAGAGTCACTAGAGTTGATCCGAAAGGACCTGAATCAATCCAAACTGATGCCCTTAAATTCAAGCTCTTCCAAATATGAAAGCCATCAATTATGGTCTATGAGGGTGAAAGCTGCAGACACAACATTCAAATATTCATAAATATAAGTTACCACAGATATTAAGGTCGTTTGGGCATTATGTAAATGACAGTACTTGTTTATTTCAACCAAGTCTTTAAGCTGATCTAAGACTGCCTTCTCAGTGAATTTTGATCAAGGTTCTATACTGTCGCCTCTCCTGTTCAATATTTTTCTTTCTCCATTACTGAGCATCTGTCAGTCAATTGATTTTACTTCTTTCTCTTACGCGCACAATATTCAACTTATCCATCCTCTTGACCCAGAAAATAATAATGATATTTTGTCTATAAATAAAAAACTAGAAACAATACAAATTCAAACAATTCAAACAATTCAAACAAATTAGCATTAAACATAAAAAAAACAAAATCCATTATTTTTACCTGGAAAAAGGACATAGGCTTGAAGACCCCATTTGTCCTTAATAACATCCCCCTAGAGTCTGTTTCCACTTTAAAAATTCTTGGGGTCATAATTGATGACAAACTACTGTTCCATGAACACATCACTTATATAGTTAAAACATGTTTTTATAAATTGCGTTTAATACAATCAATCGCCAAATTTCTTGAGCCCAAATCGATTAACATTCTGGTTCATTCCTTGATTATAGCTAAAATCGACTACTGTAACTCACTATTACTTAACATCTCCCAAAAAGAAAAAAGAAGACTACAAATGATCCAAAATACAGCTATTAAACTAATCCACAAGAAATCCACAAGAAATATGACCACGTTACGCCATTATTGATTGACTCCCATTGGCTCCCAATCAGCCATCGCATTTCCTTTAAGGTCATGCTGTTAATATTTAAAACCTTAACCTTTAATGAACCTCAGTTTATAGCTAGAATGTTAATACCCCATAACACTATACGACCACTCAGATCATCCTTCCAAAATCTCCTATCTATCCCCTCTCTGAAAATAGTAGGCACGAGAAGATCTAATGTGTTCTCCGTAATGGGCCCCCAATGGTGGAACTCATTACCACAATATATTAGAAATGAAAAGGATCTCACCTCCTTTAAAAAATCCTTAAAATCTTATCTTTTTAAAGATGCTTTTAACATTTAAATTTTAGATTTGTTAAATATTTTCAGATTTTTTATCTTTCCCGTTCCCCACTGTTAGAAACATAGAAACATAGAAAGATGACGGCAGAAAAGGGCTACAGCCCACCAAGTCTGCCCACTCTACTGACCCACCCCATTAAGTCTGAGTGCTAATGACCCAGCTCCTTAACTCGACCCTCGCAGGGATCCCACGTGGATGTCCCATTTATTCTTAAAGTCGAGCACGCTGGTGGCTCTGATCACCTGCTCCGGAAGTTTGTTCCACTGATCCACCATCCTTTCTGTGAAGAAATACTTCCTGGTGTCACCACTAAATTTCCCTCCTCTGAGTTTGAGCGGGTGCCCCCTTGTGACCGAGGGTCCCTTGGGAAAGAATATGTCATTTTCCACCTCGACACGACCTGTGACGTACTTAAATGTCTCTATCATGTCACCCCTTTCCCTGCGCTCTTCTAGAGTATAGAGCTGCATTTGCCCAGTCTTTCTTCGTATGAGAGACCCCTGAGTCCGGAGACCATTCTAGTGGCCATCCGCTGGACCGACTCAGCTCGAAGCACATCTTTACGGTAATGTGGCCTCCAGAATTGCACACAGTATTCCAGATGAGGTCTCACCATGGTTCTGTAAAGTGGCATTATGACTAGAGGTTTGCGGCTAACGAAGCTTCTATTGATACATCCCATCATTTGCCTTGCCTTGGATGAGGCCTTCTCTACCTGTTTGGCAGCTTTCATGTCTGCACTGATGATTACTCCCAAGTCCCGTTCTTCTGAAATCATAGCTAGTGTTTCTCCATTCAAGGTGTATGTTCTGCATGGATTTCTGCTGCCGAGATGCATGACCTTACACTTCTTAGCATTGAAGCCCAGCTGCCATATCGAGGACCAGTTTTCCAACGTGATCAGATCATGCGTCATGCTATCCTTGAGATTGCTTTCGCTTACTGTATTACACAGTTTGGCATCGTCGGCAAACAGTGCTACTTTACCCTGAAGCCCTCAGGTCAAGTCCCTTATGAATATGTTGAAAAGGGATGGTCCCAGGACTGAGCCCTGCGGCACTCCGCTGGTCACCTCCGAAGTCTCAGAGAGGGTCCCGTTGACCATCACCCTCTGAAGTCTTCCACTCAGCCAATCATTGACCCATGCAGTTAGTTTCTCACCTAACCCCATCGATTTCATCTTGTTTAATAGTCTACGGTGTGGGACACTGTCAAAAGCTTTACTGAAATCCAAGTACACTATGTCCAGAGACTCTCCCGAGTCTAGCTTTCCTGTCACCCAATCAAAGAAGCTGATAAGATTGGATTGGCATGACCTGCCCCTAGTGAATCCATGTTGGCAGGGATCCCTTAGATTCCCCTCATCCAATATCGTGTCTAATTTACCTTTAAGTAGAGTTTCCATGAGTTTACACACTATTGATGTGAGACTCACCGGTCTGTAATTCGCAGGCTCTGCTCTGCAACCCTTTTTGTGCAAAGGAACGACGTTAGCTGTTTTCCAGTCCAGGGGGACTCTCCCCGTACTTAGGGAGAGATTGAAGAGCATGGCAAACGGTTTTGCCAGAACATCGCATAGCTCTCTGAGCACTCTTGGGTGCAAATTGTCCGGTCCCATGGCTTTGTTCACCTTGAGTCTTGACAGTTCTCTGTAAACATCAGCAGTTGTGAACTCAAAATTCTGAAATGGGTCTTCCATGCTTTGCTTTGTTTCCAGCCGTGGCCCGTGCCCTGGTGCCTCACAGGTAAAGACTGAACAGAAGTAGTCATTCAGTAGTTTGGCTTTATCGGAATCTGTTTCCACATAATCCCCGTCTGGCGTTTTAAGGCGTGTTATCCCGTTTTTGTTCTTTTTCCTGTCGCTAATGTACCTGAAGAAGGATTTGTCCCCTTTCTTAATGTTCTTCACTAGAGTTTCTTCCATTTGAAGCTTGGCCTCCCTGACTGCTGTTTTGACCGCTGTAGACTTTGTCCTGTATTCAATGTTTGCTTCCTTTTCCCCGGTGCGTTTGTTTGAGAGAAATGCTCTTTTCTTCTCCTTGACGAGGTACAACACCTCATCAGTGAACCATTGGGGTTTCTTTTTTCTTTGTTGTTTAGTTACCGATTTTATGTAGCGGATAGTTGCCTCATGAAGAGTCGATTTCAAGGTTGACCACATAGCTTCCACATTATCAGTTACTTCTTGAACCTGCAGCATCTGATGGACGAAATCTCCCATGCGTGCGAAGTCAGTGCCCCGGAAATTGAGTACCCTTGTTTTTGTTTGTGATCTAGGGAAGCCTTTCTTAAGGTTAAACCATACCATGTTATGATCACTGGTGGCTAGCGTTTCTCCCACCGAGACCTCCGAGACGCTTTCCCCGTTCGTAAGTACCAGGTCCAGGATGGCCTGGGCCCTGGTGGGCTATAGTACCATTTGTTTGAGTCGTACTCCCTTCATGGACGTCAATATCCTCCTGCTATCACAAGTTGTCGCTGAGAGTGTGTTCCAGTCTACATCAGGCATGTTGAAGTCTCCTAACAGAACAACATCCCCCCGTAAGGTGATATTCTCAATGTCCTCAATTAATTCTGCATCCTTGTCCTCCGATTGTCTTGGAGGTCTGTATACCACACCAAGGTACAGGCATTTTTCTCCGCCTCTGGCCAGGTTTACCCAGATGGATTCCCCAGTATACTTGACATCCGTGATCCTGGTTGTCTTGATGATCTCTTTGATGTAAAGTGCTACCCCTCCTCCTAACTTACCCTCTCTGTCTTGGCGAAGCAGGTTGTATCCTGGTATAGTTATATCCCACCCATGAGAGTCTGTGAACCATGTTTCGGATATTGCTATTACGTCAAGGTCTGCATTAACTATTTCTGTTTCCAGTTCTAGAAATTTATTCCCTAGGCTGCGAGCGTTAACATACATAGCTCTCCACTCTTTATGTTTATTACTCTCCTGTAGAGTTCTCTTCCTTTTTTGTCTATTTCCTCTAAAAAAAAAATTGTAACTTTTCTCTCCTTTCCTCCCAATTCAAGTTTGTCTTATTATCAAGAATTTTGTCATTTGGTTCGTCTTTTTTGTAATTTTACTTCTTTTTATAATTTTGTACATCGCTTAGCAAACCGAATAAGCGATTCATCAAATACTAATAAACTTGAACTTGAACTTGGTTAAAGACTAATCTCTAGTTATCTGGTAGTGATGGATCTAATATACTTTTCTTCAAGATGGGACATACTGTTGGGTCATTGAGCAAGACTGAAATTAATCAATGCCAGTCAATATGAATGTAGTGGCTGAAGATTACGAGTCAAGAACTTTGAATGAACTATAACCCTCTTCCACAAAGTCATACTCTAGGTGGATCACTCCTGCTTACACAGAGAAAGCTGCTTTATCATCTGTGATGGGGGGTCTCCAAGGACAAGAGGGATTAGTCATCTGCATATCCCAGAGGCTGAACTCTGTCTCATGCTCCTTTTCTATGGGCCAGGAAGGGGAGGAGCACCCCTACCACTTATCACTTCAAGTTTATTAGGATTTTATATACCGCCTATCAAGGTTATCTAAGCGGTTTTGCAATCAGATACTCAAACATTTTCCCTATCTGTTCCAGTGGGCTCACAATCTATCTAACATACCTGGGGCTAAGGAGGATTAAGTGACTTGCCCAGGGTCACAAGGAGCAGCGTGGGGTTAGAACCCACAACCCCAGGGTGCTGAGGCTGTAGCTTCAACCACTGCGCCACACATTCCTTTAGTGTAGAAAGGCCTACACAGCGACATACATTTTGACATTTATAGACTGTCCCTACTCGGAAAAGCTTACAATCTAACTTGAACAGACAGACGTATGACATGATATATAGGGTTGAGAATGCATAACCCAAGGTGATAGGAGTCAAAAGCACTCTCAAAGAGGTAGGCTTTTAACTTGGCCTTGAACACTGCCAGAGACGGAGCCCACCACAGCGATTTGGGCAGTTTGTTCCAGGCATATGGCAGCAAGATAGAAGGAACAGAGTATGCAGTTGGCAAAGGAAGAGAAGGGCATAGATAAGAGGGAATTACCAGCTGAGCGGAGCTGGGGGGAATCATAGGGGGAGATAAGTGAAGAGAGAAAGTGAGAGGCAGCTGAGTGAGTGCATTTGTAGGTCAGTAAGAGGACTTTGAATTGTATTCGGAAACAGATGGAAAGCCAATGAAGTGACTTTAGGAGAGGGGTAACGTAAGTGGCTAACCCGGAATACGAGTTGTGCAGTTGAATTCTGGATGGACTGGAGGGGAGCGAGATGGCTAAGTGGAAGGCCCGAGAGTGAAGAGGGCGTAGATAAGTATTTTGGTAGTGTGCTCAGAGAGGAAGGGTTGGATTTTGGTAATATTATAGAGGAAGAAGCGGCAGGTTTTAGCGATATGTTGTATCTGGGTGGTGAAGGAGAGAGAGGAGTCAAAGATGACCCCGAGATTACGAGCAGACAAAACAATGACATAATATAACAAGTCATTTCTATACCGCATAACCGGTAAGTTCGATGCAGTTTACAAAATTTTTAACAAACAATACAGGGTAGAAAAAATTAATGAATTGGCAAATAGATGCGTCTTCCATTGCTTTTGAAAATGATTATAGGACATGGAACTCTATAGCAAAGGTTTCAGTTCCTTGTCCCAGAAAGCCACCTGATAAGAAAGCAAAGATTGGTGGTGTTTTGTATAATGACAGCCTTTGATAGATGGAAAATTAAAAAGGCTGTGTGAACTGCAAGAATGCTTGGATTGAGTAAAAGCAAATAATTCAGATAAGTACTTGGGTGCTATGCCAAAGAGGACTTTGTAACAAAGGCAACCAAATTTAAATTTAATTTGAGCCTCCATAGGAAGCCAATGCAATTCTCGATAGTAAGGACTAACATGATCAAACATTTTCAATCCATAGATCAGGCAGACTGCTGCATTCTGGATTATGTGCAACCAAGATAAATTCTTTTGAGGACCTGCCAAGTATACTATATTGCAATAGTCCAATTGGTTTAACACTAGCGACTGAACCAGTAGTTTGAAAGATCTTATACAACACAATTTCCACCGAGTATAGAAGACTTTCCGCACCAAAGCATTTACCCGATCCTGCATAGTCAAGTGTCGATCTAGAATAACACCCAAGATCTTAATGGTAGATTGTATAAGGTAAGTGGTATTATTTAACAGAAAAGAAGTTACTGTAGGATTCTGACCTGGAGATGCAACAAAATATTTTGTCTTCTCTGGGTTCTGACATCCATATTTCAATGATCTTACATATCTCCACTATTTCATTTCTGATGGAAGAAATGGAAACTGTGAATGGCAAGATGATCGTAATACCATCTGCATAGCTAAATATTTTTAGTTCCAATGATGCTAATTTTGAACCCAGAGAAGACAAACGTTAAACAACAGAGGGGAAAGTGGGGAGCCCTGCAGCACTACGCATGGACTCTTCTACTTTCCAGAAAGTTCGACATTGAATCTAACCTGATATGAATGGGTTGACAAAAAACCTTCAAACCAATTGTACACTTTTCCAGGTATCCCAATAGAATCCAAACAGTTCAAAAGTTTAACATGATCCATAAATCAAAGGCACTCATTCAGTGCTGGTCCATCCACTGGAAATAGGTGACCGCCTAGGAAGCACAGTTTAGGAAGACGCATTGACACTTGGTTTCCAGATTCCCTCTCCTTACCTCCACCATGGGGTTTTCAGGCCTTGCCTCCTTTCCTCTGGGACACTGATGTAGGCCTTTGGCAGCTATAGAAAATGTTCAAGGCCTGCAGATGCCCACTGCCTCTATCCCCACTTACAGATGCTCAAGGCTCCGCACAGGCCACAATACATCTTCTATAGCTGCTGACTGCCATGTTGCCTGAACACCTTGCAGGGCAGGGGGAGGGGTGGGGAAGGGAGGGATGAGAGAGATGCAAGCCATCCCATGGTGGTACTAGGAGAGGACACACAGCTGAAGGTTTGCCTAGGGAACTAGACACCTTTGGACTGACCCTGCTCATTTTTATGAACAGGAATTTTATATTGAATGCTTCCCCCCAACCCCCCTCCCCCACCAAATGCACTCAGTAATGTAACTAGTGAATGTCATTTCCCCAAGGTCAGCTGAGCAGAAGTGGACACTGACCTCTGCTGGCAGCTGTGTAGGTTTAAGGATAGCGATACTGCTCTCGGACAGGAGAGGGGATTGCAGAGGCTCCAAGGACAGACACTTCCAGGCTGGTGTACTACTGCTGAACTGGCTTCTTTTTACCACCTATGGAACAACGAGACGTCTCACCAAAAGCAGCTGAGATGCCCCAAAATCACGTCATAAGGCAGGACTGTTTTACCTCCTCCTTCCCCAGTTATGGCCATGAATCTGCCAAGCCCTGCCGCTGCTCCAGGCCCTACACATAGCTTCTGAAATGTGTGCCATTGCAGGGTTAGTGAATGAAACTCCCACATGCTGATGGTCAACAGTTGTATCAACTGGCTTCACCAATGGAAGACCATGGGGTGTTTTGGGGCCAACCAACATAATAAAATGAGACCTGCTGAACAAGGAGGTACCAAAGGTGGGGCATGTGGCTTATTTATACCAGAAGAGAGAGGGATATCAACTGCTTAAATTTGCAAAAAAGAGAAACATTTATCAATAAACAAATAAATTAACCTCATAAATCACATGCCCCACTGTAGTAACTGCAATTTTTAGGTTGTAGAACATGAAAAACAAAGTTGTGAAAAAAATTGCTTAGTCCCATTCTACTGACGCTTGATGCAAGTTGGTTTTCTTAGTTCACCTTTTGAGAGCCGACAGTAATTGGCCCCTGAAGTTCCTGCTCTTCATTAAACCCTGCAACTGCAGGGCTCACTTCTGCTGAAACCAGCTTCCATTGCTGGGATATGAACCCCCGGGTAACAGTGCCTCCAGCAGCAGGCAAGCCCTACACAGTATGTCCAGGCCACAGTGCCAGATTGGGAGGGGGGGAGAATATATGTGGGCAAGTGGGTCTGAGGATTTATTATTTTTGCTATGATATAGGTGGGGGCAGGGCAGCAGGAGAGGGTTTGCCAGCTGTCAGAGCAGACCTTATATCATAATGCGTGTAATTCATAAAGGCCCAGGCTGACGGCTCTTTCACAGTTAGGCCTGCACCGTAAACCCTGCGTTACCTGCCCTTTCACAGTGAGAAGGAGTTTAGCTAAAGTCCCGTTGTCTGCCCAATTCGGAGATGCCATGAACGTGTCCAGCATCCAATCCCCTTCCCAGACCAGGGACCTGCAGAGACAAAAAAACGGTAGGTCTAGGCTTGGAAAGTAGCTTGTTCCATCCTGTCCTGCCTTATCGCTCAACCACTTTCACACAATCTGGAGGGGGCCAGACATTAGCACGAATGAAGTCCTGTACATTTCTATTTATTCACCCAAAGCAGTTTACAATGCAATAAATGGTAATCAGGTACTCAGAAGTATTTTCCCTATCTGTCTCAGCAGGCTCACCCTCTGGGGCAATGGAGGGATTAACCCTTTAATTGGCAGATGATGAAAACTGCTGCTTTACGTAACTTGATGTTGAACGAGACCAACAATGCCAAATCTCCCATAAGAGCCTAGAAACACACGTTGCTTCTCGGAGCAACAATGCCAGATAAAGGATTAAGTGACTTACCCAGAGTCACAAGGAGCAGGCTGGGGATCAAATGCACAATCTCAGGGTGCTGAGGCAGCAGCTTTAACCACTAGGCCACTTCCCTCCAGCTTTCTTACATCTACTCTGCCACAGACTCACAGCAGCCCCACTGAAGTATCAGCATCACATACAGAAACCCAGATCTTTCAATACAGGAAAGACTTAGCCTTCCTTGAAGTCAGCCTAGCCCAGTACAATTCACCTGGCGTTAGTTGACAGTTCCCCAATCCTGTACGGTTTGGGCTCAGCAGACAGCAGCACCTCAGCTGTGACAGTCGTCTCATGAGAGTAGAAACTCCAGTCTCCCAGGCCGAAGATCACCAGCTGCTTCGGGAGTGGCTGCGGCAAGGGCACCTGGAAGCACATACCACGGTTTCTCCTGCAGCAGGAGGCAGAGGGTCAGGAAACTGGTTGTGTAACTGGGAAAGCCTCCCCAATCAATGTCACTCTTAAAGCTTTAGGATTTCTCCTATTGTCACCCCCTAAGAGTGAGGTCAGCAGTGTTCACAAAAACCTACAGATGAGATTCTACCAGAGGGGCAATCCTGTTTAATCTGACCATCACTGCAGAGAATCAGGAAGGGGCACTTCAGGGACCCTGGATTAGTGCCATTTGATTCTTGATTTGAATCGATTCATCAAGGCAGTAAAAAAAACCCACAAAAAACTGGGACTTACCGATTCAGGCCACACAGCCACTGGAGCCAGGACCAGCACCATCTCCCACCCGCACTACTCTCCCACTTTCTGTTTCAGCTTCTGCTTTCCCAAAGCAGCAGCATCAGTGGCGACAAACTGAAACATACGGGCTGTGGGACCTTCCTGTAAGTACCTGCGCTGCCAGCCTGCCCTCTCTGACATCACTTCTTCGTCCAGGGTAGAGCTGCGGATGTAAAGGAAGGTTCCGCAGCCAGACTGTTTGAGTTTGCCGTTGCTGCTTCAGGAAAGCAACAGCAGCAGTGAGGGTGTTAGGGGGCAGTTTCTGGTGGATGTGGGAGAGAGAGAGAGAGGCAGGCACTGGTGGATGTGGGTGGGAGAGGGGGGCAGAGGTGTCAGGTCAAAAGCGCACCGGGACAAAGGCGCACCAAGACAATTGAGCGCAGCACGGAGGCGCGCGCCGCTCAAAATTACTGTTTTTAGGGCTCCGACGGGGGGGGGGGGGGCGTGAAGGAGGACCCCACCCACACTTTACTTAAAAGACATTGTGCCGCGTTGTGGGGGCGTTGTGGGGGTTTGGGGGGTTGATGATGGAAGCAGGATCTCGCTTTCCTCCGCATTTGAAGGCTGAAAAATAATTTTTTACCAAGGAGTTGAGGTGATCGTGGAAGGATAGTGTAGAGTCAATGATGATGCCCAGAACTTTGCTAGAGAACTCAAGCTGCAATGTGGTGCCAGAGGACAGTGGGATGAGGGTGGGTAGCTGATCTAATTTTGGGCCGAGAAGAATAGACTGGAGGCAAATGTACTTTCCAGTCTGCCTCTGACAATAGTTTCTGATTAATCTTAGTTATCTGTG
The DNA here is from genome assembly GCF_902459505.1 of Geotrypetes seraphini. Taxonomy (NCBI): domain Eukaryota; kingdom Metazoa; phylum Chordata; class Amphibia; order Gymnophiona; family Dermophiidae; genus Geotrypetes; species Geotrypetes seraphini. Next base: position 190,269,619 of record NC_047090.1, on the reverse strand, counting down.
CACCTGGACCCATCCTAAGCATCAGACATTAACACATCTTCTTAACACCTCTTAGCTGTCTTTAGCATCTTTTTACTGCCAGGTCCTTTAAGCACTGATTGAATTAAGGTTGTTGCAATGACATTCCCTAAGGTCAGACATGAATGATATGATCTCCCATAGGCCTTTGCTGACATTGGTTAGGCTAACCGAAAATGCTGACTGCTAGCAATGCTAGGTTGACATGTCATAGAACACAAATCGAATTGCATTGAATCGAAAAAGCGATTCGATTGGCAAAACAGCACTACCCTGGATTCCTTACTGGCTACAGAAATTTCCATAATAATTATGGCTAATAATCAATAGCAAGTCCGCTTTCAAAATGCTCAGTGACATCACAATGTGCTTCAAGATGCCTGAAAAGAAGAGGAAAGGGAAATGATTCTGGACATTGAGGGTAGAGAAGGCCATGAGTTAGAGACCAATGACCCCCCCCCCCCCCGTTCATCCATGCTACAAGTGATCATGGTATTGTATGAATGGGCAGCCGGATAGGAAACTTGACTAAAACCCACCGTTTGACTCAAAAATACACCCACATTTATGCCATCAGGGCTTAGAGAGTCTTTTCATTGTGCAGCATTAAAATTGGTCTTTATTTTGTAAACAGCCTAAAATGAAACCAAAGCAGAAGGAAGGATCTGAGCATGTTTACAATCTGTCAAGGCTGACTTGGCAAAAGTCTGGTTGCCTTTCAGAGCCTAAACACAAAACCTGAGGTCTAAGTTCTCCATTTACAACAGAATGAGCAAGTTAGACAACCATATTTGCTTTATGAAACTCTCAAGACAGAGAGAGAATGCAGAAATATTAAAAATCCAAATTGTGCACATTCAACAATTTTTGCCTTTTTAACCTGCCCTTGTCCAAATAATGCTTAAGGTGGCTTAAAAGTTTTATGAATTTATAGGGACAATGAGTCACTTCCACAAAGTGTTTACAAAGTTTGGACCTTAGGCAACCAAACTAAAGCTACTTGGCCAATGTCACAAGAAGCAGCCCACTGCTCCCTGTGATCTACTCTTCATTGCCTCCTGGGGAAATCCTAGGCAGTCAGCTTTTCAGAATAACCACAATGAATATGCATGCGATAAGCTCTCAAGGTCGGGAACCTCAACTCCACCTGACAAGGCAATTAATCCAAACACCAGGACAACAGCTGTGCAGATCTGCCACCTCTTTCTTCTCCCCTGTGTTTATAACTTTGTGATTAAGGCTTGCTTTAAAGCAGGGGTGTCAAAGTCCTTCCTCAAGGGCCGCAATCCAGTTGGGTTTTCAGGATTTCCCCAATGAATATTCATGAGATTTATTTGCATGCCCTGCTTTCATTGTATGCTAATATAGAAACATAGAAACATAGAAACATAG